>NC_138552.1:134948181-135548181 GCF_964273705.1 Natrix helvetica | reverse complement strand
GGAAAGGAAAGGAAAGGAAAGGAAAGGAAAGGAAAGGAAAGGACAGGACAGGACAGGACAGGGAAGGGAAGGGAAGGGAAGGGAAGGGAAGGGAAGGGAAGGGAAGGGAAAAAATGTAATGGCAGAAAATTCATCAAAGCACCCTGCCATATCCTTAAGGCCTTCACGAGAACCAGTGTGGTCTAGTAGTTAAAGCACCAGTCTAGAAACCAAGAGACTATGAATTCTACCCCAGTTTTAGGCATGAAAATCAGCTGGATTTGGGCCAGTCACTCACTCTCAGCCGAACCCACTTCGCAGGGTTGTTGTTGTGGAGAAAATGGGAGGAAGGAATATTAAGTACATTTGCCACCCTGAGTTACTTAACAAAGCAATACAAACAGGATAAAAATCTAATAAATTAATCGTGTGTGGGTGTGGAGAAGATTTTGGAAATGTTACTATTACTGAAGTCCCTCAGAATTTGGTTTCTCATCCAAGAGTCATTCAAAATGCACTTTGACTTTCTTTCTTTTTTTTGCTCCCCACTCTGCCCCACAAGAGGACGCATTGAGGAGCATGTTTAATTAAACGGCATTAGGCTTTAAAGCTTCTGTTGATTTTTAGAATGCAGCAGCATCTGATGTATCAATAGCTTTGTTGTTTTAAAACCAAAACAATCTGCCAAACAGGAAGTAAAGGGAGAAACGCAGGTCGTGAGTGCTACTGTTTTATGTTCAAGGAAGACAGATGCTGTTTGTCGGAAATTGACCTTTTTACCTGTTCCAAGATAATGGCAGCAAGAAACCAAATTAGTGAAGAATTTTGGCTTATCCAAGAAAGTGTAGTCAATCCTGTCAGTTTGACTTCTGCTGCCAGCAAGAGCGATAGAAGAACCCCGGGGAGCTGTGTAAAATATGATTTATGTTGCAACACCAGCCAGCAATTCTCACTTGCTCTTCCTGGAAGATGCGCGTCGGAATCCCAGAAGTCATGGCATCTGAGAAGAACAACAACAGGAAAATGAAAACGCCGAAAGATTATTCACCACCACCATCAAAAGATACATAATTTAACCAAGTCTAGGTGTATAAAATTCTGATTTCAATTCCACGTGAGGATTGCCAGAATATTTTGTCCAATTTCACATGAATACTCTCAATATATATATATATTGTTAAATAAGTACTCTGATAGTAATTCTCCAAATATTCATTTTCACCTCTGTTTCATTAGACTTAAGTCACTTAAGACACTTACATTATTTAGCCAGGTAACATCATACATGCTGGTGAGTGTGAGTTTTATTCAACCCTGAGCTACATAAATTCTCTTCTTTTGAAAGTCCCAATGGTGTTTTTTCAAAAGGCAATTGGACTTTGTTTTTCCTCGAAGATGTTTCACTTTTCATCCAAGAAGCTTCTTCAGTTCTGACTGACTGGTAGAGGGTGGAAGGATTTATATTCCTTGCAGTCATCTGGTCATAGCACTCTTTCTGAGCGTCATTGAGGCCTTACAGCACGGTCCTTTCAGCAGTTCCAAGATGGTTCCATACCCATTTGCACTACTTAGGTGACCCCGAGGTCACAGATAAACCTCCCGTGGCCTCAATAACTCTTTCTGAATGCTAACAACTAGATGACTGCAGGAAATATAAATCCTTCCATCCTCCATCATTCAGAAATGAAGAAGCTTCTTGGATGGGAAGTAAAACGTCTTCAAGGGAAAACAAAGTCCATCTTTGGGGCAACAGTGACCTAGATAACTAAGCATCTCCATGAACATTCTTCTTTTGGAACTGCAGATGAGGGTCAGATGCTTGCGAAAGCATGCAAATGGGAGAAACGTGCATGTAGCCAAATCTCCACCAAGGAACAATGATTGTTTCTGCAGGAATGCCTGTAATAAAATGTGGAGCAAACCCCCCATTCACTAACATTAAAGATGTTACCTAGTTGGATAATGAAATGTCTGCAAGCAAACAACCAAACTCGGAGAGAATCAAAGACTCCACAAAACGAAACAAGAACAAAGCAAACAAAACACTCTACCTTCAACTGGCCAATACAAAAAATGATTCTTCCATTGCAGCAATAGTTACAAGAAAGACTTGCAGATCCGAGGTCTCAAAATGGCGGCCCACGGGCCAGCTGTGTCACTTGCTGGCCATGCCCACCCCAGCTTTGTGAAGGGGGAAAATATCGCAAAACAGCAATGTAACAAAGCGAGTTTGACACCCGTGGTAGAGATATTCCTCACTTAGTGATTCTCTTGTTTAACAACCATTCACCATTGTTGTGGTAGAGAAGGAAGCTTATGATCCATCCTGAGATTTATGACCTACACAGGTTTGGAAAGCAAAAAAAGAAGAAGAAAACTGACACTGACATTCCCCTAAACGCTACTGAAGATGTTACCTAGCCTGGTAACGAAATGTTTGGAAATCAACCCACAAGCTTAGAGAACGAACCTTTCACCATCACAAATAGAGCTGATGGCTGAAGAAGGTTGATACTCACTATGGAACTGTACAAATTGGACACAACTCACTTAACAACTACCTTGCTTAGCAATGGATGTTCTGGAAATTGTGGCTATAAGTCCAGAGCTACCTGTACTCTTCGTGCTCAGTCCTCCCCAAGTGTTAACCCAAAGGAGGACAAAGAATTGAAAAGTGAAGCAATTAGTCTAAACAGAAATTTTTTTTGCAGAAGATAGGAAAGGGGATTTTCTCTTATTAAAGGGCAGCAGAATTTCCGTTTTGACATGTTTGTTATTCAGCGGCTGATGTTTTGTTTTTGTTTTGCTGTGGATTAAATATTTATATTGTGTGAATTCAGTATGGATGTAACTTACAGGATGGTACATGGAAATTACATATGCCTGAATCGATTTTTAATTTTTAGATCTTGGATCATCATCGCTTTTGCGGGCGTCTTGAGGGCAAAACTAGAAATTAAGACATTTTTCAGACCCGTATGAGTTAAGAACGATCTTACTCAGGGTAAATGTTAGCCTAGTGTTGACATGCTAGTTTTTAGTGTTCAGTACTCTTATTGTTGAAGCTCATACCACATAGAAGGAAATGGCACCTTTGGGGAACATTTTTAGAGAGGCCTGGAGCAATTTTGACCACTGCCTGCCTGCATGTGGTGGATTATTTAATCCGCTAACAGAATTCAGCAGTGCACACATGCTTATCTCTTCATTCATTCCAGTTGACTAAGAAGGAATTCGCTTGCAGCTTTTCATCCATTGGTTATATGTAGCATGTGTAGGGCTTTGTAGAGTATTAAATTGTTAGAATTTCACTCCTATCTAATGCATGAGAATGGGATCATGCTATCCAGTTAGTAAGAAGATCCCTTGGTTGTCAACTCCCAAAGGTGCTGTTCATATGACAATGGGGCTTTCTTGTTTTTTCCCCCTTTGAAAACATTTCGCTTCTCATCCAAGAAGCTTCTTCAATTCAAGAAGCGAAACATTCTCATCAAAAAAGTTCAGTTGCCTTTTGAACAGCACTTTGGGGCAACCATGGGCTGGATGACTGAGTCGCTCCATAATCATTTGGTTGTCAACTGTTTTCCAGACTTAAATTCAAAGCATTTTACCTTTAAATCTGTTAAATACTGATAAGTATTTAAGGCATCTGTTTCATTACAAATATGCACGAGTAAAGATCTATAGTCAAAGCACTTTTGAGTGTATGCTTGATTCACAGAAAGCCTGTTAAGAAGACAAATAAAATAAAAAAGCACTTCACTTTCTAAACAGTTCCAAACTTAAGCCTGCTTTGAACAATTGATTGATATAGTTTTAAGACAATATTGATAATTGAACATACTTTTTACTATACAAAATAAATAAATAAATAAATGCTGGGTTGAGTCTGCCTGGCCTTTGGTTGTATTGACTGGATGATAACCTATTAAATGAATATGTCAATAATATAAATAAATAGATGTGTCCTAATCGGAGGAATGCTTCATGAGAAGCAAACAAGAAGTTGGATGGGATTTGCCACCAACTAGTTTATTTCTCCCAGATACCTGCTTTGGATATAGAGCAAATAAGTCTCACTAAGAACTTATTATTGGCATTTTAAAAAAAGATCCTCAGGGTGATTGGCATTGCCAATATTCAATAGTTGAAGAATACTAGAACTCATTACACTTCTCTGATCTTTGGCAAGTTATTGAACTAATAAGAAATCCAGGCAGCTGCCTGAGATACCCAGCTAGTTTTCTCTGCCACAGTAGACTAGTGTTGCATTTCCAAATCAAATTAGAACGCCATGTTTGAAAGTCCTTTTTAAATTAATTTGTTATCCAGGCAATTGACATTTTCAGTAGGACTTCAGCATCTTCTGGAGAACATGGCCCTCGAGAACATCACTTCTGTAAGAATGAGGGCTTGATGGCAGTTTCTTAGAGCAGCCTTTCCTTCACTTTGTGACTTCCACGTGAACTGGATTACAGACTCTCTTGTCTCTGAACTGCCGGATGGGTAGTCATAATTATTTGTAATTACAGGTAGCTTTGCTTTGAGCTTTGACATTACTTAGGCCTATTAAGAACCTGCATGCAAGCTGATTTCGGTAATTTAATATAAAGAAATGCAGTGGAATTTATGTAATTGTACCATTTGTATAGTACAGTATAAATCATGAGGCTTTTTCTTCTCTTTTATATCAGGTGCAGGAACATGAACTGTTAGATGTCAGCTTTGTGAGAGATGCTCGATGTGGGAAGCATGCCAGAGCCCCTAAGGTAGGAAACATTTCTTTGTGCCTTACAAATGTTGCAGTGATCATTTAGCTTACGACGCGAAGGACATACTAAAAGAAAAGACGTTTTACGTATGCCAATGCTTGTTGTCTTTCCATTAAAGAACATGTGCCATGACATGCTTTATAGTAGGAAAATTGTACATGTTTTGCATAATTTAGGAAGAATGCCTTTGAGGAAAACTGTTGTTAGGGTAGGTATGTGATAAGCCTGACTCAGTAACTGCAGATATTCTTGATTTAATTCAAATTCCTTAGCCCAGAGATTTTAAAAGTTAGAAATGACGTTTGTGTTAATCTGAAAGTGTTAATCCGATGAATGAATGACTACTTCTCCACATAAACGTTTCTCCTGGAAGATGTTGGTTAGCTCTCTCCTTGTTAATATATTACTCAAATAATAATAATAATAAATAAAATGTTATTTGTTAGCCGCACCCTCTCCCGAAGGACTCGGGGCGGCGTACAATAAAAACACATAAAATACAAATATGGACAAAACATACACAAGAATCAAGACGTATACGTGTACATGGAGGAGGTAGACAGATGAGTGGAAACAATTAAAATCACAATTTAAAATCCCCTAAATAAAATTACAAAATTAAAAAACCCGTCAGGAGCGATACGAAATTATGGTTGAGCCAGGCCAGCTACTTGGAATAGGTGGGTCTTGAGCTTTACACGGAAGGTGCGGAGGTCAGAGGTAATCCTAATATCCGGAGGGAGGTCATTCCACAGGGCTGGGCCCGCCACAGAGAAGGCTCTGCTCCTAGGCGCCGCTCTCATGTTTATATTACACTGCTAATCCTGTGCTAATTTTCCATGTATGGAGGATTTTTTTTTCCACAAAAGAGAATTCCTTCATCTAATTTGCCCAATGTTAATCTACTATTTCCAGATGCAGCATGCCTGATGGGTGATACGTAGATTTACTCTTATTACATGATTTCTTCACAGTTTCTTTTTGCTTTTGTGAATATTGCCGTGAAAGGCACATAGTCAGTTTTAAAAAATTAAACACACTGATTAATCAAATCTTGGAGACTTCGGTTCAATATATCTTAATGGAAGTATTCTTGGGTTTCCCTTGTTTTCGTTCTCAGGAACATGGGGTATATTATTGCTAGCCCTGCATGTGCCCATACAAGACCTCAGCATATGTTTTCACTACTACTTAGAATAAGGTTAACTGTGAGGTTTTTTTTAATGCATTAATGAGACCTCTTATGCTTTATTGGAAAGCATATTATATCAAATGATTTGAAAATCTTGATGGAAGTGACTATAATATGATCCAGTTAAATTGAGCCAAATTAGTTTGAATAACTGCACTCATACGAAGCTGGAAGTATGCTATTGTCCCTTTTTAAGGGGATCACTATAGATAACACCCAGTGGTGGTATTCAGTTGGTTTGGACTGGTTCAGACAAACCGGGAGCAGTGACCTGCGGGTGACCTGTTTCTGAGTTCAAGCCAAGGGGTTGGTCACTACCTTTAATGGCTTAGGACAGCGATGGCGAACCTTTTTTGGCTCGCGTGCCATAAGTGGGGGGAGCGCAGGGGGGTCGTGTGCAGGCGTGCCGCACCCATAATGCAATGTGCGACCCCCAGTGCGCATGCGTGCACTACAGGCACTCCACCTCCCATTTTTGCATGCTTTTTTCGCCCTCCCCAAGCTCCAGAGGCTTTATAGGAGCCAGGGGAAGGCGAAAACAGCCTCCACCACCACCCCGGACGCCCTCCGGAGGCATCAGGGAAGCCTCCGGACGGTCCCTGATGCCTTCGGAGCACTCAAAACGACCCTCCGAGCAAACTTCTGGTTTGCTCGGAGGGTCGTTTTAAGCGTTCCAAAGGCTTCAGGGACTGTTCGGAGGCTTCCCTGACGCCTCCGGAGGGCATCCTTGGGGGCGGGGGAGGCTGTTTTCACCCTCCCCAGGCTCCTATAAAGCCTCTGGAGCCTGGGGAGGGCAAAAAATGGCTTTAAAAAAGGGTGAACTCACTGGCCAGCGCACGCATGCGCGCTGTCCAGCTGACAGGGCAGCGCCTTGCGTGCCCTGACAAATGGCTCCGCGTGCCACCTGTGGCACGCGTGCCATAGGTTCGCCATCACTGGCTTAGGATCTGGCCATGTTTTCAAAAATCAAACCTGCCCATTTGATCCAGACGTTTAGGGAGCTTCTTCTCAGAGTACCCACCTGCCATGAGATGCAGGAGGAGGGGGACTCCCATCCCATCCCCGATGTGATGGAAGGTAGGGTCCCCAGCAGCTTATCATTATGAGGCAAGAATAGCCCCAAATCTTAAATCTTCCAGAAAGATGTAAAATGTTGGGTCTTCAAGGTTTTTTTGAGAATGAATCTCAAGTCATCAGTGTATGTTTTCATTTCTATTATACTGTTTGGCTATTATTGACTACTGTATTTTCTTATTGGTACTGTATACTGCTATACTCCAGCAAAATTGATCTGGTACAACATTTCGTTTAAAGTCAAACATTGCTGCATTTACTACATATTAAATTGAGTGTCTTGGTGAGAGCCGAATAGTATTTTACCTGGTCATTAACATCTGCAAATCTTCTTCCCCCCCAAAAGATGCCCTTAATAGCATTTGTGGAAAACCCAACTCTCAAATACATAAACAGGCAGCATTCTTGGCCTTTTCTTAATTAAAAATGGCAGCTTTGTGTGAAGCTGGTCATGCACCTGAATATGATATTTGGCTAACAGCTATTTCTTGACATTTTGCTCTTCTTCCAAGGACCCACTTCAGTGGCAAAAAGCTTTTTAAAAGTCTGGAAGTGTAATTGAAAATTCACAGTGGCAGTTTATGGTGCTTGCACATAAATATCAAAGTAGTTCTCCCTGTTATTGATTTTAAAATGAATAGCATGAGAAGATTTGCAGTATCTAAAAGTGAAAAGTAAAAGGTGTTTTTTTAGCATATCATTATTTTTAAAATAGTGAAGGGTATATACAGTATTTTTGCATCCCAAATTTAGGTAGCCCTTGACTTATGACCATTTTGTCAGCCATCATTCCAAGTGCTGAATGAATGGTAGCTACAACTGGTCCTCAGAGTTCCAGGCATCCCAGCACCCCATTAGTCATATGAGCGTGACCTGGGTCCTTGGCAATCCATTTGCATTTAGGACTGGTTGTCAAATTTCCTGCAATTATAGGATTGCCATTTGCAATGTTACCTGCCAGCTTCCTCAGAAAGTTAATAGGATGAGTCTTTCCTAGCAGCGCACCTGCCTCTTTGCACTTACACCATACCATCCATTTGTGAACCTCTGAGCACCGGACCTGCTCCATATCTCACACATGTTTCTCAAAGAGTGGGGTTGTCTGGTTTCCGAAAGATGCCCTAATTAATTCATGAACCTCAAGCCACATTTCAAAAGAAAACCATTTTGGCAATACCTCATTGCAGTCAGATCTAACCTCATTTGAATTATGGCTGAAGTTTACATCTGTTCCTTCCCTCCTCTCAATCTGTGTCATAAATCACATTCTCCAATGAAGTGCATGCCTCACATGCCTGCTGCAGTAATCTGAGATCCGACTCCAGCTGAAGATATGCGTGGAATGCGCTTCCTCCCTTTCCTCACCATGGCAACTTATAACAAACATGCCAATGATGTAAGAGTTGACAGTGGTATTTCTTGCACAGTCCTGTGCACCCTGACCTGTGCAGCACCTCTTGCACGCTCTTCTTGACTTGTGCGAAACCCTCTGGATCGTCCAAAACATCCTCCCCAATCCTTGTGGCATTTCTTGCATACTCCTTGCACCCAATGTGGTGCATACTCCTTCTCAACCAATGTGGTGCCTCTCGGGCATCTTTTTTGGCACCTTGTTTGCTTTCCCTGACCAACGTAGTGTCTGTCAGAGACACTCCCGATCCTACATGATGCCTCTTTCACATCCCCTCTTAACCCTTGTACACCTTTTCTGACCCTCTTCAACATGTATAGCTCCTGTCAGCCCTTCCAGGTAAAAGAAACAAGAAACATGACCAGGTGAGCTAATTCTGCTTTATTGTTAGGCTATATTAAAAAAGAATCTTGCAGTCTGAAAGTACAAATCTCCCACCTTCTCTCTTTACAGCCTGGTCAATCAGTGTAGGTCTTTCTTAAGTGTCTTTTACTGACAGTTAAGTTAGTGAGGTTCTTCCTCCTCTTGTCTAATCATTCCTTAGGCAGCATCTCTTCCTGTCTTCCCTCAAGATCATTCCCGCATAGCATTACAGAGCTTCTTGCAAACCCTGATGCCCTGCCCTGACCCTTCCCTACAGCCTCCCGTTCCCTCCCTTTGCTCCATGGCCCACCCAGCAGCAACCATCTACTTGCCTGCGGGCATAGGGTTTTCAACTTCCTGCGGGCAATTGCCTCACCTAACAACCAGTGAATTCAGTTATCAACTACAATGGGATTGCAGGGATTGCTGTTGCTAAATAATGTGCTTGCACTTTATGACCACATCAATTAGCGATGTTTCTGTCATAAATTAAAGACTACCAATACAGCTGTTTGTACTAAGCTCCATAAACATATTCAAGCTGTTTTCTGCTATTCAGTGGCAAACTACAATGTATTGCTTGAAGAACAGCTTTTATATGTGTGATGAGATTGAGCTTCACCTGTATTATATTAGACGGTTGTTGATAGCCGGTCGTTTTGCAGAGAAATTACAGCAGTCTACCTTGCTAAGAAACCAAAGCAGATACCTTAACAGCAAGGTATCTGCTCCCTTACACAAGTGTAACTGTTCTTACTTGCTGTTACTTGTGCCTGAAATTGTCTCTGTGAGTATCTCCATTATTATTTTCTTCTTCTTCCTTGGAATTCCAACATACGAGTCTTCAGTCCCTGATACAATTTAGACAAGTAATGTCTTTCTGAAGATAAGCAATGAAATGACATGAGAATTAATGTGTCCTCTGAACATCTGTAAAAAAATTTAGACTCCCTATTCCATCTCTCTCATTCTCTCTCTCTCTCTCTCTCTCACACACACACACACCTTTTGATGTGTGAACAACAATAAGAACAACCACAACAAAAGGCAAAGTTGAGAAGCTGGTATGCTGTGAGTGAAAACAACATTTGGCAAGATTTATATATATATAAGAATTTATCTAGGCTTCTCACATATTGAAGAGATATTCTTAGTTTTTTTTAAAAAAAAAGTAGTTGCTTTTTTCAATATTTTATTCTTCTGGGGAAGGGAAGGATGAGTTGGGATGAAAGGAATCTGAAAGGGAACAGAGAACAACCTTAAGTAAATACTCTACATGGGGCTCCAATCACTATTTCTAAAGCTGAATTGGTGGCCAGTAGACTTTTGGGTGCTGTTCAAGGTATTGCTTTAGTACCTTTATAGCTTTGCATGGTTCAAAAGATGGGTATCTACAGGGTTCTATTCTTCCTATAACAGCTGCCTGTACACAATGAGGCCTAGTGTGTAGGTTATCTTCGTATCCTTTTCACTCAGAGACTGATATCTTTAGGGACTTCAGAGTTGAGCCTCTTCAATTACTGTTCCCTCATCCATGGGATTCTCCTAAACATCCAAAAAGCCCCCTCTCTCTTGGTTTTTAGAAAACATGGCTATTTTTCATGTAGGGAACTAGAACAGCGTTATGTATTCCATATATAGATATTGGTTTTATTGGCTGTGAAATGGAGTAGATCTCTCATACCAGTGACGTGCGGTGAGGTTTATGACTGATGAGGCTGGTGACATCATCAAACCACGTGGTTGCTCCGATCGCACGGGCGCAGCCCAAACGGAGAAGTTTCTTTTCTCAGAAATGTCAGAAAGAGGCAGGCATTTCTGAGAAGAGAAACTTCTCCTTTCTCCTCTTTCCCCCCCCTTCTAGCACTGATGATGTTACCATGTTTCCCCGAAATTTTGGGGCTGCCGGGCGGCTGCTCCCTTGTGAACTGGCTCCCGAAGAGCCGGGCACAGCCTCAGGAGCGAAGCAGCCATGAGGTAACCATGCTCACGAGCAGCCGCCCGGCAAATCCCCTCACCAGCCGGGAAAAGCGCCATTCACTGACCTAGGGGGTATCCCTAAGGCGCCAAGCCATGTGGTGCTCTGCCCGCCCCCCCAGCTCCTGCGGCTTGGCACATTCGGGATACCCCCTAGGTCAGTGCATGGAGCTCTGCCCGGCTGGAGAAGGGGGTTGCGCGAGCGCCTGTTTCGCCCACAGCTTCACCAAGCCCTTGCACACCTCTCCCAGGCCACGGCCGCCGACCGCTTGCCGTTGCTGCCCGCCGCATATATAGATAGATAGATAGATAGATAGATAGATAGATAGATAGATGATAGATAGATAGATAGATAGATAGATAGATAGATAGATAGATAGATATAGATTGGGATATAGATAGATAGATAGATAGATAGATAGATAGATAGATAGATAGATAGATAGATAGATAGATAGATAGATAGATAGATAGATGATAGATAGATAGATAGATGATAGATAGATAGATAGATGATAGATAGATAGATAGATAGATAGAATATAAAATCTAATCCAAACTAATAGAAAGAAGAATAGAAAAAAGTGAAAGATGCAAAGGAGAAGAAAACAAAATATAGAAAATAGAAACAAAAAAGGAGGAAAAATAAGAATATAGTAAAGACAAAGAGAAGAGATATATTAAAAATTAGTTCCATCCTAATAATATAAAGAAGGTTCTTTGCCTTTGTTGTACCTCCGTCATACGTGCCACCCAAGTTTGCATTTAAAATACTTCTACTTACTTCTTGGCACAATTTGGCACAAGTATTCCAGAAGACAAAGTAAATCTAGTTTTACACCAAATGTGTATATGCTGTTACATGCTAGCTACAATCTCTATTAGAAAGGCTATCTTCAAACCAACATACGTTTGGCCATGTAGGTAGTCCTCAACTTACGACCACAACTGAGCCCAAAATTTCTGTTGTTAAGGAAGACATTTGGTAAGTGAGTTGTCCCATTTTACGACCTTTCTTGCCACAGTTAAGTGAATCACTGCATTTGATAGATTAGTCACCTGATTATTAAATGAATCTGACTTCCCCGTTGACTTTGCTTGTCAGAAGGTTGCAAAAGGTGATCACATGACCTGGGGATACTGCAACCATCAAAAATACGAACCAGTTGCAAGATCCTTCCCCCAGGAGTGAGGAGGGAATGGGGATTTTGCAGTATCCTTCCCCTGCCACACCCACAGAATTAGTAGTTAAAAAATTTGAATTTCAGCACCGACCATAAGTCACCTTTTTCAGTGTCATTGTTACTTTGTGTGGTCACCAATCTGTTGTAAGTCGAGGACTACCTGTATTCCAGCAACTAGGATGTGTAGTACCAGGGATGCAATCGCTATTCCACATCTGTTTTGGTCTCTGCCCTTTTTCTGCAACCCCTGCTGTATCAGACTTCTATTTTTAAGCTTTAAAGCAGCATGTCCATCTCAACACACAAGTATATCTTCACAGTTTGGGCAGTGGATCCTTCCAGCTGTGAACTTTTCATGCAAGAATATTTTAAAAGGAATACTTTTATATTCAAAGGCAGCACAATGTACTTCTATTCCATTGTATCTTATTATTAATTATTTTGGTTAATAAAACAGATGTAAGGTGGGATGCTGTTAAAAGGTTGATTGGAAAACAGCTTGATGATCCATAAAAAAAAAATTAATTCATTGCACAATAGGCATAATAACCTATTTGTTTTGCTTCTCTTCCAAACGCCATATCTTTCAATAGAGAAAATGAGATTTAGTTTTGTATTATTGAACATAGTTGGTCTTATGAATACGCATGTATAGAGAATGAAAGAAAGATCATATTATGGACATCTGTTGTTCACCCTTTTAACCCTTTCATTAAAATGTTCATGGCTACAGTTGCAAATCAGTTTCAAGCAGTGCTGTAAGAGTATTTGTTAGCCAAGTGTCAGATTACTGTAAATATCACAACATTTCCTCCTCTAAAAGATTTATAGGATGACAAGTGGAAATCTCAGTTTCTTTCGAAATAGAATCAGATTCCTGCCTCTCATGTTGCTAGAGGAAAGCGGAGAAGGATGAGGCATACATTAAATCTAGAAAAAGAATAGCTTGTGATGCAGTGACGTGCGGTGAGGTTTATAGCTAGTGAGGCAGCAATTTTTTTAGACTTGTGGACTTCAACTCCCAGAATTCCACAGTCAGGCATGCTCAGTTGCGACCTGCTGCCCTCCGCCCTGGGATTCGGCCACGGCACCGCCTGCCAGAGCTGTGCGAAATCCGGGGCGCGCTTGTCGGGCGAGGGCAGCGCAGATGGGGAGCGGACGGAGCGGAGGAAGCCTCTCCCCCCCCCTCGAGTCTAGGGCAGTGAGTCATTCGATAGGAAACTTGCCTCTTGGAAGGAATGACTCAGCTTGGCTCCTGCTTTGTCTCTCCTGCCCCTTCGCTTCTCCGTTCGGTCGTTGGGCGGCAGATTGAAAGCGGGAGCCAAGCTGGGTCATTCCTCCCAAAAGGCAAGTTTCCCATCGAATGACTCGCTGCCCTGATGATGAGAGGTTAGGCTGTGCCTCACTTGCCTCACCTGACTGCACGTCACTGTGTGATGTTATTTTAAACTCTCATTGTTCTGGTTCAGGGTTGACTGAAAATAAATAAAGAAATAACCAGTGCAAAACTTGGTCTAATGCAGTGGTTCCTAACCTCTTTTTTTTGCCCACCTAGGCATCTTTAAAATCCTGATGCACCCTCCCCCCCCTGCCCGCTGCCGTGACATATAATTCTTACTTTACTCAAAAAGTGAACTCTACTCATGCGGAGGAAGCCTAAAAGGCCATTAACTTGTTTTAAACAAGGTTCAAATTGACCCCATCATAAATCAAATTGCCCCCCTGTGGAGCGTGGGCCCCATGTTGGGAACCACTGGTCTAATGTGATCTGCTGTATTTATGATAAGCCACCTTGTAAGTTTTGTAAGTTTTTAATCTCTAGAAGCATCACTGTATGATGCTTCTAGAGTACCTGGCAGCTGTGATCACCTTTGGGACACTTCTTGGCTACACATTCTTTTTTTAAAAAGCAGAATAAGAGGAGGACAATTTAATTTTTTTTAAAGAAGTGATGCATATAGCAGGGCTGTTAATACTATTATACAGGAGTTTTGTTGTTATCCTCTTCTATTCCCTACATATAACAACCCGACCACTGCAGGGCTGTTGTAAATCTCATGATTTTAATTCTGAGCCAGTGAAATACCCTGACACCTACATTTCTTTGAGGATTAGCCAGAGCATGACTATTAGTGGTGCAGGATGGGGAGGGAGGCTGGGAAGTACAGGCATATTGATGCAGCGAAAAGCTGTAGATCATGATGGTTTTTTAAAATATTGCTAAACCAGAAGCGATACTTTAAATGTGATGGGAAAATGAAAATACAGATTAACATATATGCTTAACATCCTGAAATTCACTCAACAGTTTCTATGGAAACTAGAATCTTTATATAGTTCTGAGGTTTTGCTAACAAGCTGAAATAGTGTCAACTGTGGTGAACATTCATTTTTAAATGTGTGGTGCATTTTTATTATTTCTGCTCAGCGGTCATACATTTTTCAACAGGATGGGCTAATCACGTCACTGTGCATGGGTTTTCTAAATCATATCCAAAAAGCAGCTTCTGATATTAAAAAAAAATACTTATTTTCAATAAATGTTTTGAAAAGGGCAAAGTAAAAAAGGGAGTGTTATTGTTATAGGGTAGATTCAGAATTTAGTTTGGGGAGCCAGATGCCAGATCCATCAATCCAAAGGACATCAAAGAGAAGACAATTCACAACTTCATGTTATGCATACATTGACTAAATGATTGGTCAGTTTCAAAAGAACTCACAAAGATTCATTTTAAAATTATTCAAGAGCTTACCTTTATATTAAAAAATTGGCTTGCGTTCCTCCTTCCTTGGCGTGCCTTACATAAATAGAGGTAGCAAAAAATAGGCACAGAATAACAAGATATATTTAATCAGTCTAAAAGCAACAACAAAACCTCACAGTTAACAGTAGTTGTGTTCCTGGTTTTGCTTAATCAATGAGACATTCCTTATTTCAGGTTTATTATCCAAACTAGGTAACTGGTGTCTTCAGATATTGTGTACTACATTTCCCAGCAATGTAGCGACTAGCGATGAAGGTATTCAAAGTTGTAACCAATATCTCTGTTTCATAAACTTCATGTTCCAGATCTGGTTCAATTCCTCTCATATTGTTTTTATATTCTCTGCCCCCCCCCCCCCAAAAAAAAACTACTAGTTTCTTGTCATTCCACAGTCACAAAGCTTGCCCAATTTTTAATGGGTGGTATTCCATTAAGAAGGAGGCTTTGAAGGCCTGAATAGGGATGATTAGGTTACAATTCAACCCTAGCAAGACTGGTCTGTGTCTCACGCCTGGCTCTAGTGATTCTTCATTTTTCAGGTCCTCAGGCAGAGTTGGTGGACAATTTTGGAAGACACCTGAGGCTGGGTGTCCTTAGCTCATTGTGATCAAATGTGCACCTAGAGGAGCAATGTGGGAGACTTTTGGCAACACATACCTTTCCCAGAGAGAAGCCCAGATTAAGAGACGACAAAATCCTGAGAGGTGTGGGTGTGTGGGTGTGTGAAAGAGATTCAGGACAACCACACTCTAGAACAGGGGTGTCAAACTCACGGACCGCACTGGCCATGCCCACCCCCATTTTAGTGAAGGGGAAAAAAGTTTTTGCGCACACCGAACCAGCAGTAATGCCAGGAGCAACCCACCCCTGCTATAGAAGTACTCTCTGTGACATTTGCCGAGAAAAAAAAGAGGATTCCAGGACAAAAAGGATGAAACTGCATTCCAAGATATTTATAAGCGTGCACCTCCTGAGTATGCTCCTCTCGTTTATTTGTCATTTGGGAATTTTATGATTGCATCAGACAAAGACTAAAACTTTGATTTTCTTATCATTGTGCTTTTCTCATTCCCACCGGTGAAGTAGACATAGTAACTGTTATCTCTAGACAAGACAAGAGGCACACAAATAAAATAAAATAAATAAATCACATTGTCGGCATACAGTAATGCTGGGGAATCACACAATCAGCTAAAATAGGCGGGTGATGGGCTGAAACAACAAGTTCTTGGATTATTGGAGTTAAATATAGATTAACAAGCAGTGGATCTAATATGCAACCTTGTCTTACATTAGTATAATTTGGGACTATTTTAGATAAATGCAACCAGTAAGTTTTTCTTAACGTTTTCCAGCTTAGGTATTCTATTGTCTTGTTCATTCCTGGGCAGGTAACCAAAGGCATTGATAAGGTAAGCTTCAACTGAATCTGACACATCTTTATTTAGTGAGCGTGACTGATTCCCACCAGCCTGCTTTTCCAAGGACGCGTGTCGAGGAGAGGAAGACTTGCTGACATCTGATAAATTTTTAGAATAACTACAGAGTCTAAGTGAGACAAAGATGAATTAGCTTTTATTTCCGTAAAAGACTTTGAAGCAATGCTAAGTATGGTCCCATCTTGAATAGCATCGGGGAGATACTAGCCTGCTTAAAGGACAATAAAATCCATTTTTGGTTTGGAGCACTTGGAAACCATTCAACAGCATATAAATCTTTCTGCCTGTCTGTATTGACAGTGAAGGAATTGTTCTAGGGAGATTACAATTACTCTCCTAAAATCCCAATATTGAGACTGCTCAGGAGCTACAGAGAGCAATCTGTTGTTTGTTTTTAGTGAACAGTGGTGTGTCTAGAACCATGATGGTGAACCTATGGCACGCATGCTGGAAGTGGCACATAGAGCCATTTCTCCAGGCACACGGAGCCTGTTGCTCTTCTGGGTTCCGGTACGCCAGCCAGCTGGTCTTCACACCCGCAGGAGCACCAGAAATCAAAACAACAGTCTCCCGGTGTGGATGTGCGCGCTAGGAAGACGTTCTTCCGGTTTCTGGGAGTGCCTAAAATGTTCACACATGCTCCCGTTTTGGCACTTGGTGCCGAAACTGGTCTAGAACTAAAGACCACATGGAAAAAGGGAGGTTTCTCCCAGGGGATAACAATATTTACTGAGAATGTGGCACTATTTAAACTATCCATTTTTTTACAGTGTCCCCTGAGCTGACGTACACACAAAATGAGGTTGGAAATATCCCTGCCATCAATGTGGCCCGGCATTGGGCTAGAACTACATAAATTTATTAATTAATACATTTATTTAATAAAATGTAATTTATATTAATAAAGGTATTTATTAAAGTTTTTAATCTTTTCAAATTTAAATTAATAATTCCCTCCTTTCTGCTTCTTGCATTTGTGACATGAGATGAGGCTTGCAGGTAATTTCCTCTTTTGTATCCAAAGAGGTTTTACAACGGAGTCCTTCTTGCACTTTGACCTTGGTTGTTTGCTTGCAGATATTTTGTTACCTGACTAAGTAACATCTTTAGTACTATATGGGAAAAGGGTTGGCTGTCTGTTTGGATGTTACCTAGTTAAAGGTAAAGGTTCCCCTCGCACATATGTGCTGGTCGTTCCCGACTCTAGGGGGCAGCATTCATCTCTGTTTCAAAGCTAAAGAGCCAGGGCTGTCCGAAGATGTCTCTGTGGTCATGTGGTTGGGATGACTAAATGCCGAAGGTGCATGGAACGCTGTTACCTTCCCACCAAAGGTGGTCCCTGTTTTTTCTATTTGCATTTTTACATGCTTTCGAACTGATAGGTTGGCAGAAGCTTGGACAAGTAATGGGAGCTCACTCCGTTATGAGGCGCTAGGGATTCCAACCACCAAACCGCCGACCTCCTGATCAACAAGCTCAGCATCTTAGCCACTGAGACACCGCATTACCTAGTTGGGTAATGAAATGGCTGTAAGCAGTCAACCAAGTTCAGAGACCACCAAGAACTACACAGTTCAATCCTGAGCAACCGAGATGATCTCTTATTAGGTTTTAGTATGTATGAAGCCACCGCTATTTGTCTTGTCACAATGTAAGGATTTATTAATATAATGATTGGATTGTCGCACAGTTTTGTCCGTTTTACTTTAATCACTTGCTCTTTATCAGTGCACGTATCTGGAATGTGTGGCTTAGCTGGAACATAAGCTTTAATGGATTAGTGGATCTGGTTTCGTATTTCTGAACAAAAGCCTCAAAAATCTTTTTTCCCCCGGTGGTTCCAGGTCGTATTTTATAGCTGACAGCTGCTCAAATAATGAGATAACAGTTTCCTCTCACTGAAAAGAGTTATGATTATATTTCAAAAGAGTCTAGTAAAAATCGAATAAATCTACTGAAGCCTGGCCTATTTATTTTAACCGAAAAATAATTAAAGGCAAAGAGATGTATCTTTTCTTTTATGTACATTGAGAGCATATGCAACAAAGACAAATTCCTTGTGTATCCAATCACACTTGGCCAGTGAAGAATTCTGTTCTGTTCTATTCTAAAATATACTATTTTAAAATAGGATAAAATTGAAAGGGCAGGAAAAACATGTGCTGATGCCTTGGCTCCCACCTCGTATTTGCTCTGTATATGGGAAGTGCAGTTGGTGTTTGCATTGGGAAGATAACTCATGCTGTGCTTCTTTTTCTTTGTAAAATACTGTCATTAAAAACGCCCGGCATAAATGCAGATATGAGCAATGAAGCAGCACTGGTGCATCTGTTCAGTCCCCACTTCATTTATTTTTTCTTATATTTAGAAGCAAAGTTCAAATATAGATAGAAGGATAGCTATAATTTCATTCAGATAGCTGAAGCAAGTGTTAGCTTTGTCTGTAATCCAGGAAAGCAAATCAAAGCATAGCTACAGATGAGGAAGAAACTGCATCTTTTCCTTTTAGCATCAATTCCTTCCCAAATACCAATGATGAGCTGGCATTTGTGGCCAGGAACCAGTTAGATGGTACAATTATCTACACACACACACACACACACACACACACACACACACACACACACACATGTGTGTGTGTCTTTGCCTATTGATGGCTAAACTCCTAAAATGTTCATTTATTTATTTTTATTTGTTATACGGGAAAAGAAATTTGGCAGTGAGGATATTAGCTTTTTTCATAACTTAGTTTTGTAGAATTTTGAATATGCATAATGCAAAGTTTTAAAATTTAGAATGGAGATGTTCACTTGCCATCATTATCTATTGAAAACATCAGCATTAAAAAAAACAACCAGCCTTGCTTGCACGTTCCTAAAGAATACCCAGCTTTGCCTTATATTGCGAGTTAGCTTTAGCTACTTCCATTTGTCATCATTTCTAGTTTTACCTTTCAATAAATTCAAGGTACTTTTTAATCCCCCCCCCCCTTTTGGCTACCCTCACAGAACTGGAAGCAATGAAATAAATTATATTAAAGTGACTTTCTACAGCCAGGAATAAATATCGAACACTGGCAAAAAATAGTCAATTTCCCCAACCTTATCTGAATTTTCTGCTTGAACATCTTGTCAAATAAGGTATTCTGTTGAGCATATTGTATTGATAAACAGTGAGCACAAAGTATAACATTTATAGAAATATTACTTATTGGCCAACCTACTGTAAATTGAGGATCAGAGGTGATATTCAGCCAGTTCTGACAGGTTCTGGAGAACTGGTAGTGGACATTTTGAGTAGTTTGGAGAACCGGCAAATAGGCTGGCCCCGCCCCCACTGCCTCTCAACCTCCCAGCTGATCTTCTTTTGTTGCCCTGAACAGGAGAATGGAGCAGGAAAGTAGGTTAGTGGGGTGGGGAGGGAATAGGGATTTTTGCATTAAACTTCCCCCAGGAGTGGAGGGAATTTTGCAGTATCCTTCCCCTGCCATGCCCACAAAGCCCCTCCCACAAAGCCCCTCCCACAAAGCCACCCCATGCCCACAAAACCACGCCCACAGAACCAGTAGTAAAAATTTTTGAATCCCACTACTTTCGAGGACTACCGGAATTTTACTGCTTTTCATGGGTATCTCATAGACTAAATGTTTCTTGCATGAATTTGAAATCTTGGCCACTTTACCAGAAGTAAAGAAGCGAGTTAATTTGTTAGCTGGATATACTGACGGACTGGTTCATCTAAAAATCTACCTGTATAATGAAAGTTTTCCTTTTGTCCTCTGCATACCCAAATCTGTTGTGGTCCTTGTTTATAGTTGAGGGTATATAGGAGTGGGGAAGGGTAGTGCGAAGATACCAATTCTCTCAGCCAATTCTATTAGTGTTAAAAACACCCTTGGATCTACTCAAGATAGATATTTCACTGCACACACCCACAAAAGCTGAGTTCAGCCATTCTGCTAAGCCACCCATCGTGCTAAGAACAAAGTTAGGTTTGCAGTCCTCCAGCCACTGTTTGATGGCCCATTGAGAGGGCAGAACAAACATTTTCAGCATTTCTCCCCACAATTTTTGGAGTGTTGGGAGAAGGTAAGAGCCAAAATGGACCCTACATTTTGCAAGAATGAAGCATCCATTTCATTCCTAAATACCACTATTATTAGTGAGCCCTGACTATACAGATTTTGGGAGTGCCATAAAATGTGGCTCTTGAGCTAATGGAAGTATCATGTTTATAGTAGCCCAGAATACATTTTCTTTGGTTATGGTTTGACGTGTTGGATGAACACAGTTGTTGTTCATAGATACCTTAGTCAATTGCTTAGTGTTTCATATAAATCAAAAGAATTATTTGTTCAACACATTCTGATTAAATAAACTAATAGTATGGTGCAGTGATGGCGAACCTATGGCACACGTGCCACAGGTGGCACACAGAGCCATTTGTCAGGGCACACGAGGCATGTGCGCGCTGGCCAGCTGAGTTCACCCTTTTTAAAAGCCATTTTTCGCCCTCCCCAGGCTCCAGAGCCTTTATAGGAGCCTGGGGAGGGCAGAAAGAGCCTCCCCCGCCCCCCGGAGGCCTTCCAGAGGCTTCATGAGCTTTCCTGAAGCCTCCGGAGCGCAAAAAAACGGCCCTACAGGCAAACCGGAAGTTTGGGAACGGACTTCCGGTTTGCTCCGAGGGTCGTTTTGACTGCTCTGGAGGCTTCAGGGAAGCGTCCTGAAAGTCCCTGAAGCCTTCGGAGCGCTCAAAACGACCCTCCGAGCAAACCGGAAGTCACTTCCGGTTTGCTCGGAGGGTCATTTTGACTGCTCCGGAAGCTTCAGGGAAGTGGCCTGAATGTCCCTAACGCCTCTAGAGGGCTTCCGGGGGGCGGGGGAGGCTGTTTTCGCCCTCCCCAGGATCCTATAAAGCTTCTGGAGACTGGGGAAGGCACAAAAAGCATGCAAAAATGGGGGGGAGTGCCTGTAGTGCGCACATGCACACTGGGGGGGGTCGCGCATTGCATTATGGGTACGGCACGCCCGCACACTACCCCCCTGTGTTCCCCCCACTTATGGCACGCGAGCCAAAAAAGGTTCGCCATCACTGGTATAGTGTATGTGAACGAATTAAAGATTAAAGGCTATTGCAGAAAAAATTGCTTAATTTCATATGTGTTACCAGTTACCAGTATAGTGTTTAAGATACCAGGCTAGAAACCAGGAGCTTAGGAATTCTAGTCCTATCTTATTCATGAAGCCAAATGAGAGACCTTGGGCGACCCTCTCTCAGCCCTAGGAAGGAGGCAAGGGCAAACCACTTGTAAAATCTTGCCAAGGAAACTGTGAGGACTTGTCTAGGTATTGCCAGAACTCAGCAGTGATTGGAAGGCACACCATCAACTACATGAGGCATTATTTTAGTTTTGCAGTTCATTTGCTTCAGTGAAATGTCTTTTAATGTAAAGACATCTTTTGTAACAATATTGAATGCTAAAACAACAGGGAAATACTTAGGAAGACACAAACAGACGATGCATCCTTTAATAAATGCTCAATCTGTTCCAAACTTCATTTATTCATGCCCAGAAAAGTAAATGAAAGACTTCTTAAATGTATTTTAGAGCCTGGCGTTGATCTTGATGAATGGGATCTCTGTGAATATATACATTTTAATACTGGCTGTAGTCCAGTTCAGAAAATGTCCATCTTGGGAAAAATAGGTTTCTAATTACTTTCTGGTGAACGATGAATTAAATATACTGCAGCACCAGATAACTGATTAGGTGTTAACTAAATAATTTAATATAATTAAACCCATAATTTGCTAGAAAGCCAAACGCCCAATTATAGAATATATCAGATAGTGTCAAAAAATACTACTGCACATATATTTACAAATTAAACCAGAGGTTTTCCTTCTGGCTTGAATGGACAAAGCAATTGGGGGTGGGTGGGTGGAACTTGAATTTGCTACGCATGCTATATGTGTTGACAGCAGGAAGAATAATTTATGAGTAAAAATAGAAAACTATATTAATTCCCACAATGGAAGAATGGTTGGGGAAACTCATGGAACTAGCAAATTAAGTGCTTTAATGAAAGAAGAGAATACATCTAATTTTGTTTTTATCTGGAAACTGCTTCCAGAGTTTGTGCTTGAAAACAAAAAAAAATGCAACTTTGGTGTTGATATTTATTGATTAGACAAGGTTTTTGTTATAGACACGACTAGTATATATATAACACTGATGATGTTATCTAGTTTGGTAATGAAATGTGTGCAAGCAAACAACCAAGCTCAGAGAGCACCAAGGACTCTGCAGTGATGATGGCTAAGTCCTTTGCAAAGTGATTTTCAGGCAAGACAACTAAGCAATTTATCTTGCATGTTTTAAGCAGCAATGCATTTTGTAAAATCAGAGACCATCCACCATACAACTGCAAGAGAGTTTAAAGCTAGAAATAAACCATCAGGTGCAAATCACTATTGCTTTTTTTTTTTTACAATAGCTCTAGGATCTATTGAACAAACAAGAAAAAATGTGTTCACTCTGTATCATTAAATTTGGAATACCTAGTTAGAAATCAGCAAGGAGAGCTTTGAGTCAACTTTGGGTTGGGTGGACATGAAAGCATTCGAATAAGCAAGCAAGCAATATGTTACAAGCAATTCTAACTGTGATGTCAATATTTTATCATCAAATGTCTTTCCTTCCAACCAGTTCTGAGCAATATATAACATACACAAAGATTAAAACCAGCATTTTAAAACATTTTTACACCCAATCTTGTATTATTTAACCAATCCTTTAACAACAAAGATGCATCTAAATTTGTTACCATACAAAGGCAAAAACAACAACAACAACTATTGGGGTGGGGATGGATGTGGCATAATTATTTTAATTTGTTTATTTACATCGATTTTATTACAGCCTTTAATCACCAACATTGATTAATTTAATTTGATTTAAAATTTTGTTTTTCGGTCTATCTCAGCTACTGACTAGTTGTGATTTTAATCTTCTATTCATTTTCTCGCAGGTAGAAGCCTAAGTTTTGTCCAATAATTGGGGCTTTCTGCTGATTTGAAAAGCTTCAGTGGAATTAAATGGGCTTCCACTGACACATTGCATTTTAGCACAGCGTACTTAGGAATTTGCCTACTGTTTGGTCTCAGGCTTTTTCTTTAAACTCCAGCCATTAATGAACAAAGAGTGAAAAAAGAAAATTCTCAGGCAGGTTTTCTTACAGAAATAGAAAAGTGGCAAGGATTTTCTCTCCCGCCCCCTCCCAATAAGAAAAAGAGAATGCTGACAAGAGAGTAATAGCAGTGGTTGATATAATAAAAAAACGTAAATGGTGTTTGGGATGATTATAATGATAATAGTTGTTGTTTTTGATGATGATTATGATGATGATGACGATGTTGTTGATGATGATGATGATAGAATTCTTTATTGGCCAAGTGTGATTGAACACACAAGAAATTTGTCTTTGGTGCATGTGCTCTCAGTCTACATAAAGAAAAAATCAAATAGAATACGTTCATCAAGAATCATAAGATACAACACTGAGTGATAGTCATGAGTTACTAATAAGCAATCACATTATACTAGGAAACAAATCAAACAATATATATTTTAAAGATACAAGCAACATGGTTATAGTCATAGGTGGGAAGAGATAGATACTAGGAAGGAAGAGAATATTAATAGTAATACAGTCTTAGTAGGTAATATGATAGTGTTGTGAGAATTAGTTGTTTAGCAGAGTGATGATGGTGAAGATTTCCATTTTAAGACTTTCCTCATAAGTCATTGAAGGCCTATCTTCCCTGTTACGTTATGTTTCCAGACATATTCTTAATATCTACAGAGGGTAGCATTTTTTCTAGCCTCTCCTCCTTCAGTATTGGCTGCACCCATAGATTAGAAGAGAGGTGAAAAGTGAGAGGACGGGAGTCAGAAGTCCTAATTTCCACAAGTAAGACAGTGTCTCTTCCTGAAGGTTAATAATTAAGAGTTTCTTGTCTATCTGAGATGGTGGTAAAGGATACTTTTATAGAATTTTTTTATTGAGTCCAATATCTGTTAAAGTCAGATGAACATGAAGTGTGAGCTAATACATAAGATTAAGACAATACTCTTAAAGATGATGACAATGTTTACATAATAATACAGTTGCTTAAATATATTTTTCTTGTTAGAATTATATCTCAGATCATCTGATAAATAACAAAGGATGTATTGGGCTTTTTTTCCCCGTGAGTGCTTTGGGATATTAATATTGTATACCAGGTGCAGGATGCATATTCTAAACATCTGCCTGTCTTGGTTTCCAGAAGCATCCCTATCCTGGAAGCAATACAGAAACTCAATTTCGTGCGGAAACCGTTTGGTTCTAGGAAATTACTTTTCAAATATCTGCTTACAAAACTAAAAGCTTGGAAATCCTTAAGGTGTTCCCATTGCCTTTTGTGCTGAGGAGAGAGATAGATAATAATAATAATAATAATAATAATAATAATAATAATAATAATAATAATAATAATAATAATAATTCTTGATTTTATCACATCTTTTCTGTATTCTTGTTTCGAAGGCCCAACAGACGAAACAAGAATACAGAAAAGATGTGATAAAATCAAGAATGGAGAGTTGGCAGAACAAAGCCTTACATGGTCAATTTCTGGAAAAAATAAAAGATAAAGTGGACAGTGAAAAAACTTGGTTATGGTTAACAACAGGTACATTAAAGAAAGAAACAGAGTCACTAATCCTGGCTGCGCAAGAACAAGCTATCCGAACAAATGCCATTAAGGCCAAAATCGAAAAATCCTCTGATGATGCCAAATGCAGACTCTGCAAAGAAGTTGATGAAACTGTTGACCACATACTCAGCTGCTGTAAAAATATCGCGCAGACTGATTATAAATTGCGGCACAATTCAGTAGCACAAATGATCCACTGGAATTTGTGCAAAAATTATAATATTAAAACAACAACAAACTGGTGGGAACATAAGCCTGAAAAAGTCACCGAAAATCAGATGGTCAAGATCCTGTGAGATTTTCGTATACAAACAGACAAAGTACTAGCGCATAACACACCAGACATCACACTGGTTGAGAAAAAGAAGGTTACAATCATAGACATCGCAATACCAGGTGATAGCAGAGTTGAGGAGAAGGAACATGAAAAAGTCGCGAAATACCATACTTAAAAATTGAAATCCAACGATTATGGCACAAACCAGCAGTGGTAATTCCAGTGGTAATCGGCACACTGGGTGCTATTCCAAAAGCACTGGAATTACATTTAAAACAGTTAAAACTTGACAAAATCACCATCAGTCAAATGCAAAAAGCTGCACTGCTTGGATCTGCACGTATATTACGAAAATACGTTACGACGTCCTAGGCCCCTGGGTGGGGCCCGACTAGTAATCAATGCCAAATCCGGCGAATCAACTGGCCGCTGTGATACAATCGTATAATAATAATAATAATAATAATAATAATTTTATTTGATTAGCCGCAACCCTCTCCCGAAGGACTCAGGGCGGCGTACAATCAAAACGGATAAAAATACACATAAAACAAACATATATACAAAAAGAACAGAGACATATACATATGTGCATGGAGGAGAGTTGACTTATAAGTGAAAGACAGTTAAAAACACAATTTAAAATCCCCTTAAATAAAATTACTAAATTAAAAAACCCATGAGGAGCGATACGAAGTTATGGTTGAGCCAGGCCAGCTATTTGGAAAAGGTGGGTCTTGAGCTTGACACGGAAGGAGCGGAGGTCAGTAGTGGTCCTAATATCCGGGGGGAGGTCATTCCACAGGGCTGGGCCCGCCACAGAGAAGGCTCTGCTCCTAGGCGCCGCCCCATGGCACTGTCTGGTGGACGGCACCTGGAGAAGTCCCTCTCTGTGCGAGCGGATGGGTCGTAGGGATGTATGGGGCAGAATACGATCCCGCAGGTAACTAGGTCCTGAGCCATGGAGCGCTTTAAAGATCGTAATCAAGACCTTGAAACGCACTCGATAGACCACAGGAAGCCAGTGCAGCTCGCGCAGGAGAGGTGTCACATGGGAGTACTTAGTACTCCCCATAATCACCCGCGCGGCCGCATTCTGGACCAACTGCAGTCTCCGAGTGCATTTCAAGGGAAGCCCCATGTAGAGAGCGTTACAGTAGTCCAGGCGAGACGTCACCAGCGCATGGGTGACTGTGCGTAGGGCGTCCCGGTCCAATAGGGGGCGCAATTGGCACACCAGGCGAACCTGGTGGAACGCCCCCCTGGCCACGGCTGTCACATGTTCATCCATGGACAGCCTGGCATCTAGGAGGACGCCCAAATTGCGCACCCGCTCCACGGGGGCGAGTTGAATGCCCCCAATGGCCAGGGATGGAATTATCTGGTTGAACCGGGGAGCCGGAACCCACAGCCACTCCGTCTTGGAAGGGTTGAGCCTGAGTCGGTTGTCATCCATCCAGACCCGTACTGCTTCCACACACCGGGACATCACTTCGATGGCCTCGTTGGGGTGGTTCGGGGTGGAAATGTACAGCTGAGTATCATCAGCGTACAGATGATATCCCACCCCGAAACCACGGATGATCTCACCCAGCAGCTTCATGTATGTGTTGAACAGGAGTGGCGAGAGGACCGACCCCTGTGGCACCCCACAAGTCAGGGGGCATAGGGTCGACCTCTGCTCCCCTGCCAACACACGTTGCGTCCGGCCAGAGAGGTAGGAGCCGAACCACCGCAAAACGGTGCCCCGGACCCCCAACCCCTCCAGTCGGTGCAACAGGATACCATGGTCGATGGTATCAAAAGCCGCCGAGAGGTCTAATAGGACCAGGATAGAGGAACAGCCCCTATCTCTGGCCCTCCAGAGATCATCTACCAACGTGACCAAGGCCCTCTCTGTGCTGTGCCCAGGGCGAAAGCCGGATTGGCGCGGGTCTAGATAATCATTCTCCTCCAGATGTCGTGGAAACTGAGAAGCCACCACACTCTCTACAACCTTCGCCAAAAAGGGAAGGTTGGAGACAGGACGATAATTGGCCAGCTCTGTAGGGTCCAGGGAAGGCTTCTTGAGCAAGGGTCTCACCACCGCCTCTTTCAAGGCGGCCGGGAGAGACCCCTCACCCAACGAAGCATTCACTAGGCCCAGGAGCCAGTCGCGTGTAACCTCCCAGGATGCCAGTACAAGCCAGGAGGGACACGGGTCCAGTAAACATGTGGTAGGTCGCAGTCGTCCACGCAATCTGTCCAAATCCTCGATGACAACCAAGTCAAACTCCTCCCAAAAAGGTTTCTCAAGACTCGCCACTGGCGTCTCGACTGGGCCACTGAAGTGGACCCAATCCTTCCGGATTTGAGCGACTTTATCCTGCAGATATTTCCCAAACTCCTCTGCCCTACCCTGTAGAGGGGCCTCCCGCGGCCTCTGAAACAGAAGGGAGCGGGACACCCGAAACAGGGCGGCAGGGCGGTTCTCTGCGGATGCAATGAGAGCGGCACAATATTGACGTTTGGCCATTCTCAATGCCACTAGGTACGTCCTTAAATGGGCTCGTACCTGTGCTCGGTCAAATTCGGATCGGGAGGATCTCCAACGACTCTCTAGGCATCTCTTGCGGCGCTTCATCACCCTTATGTCGGGCCTGTAATTATATTCTTTTTTGGATCTTTGGCCTGCCACACTTTCTTATAATTTTCTATGCTGTTTCAATAGTGTAGTAGTTGGGAGGGGGGAATAGAAAGGAGTAGGATTGTAGAATGGATTGTTGACATTCTTTTGTAGAAGCCAAGGTCATCTTTTGTCTCAGCACCTCGACACCTGGCCGGAAGAAGATGGGTGTACATGCCAGCGTGAAAGATGATGATTGGAACATGTGATGGATTTGTGGGTGTGGGGAGAGATCATGAACTTTCAACTAGGGGAACTTAGAGAATGTACTTCCAGAGTTGAAATTTTCCATAGCCGTACTAACATGCCTGCGGAATAAATTGCACCTTAAAGGATGTTTTTCCTTGGACAATGATTTATTTCTGCATGGTATTTAGAACCCTAACATTATTTCAACTCTCTACTTTAAAAATATTTCACTAGCTCCCTCCCCCAATCAAGGGGGAAGGGCTGGTGATGGAAGATCTGGTGATGGGGTCTCGGCATTCCCAATGCTGACCGGGACAGCGTAAATATCAGCGAAGAATAAATGAGAAGCTTTTGGTGATAAGAAGCTGAGTACGGAACTTCAAAGGCAATGGAATGCTGTTTCCAGTTTAATTGCATCTGGAGGAATGCAGGAGGAGACGCGACAAGACAAAGGAAATCTCAGAAAACTTCTTCAGCAAACTGTGAGTGCATGCTCCCCCTGCTTCCCCCCCAGCTTAGAAGCAAGATTGGAAAAAAAAAAACCCTTAGAACAGAGGTTTGGGCTCCTTCCAGACGGCAATAAATAAAATGGCTTATCACCATGCAACTAGCTGGAAGAAAGATTCCCTTTCAAAATGGGAATTTCAAAGGAGGCAGGAAGAAGGAATTTTTCCAGCATCTGTCACTTGCAAGCCACCACAAATGGGGCTGCAACCAGTAAATGAAGCAAATTGGGCAGTAAATTGGGCTTTCCTCCCAGGACTTGGATGGAAGAGATGCTACTTACAAACTCCTTTGCCATCAGCATGGGGAAATGCTCCAAGCCAGCAGAGGGCACCTACTTGGCCCATAACTCCTCCAAGCCAGCAGGAGGGTACTTGGCACGTAAAACCCCTTATCCAGCCATCATTGGTTGAGCTGCAACCTGTGAAGCAGGCAACCCCGGGATGGGTCTTAACCCCAGGTCATGGATGGGAGGGATGCCAGTGGGCACATGCCCTCCCTCAGCAGGTGGCACCATGGCAGAAAGCTGGGCAGTGGCCAACCGAGGGATTGACCTCCCCACCGGTTCCAGTCTCCCCTGCAAGGCCCAAAAAGGTTCTTACCAGACCTTCCTACAGAGAAGAAATCTCCATGGAAGAAGGGATTACCAAACAGAGGCCTGCAGTGTGGATGGCGGGAAAATGTGCGCCTGCAAGGCCCCAAGTGGTTCTTACCCCACCTTCCTACAGAGTAGCAATCACCAACATGGAAGAAGGGATTACCAAAGCCAGGCCTGCAAGATGGGAAGCGGGACAAGGTGCATCTGCAATGCCCCAAAAGGTTCTTACTCCACCTTCCTACAGAGAAGCAATCTCCACCATGGAAGAAAGGTTTACCAAGGGGGCAGCTGCAAGTTGGAGAGCAAGGCAGTGTGATGAAACGGTTCCTGAGTTTAGAGAGGTAACTAGGTTCCATTCCTCGTGGGGCCCAATTAAATGCCACCATTGTTGTCAACTTGGCCACAGAGCGTCAGAGTGCTTGGCTCCAGCCCCAATGCCACAAACGTGCGCACCAACCACCACGGCGGTAAAGAGAGGGTCCCAGATGCCACCACAGAAGAGTCATCTGGGCCAACAACCTCTGGAAGAGGATCCCCAACTTAAGGTGAGGAAGTGTCCTACCAAGGGGGAGGCCTCGGAATAGGAAAAGGGCAGACATTCTCCGGAGGAGGATCCCCAACTTAAGGTGACAAAGAGTCCAACTAAGGGGGAGGCCTCGGAGGGGGAAAAGCCTAAACGACCTCTGGAAGAGGATCCCCAACTTAAGGTGAGGAAGTGTCCTACCAAGGGGGAGGCCTCGGAAGAGGAAACGGGCAGACAATCTCCGGAGGAGGATCCCCAACTTAAGGTGACAAAGAGTCCAACTAAGGGGGAGGCCTCGGAGGGGGAAAAGTCTAAACGACCTCTGGAAGAGGATCCCCAACTTATGGTGACGAAGAGTCCTACCAAGGGGGAGGCCTCGGAGGAGGGAATTGCCGAAGAAAAAGCGTGTGTACCAATTGCCACGGTGGTAAAGAGAGGGCCCCTGATGCCAGCACAGAAAAGTCATCTGGGCCAATAGCCTCTGGAAGAGGATCCCCAACTTAAAGTGATGAAGTGTCCTACCAAGGGGGAGGTCTCGGAAGAGGAAAAGGGCAAACAATCTCCGGAGGAGGATCCCCAACTTAAGGTGACAAAGAGTCCAACTAAGGGGGAGGCCTCGGAGGGGGAAATGCCCAACCGACCTCAGGAAGAGGATCCTCAACTTCAGGTGACGAAGAGTCCTACCAAGGGGGAGGCCTCGGAGGAGGAACAAGGCCAGCCGTGGATGATTGGATCCAAGAGCCCAGAACCTACAGCACCTGCAGCAGAGAGCCCGAAACGGCCATGGGAAGAGGTCGCAATGGACTTCATCATGGAACTCCCAGACAGCAGTGGGCATAAAGTAATTTGGACTGTTATTGATTTATTTTCTAAGCAGGCACACTTCATTGCTTGCTCAGGATTGCCATCCGCAAACGAAATAGCGAAAATGTTTGTGAAACACATTTATCGCCTGCATGGAGTACCCAAGAAGATCATTTCAGACCGTGGAGTCCAGTTCACAGCCAAGTTCTGGAGAGAGGTCCTGAGATCCATTGGGTCCACACAAGAACTGAGCTCAGAGGTTCAGCCCAGCATGAACGGCGCAGCAGAGGGAGCCAATGCGGTGGTGGAACAATACATCCGGTGTTTTGTGGACTATCAGCGAGACAACTGGTCGGACTTGCTACCCTTCGCCGAAGTGGCGTACAACGATGCGGTCCACAGCAGCAGAGGATTAGCGGGTTTCCAGATTACCAGTGGCATGGAAGTTGTTGCCATGCCTGAGTTGCCTAGAGAACCTCCTTCTTTCATGTCTTTGAGTGAATGGATGGACATGCTAAAGAAAGGATGGGAGAATATGAAGAAGGCTCTAGCAGTTGCAGCAGAAGCCTACCAGAAGCAAGATGATCAACGTCGCTCACTCCTAAACCCCTACCGTGTGGGGGACAATGTTTTTGTGTCTACCAAATACATAAGATTAGAAATGCTTAGCAAGGAATTGGGTCCAAAATTTCTAGGTCCATTCCCAATAGTGAAGATAGTTAACTCAGTTACAGTTCAACTCAGTCTACCCAGAAGTCTAGGGGAAATTGACCCAGAATTTCATTGTAGCTTGTTGAAACCAGTAATTGGGTCTAACAGAAGAGCATCCACCCAAGCTCAATCTCCTCCTTTAGTGATGGAAGGGGAAACACAATCTGAGGTGGAAAAAATTGTAGATTTCAGGCTGAATAGGGGTTGCTTACAGTACTTAGTGCATTGGAAGGGTTACCCTTGGTCTGAAGCTAATTGGGTGAACAGTGGGAACCTAAAAGTGGAGAAGTTAGTAAAGCAGTTGAATGGGAAGTTTCCCGAGAAGTCAAGGGGTTCCCCTGGGTGGAGAAGAGGTGGTTAATTTTGTTATGTTAACTCTTATGTTATTCTCTTTGCAGGAAACGTTTTTCTTTTGAGGAGAGGCCGCCTGTCAGGCCTGTAATTATATTCTTTTTTGGATCTTTGGCCTGCCACACTTTCTTATAATTTTCTATGCTGTTTCAATAGTGTAGTAGTTGGGAGGGGGGAATAGAAAGGAGTAGGATTGTAGAATGGATTGTTGACATTCTTTTGTAGAAGCCAAGGTCATCTTTTGTCTCAGCACCTCGACACCTGGCCGGAAGAAGATGGGTGTACATGCCAGCGTGAAAGATGATGATTGGAACATGTGATGGATTTGTGGGTGTGGGGAGAGATCATGAACTTTCAACTAGGGGAACTTAGAGAATGTACTTCCAGAGTTGAAATTTTCCATAGCCGTACTAACATGCCTGCGGAATAAATTGCACCTTAAAGGATGTTTTTCCTTGGACAATGATTTATTTCTGCATGGTATTTAGAACCCTAACACCTTAGCTCCTCAGTAAACCAAGGAGCCAGGGTGGATCGTTTCCGCCGGAGAGGCCGCAAAGGCGCCACCCGGTTCAAGGCCCCGGTAGTCGCATTATTCCACGCGGCCACCAGGTCCTCTACCCGAGGGCGGGTCAGGGCTGCAGGAGGTGGCCCAAGCTCTGTCTGGAACCTGTCTGGTTCCATCAAGCGCCTGGGGCGGAACCATCTAGTGTTTTCCGGTTCCGCCTCCCCGCAGCGAGGGGTAGCACCAGGGAAGTCAAGTCGGAGCAGTGAGTGATCTGACCATGACAGAGGAGTGATGGTTAAATTCACTCCTCCCAGATCACTCAACCACTGGCGAGAGACAAAAACAAGGTCCAAGGTGTGACCTCCCTCGTGTGTCGGGCCCTGAATCATTTGAGTCAGGTCCATGGCTATCATGGAAGCCATGAACTCCCGAACCCCCTCTGATGCTTCTCCCACCGACGGCAGGTTAAAATCCCCCATCACTAGAAGTTTGGGGGTCTCAACCGCCACCAATGAGATCAGCTCGAGGAGCTCAGGCAGGGTCGCTGATGTATGGCGGGGAGCCAGGTATACTATCAGCAGGCCCAACTGCCTCCCAGGGCCCCATTTCACAACAAGGGATTCACATCCGGACGTCTGTGGCACAGTGGACTCCCTCGGCTCTAAGTCCTCCTGGATAATCACTGCTACCCCACCGCCCCTTCCCCGGGCCCGGGACTGGTGAAATGCTTGGTAACCTGGTGGGCACATTTCCACGAGGGGTAACCCTCCCTCGTGGCCCAACCAGGTTTCTGTTATTCCCGCGAGGTCCGGCTCCCCCTCCAAAATTAGATCATGAATGAGGGGGGCCTTATTGACAACGGACCTCGCATTGCATAACAACAGCCTCAGGCCCTGGGCCTGCAGATCCTGACCACCTAGAACGCGGGGGTTGGTACAAGCGACCGGGTGTAACCAGCACCCATGGTCTCCCAACCGACTGCGAGTTGTTAATCTGTCCTCGTATCTGCCCCTCCCTACGACTGTTGGAATCAAGGAGCCCTGTATAGGAATGATATCCTCTCCCCCCTCCTCCTCTCTGCTCCTTCTGCTCAAGACCCCACCTGGTGACCTGGCTCTGTCATCACTCCTGATCTGACCCACCCACCCCCCAACCCCTAAACCCCTAAAAGAATTTAAAAAACATTTAACTAAAAACCCCCTAAGTCTCCGCTTCCTCCACCTCTCGGGATTAATGAATCCGTCATCAAGGTGGGCCCTTGAAAGGGCGGAGGGCCACACCTGCGAGAGGGGGGACTCCCGCAGTAGGATTGCTGAGATGAGTTATTCCTTTTCCCCCAGAGGCTTTTGAATGTGAGACCACTAGATTCAAGAATCCTTCTATGATATTTGATGTTCAGGAACCAAAAAAATATTACTTGTGTTATCGGGACTGTCTCTTCTGTATGCATTTCAGCATGTGAGGCTTTTATTATTTTGAAGATAATTTTGAATTTCAGGGAGAAAATTCACAGTGTACACCATAAGCCTCAGTGCTGAAAGTCCATAAAAATAGCTCCTAGACTAGAGCTACTTAAAACTATTTTTGATCAAGTCTAAAATCTGGTCCGCTTCATTCATCATAGTGGTCTCCCTATTTTACACTATTTTCTTGGGCTATTAGCTTTACAGTGAAGCTGCTTCATGCTGAGTGTCACTGGGGGGGTTTCTGGTGAAGATTGTGAATAACTTTTGAAAACTAAGAAAACCTTAGATATAGTAAACTGTGCAAAGGGAACACTGAAGTCCTTTGGGTATTGAGCTTCTGTTATTTCTCAGCGGGAGAAATCCAGGTGGGATTTTCAAATCCAAAATGATGTAATGAACAAAGAAAATACTTCAAATAAATCTGTAGAGATTTCCTACCAGTCTCCATGGACAATGTCTTCCAAGGCAGATAATATTGCTATAAGTGAGGAACTATGGATGAGCAATAGAGCTTTACATACAGAGTACAAACAAAATTAAGTCTTGGCATTTCCCAATAGCTGCCTAAAATCCTGGAGATTTACTGCTAGTTAATGTTGATAACAGTGGATTAAATAGACCAATGTTCACACTTACTGGCTGGATCCCTATGATACAGTAAACCTTAAGTCTCACTTGAAACAAACCATTGTATTCATACTGTATATTGTACTATGTTCAAATAAATAAACTCTATTATGATGTTTGTGATTATTTCATTCCCCAAGCTTGCCAAGACAACAGTTGGGTTCTCAAACATGGCCAACATCAAATTACCTCACTCAGTTCAGCTCTTCATTATGTTTGCTGGCCAGAATTTAACAAATTAACAATACATAAAACAGGACAATTTAAGCCAAATCACCAATACAATAAAAGTATGTCTGACTTTAAAACAAAATAGCAAAATTGTGCATGTTTATAGAAAATGAATTATAAACAACAGTTGCATATAGAATAATCTAGAATGGCCTGGGCATTTTATTAAATAAGAAATTGTAAAACAGATCCTTACAGCCTTTTAAAAGTTAAGTAGAACAGTCTATGGACTATGGATTGAGTATACTTTCTCCATAAAAATACAATCATAGCTCATAAAAGATTACTTTTAAATGCCCTCAAGAAACACCATATGGGGGATATTAAAGGATGCTAAACTTAGTTTTCTCCTAAGTTTAGAGACCATTGTGTAGTCTTAATATGTCACTGGCTTAAAGGGCCAGGTTCTCAGGAAAAAATCCCCCATTATTAGGCAGGGTAGATTCCACCCAGTTGCGTTTCCAGATCTCAGGAACATTGCCCAAGTGAAATGGATAGTCAATCATAATTAAAAAGGCTATTAGAAAAACCATTGTATTGGCTATTGTCCTATTTTATATTGATTCATAATTGTCTGCAATGAGAGGGCACAGATTTTCTGGAAATCTTATTGTTTCCTATTTGTATTTCTCTTTACAAGTAATACATTATATGAAATTTCATGCTGAATTCAAGATTTACTTTTCCTATTATTCATTTTTTGAGGAGCAATATACATATCCTGAATTTTTTTTCTTCCACGGTGATAAGGGTGGATCATCAACGTGGTTGATTGAGAGCATTGCATGTGCTTTCTCCATCTATCATAGGGTTACTTTTCTTTTAAGGAATTTTGATTTTTTTAATCTCATACAAATTTGATTTGTCTTCCAAAGGGGCGGGGAGGAAGGGCAGAAATCATTAGTCACATATCTTTATGCTTTGATACCAGCAGGTTTCCCCATTCTTACTGTCAGGGTGGAATTTCAGCCCTGTTCCCTTCCTGGGGTAATTGTTTTTAATGAGGGATGAACCGTGTTTTTTCCTTGAAGTATACTTCAAAATTAAGAAAAATAAACCTGAGATATATTCTAAGAAACACATTTTATTGTAAAGAAAATGAAAACAAAACTTACTAGCTAATGATTACATTTAGGCAGTGTTCCTGCCTACCTTCTTGGCAGGTGAACAAAAAATTAAAAATAAAGAATGTAGACATGCGTAGTGAGCTTAGTGATATGAGACAGATCAGTCTACCGTATGTCTTAGAGTTTAAGCACAGCTGGCAAACAAAAAACGTAGTGACACTTACCAGGGGTGGTATTCACTTACTTTCCCTACCGGTTCACAATTGTGAGCATGCATGTATGCTCGCTTTGCTCCCACACGCCCCGTCCATGCATGCACTCGGCCATCCACGCATGCACTTTTATTGTGCACGTGGCTTGCATGCATGCACATGGCTTGAAAACATGCCTAAATAGGACGGCATAGAACCAGGGCAGGTGGGTGGGGCAGGGGCGGACCCACTATTTTCACTAGCGATTTGGGCGAACTGGTCCGAACCGGCTGAATACCACCTCTGATTCTTAACTATTGTTCACCAGAGAGGCAATGTAGCTTACATATCGCTTTAGGTATAAATTTAAATTAAACTCATACTCCATGGAGAGAGAATAACTTTCATTTTTCTACTATTTTCTATGTCTTTCTATGTCTTTTCTATGTTTCTCGCAAAAAGTCCAAAAGGGATTTCCAATCAGCATTAAGCTGAATTAAATCAACATTATTTGCTAATTTCTTTGAAATAAACAAGAATCCAGTTTGTTCTTTAGCCTCTTGAGACTTTTATGTTTAATAGAAAATAACATACAGGTTTTCCTATAAAACTATGTGGCATCTGTTTTAGGGTGCTTAAAATAATTCTTCCCCATTCATTTCCTTCCTTTATGTTGAACAATGGACTTCTGTATTAGTGACTTTGAGTTAATTAAAAAAGCAAAAGAAGTCAGTGAGTTTGGCAAGTAATGCCACATTAAAAAGCGCTACTGTCAGAGCTGAGGGCTGTGTCATGGTGGTAGTGTAGGAGAAGCTGTCTGTTTTCATCTGCTAAATGCTTCAGTGAAGTTTAACATCGACTGTACATCTGAACTGAAAACCCTGTCTGGATGGAGTTTCTCATTGTACTAGCATAAACAGTACTCTCTTACTTGTTTGATCTGACAGCCCATCAGTGTTGAAAAATGACCTTTTGAATCAAAACAGTTTCAACTTTGGGGATTTTAAAAATTGAATTAGCGTATTTTGTAATATTAGGAGTGGGGGTGGGGGTGGCGCTGAAGTGTCTGCCTTGAGTATAATACCCAAACGATGTGGTATTTTTAAGCCTATAGCAGTAGCAATTTTGTGAAATGATGAAATCATATCTGTATGCAATAATATGTGATAAAGACTACGAAGAGGGGTTTTACACCAAACCCTGTGTGAGAAGGATTAGTTGAAAAGCTTTTAAAACTTTTTAATTGAGCTCTTTTTCTCTATCACAGCTGCGAAGTCAGGCGGTCAAATTCTGAGTAGAGAAATGCAGAGATTCCTCCTCTAAGTGAGCACAACTGCGACCAGCAACTCAGTTATTAAGCAAAGTGGTCATTATGTGAAACCGTGTCTATACTTAATGAACGTATGTCAGCTTTGCTTTGCTTTGCTTTGCCGACCTGCAAAAGTTGTAAATGGAAAGATTGGGCGTAAAGTTACTTTTCCATCAACATCATAATTGTGAACAGTTGCTAAAGGATGCTTCTTCTAAGATGATGCATTCCTCTTTCAGCTTTCACAAGTACATGGAATAGAAATATTTTCTAAACATCTTTAAGACAACTTGCAATAAATAGGTTTGTTTCAATAATGGATGTATCTGTCATTAATGAACTGGACAAGCAGCCAATTGAATTGTTCTAGGCTTTAGTTCTTACATTATACACCAGCATTGTTTTATCATTGGTAGAAGTTCTTGCAACAATGTGTATGTCGAACTTGTTTAATATTTTGAAAGTTTGCTTAGAAACAAGAGAATGCTTAATAGGATTATTTCTCTGTGGCTCCCAGCCCAATGAACCATTACAGCTTTACTTTCAGGAAAAGAAAAAGACTATTTCCTGTGTATATTGGACTTGATTCCATTATAATTATCACATGAATATTTTTTGTAAAAACTTAGGAACACCAGCAGCCAATTTGCACTGTGAAATAATACAGGAAAGAAGTTAGAAGTAAATATTTGTGAGTGGTACGGAAGCTTGTTCTTCAGATAAATTATGAAGACCAGCATTTTAGCTGACCTGATATTCAGCCACCTTATATATGTTAAGCCAGGTTTTGTCTTTATAAAGAACATTGGAATGAATGCGTTTCTAAGATATAGTTAGGTAAACTTTTGGTTAAATCAGATATTTAAAGGCTTTGGCAGCTGTTGAAGGGAAGTTCTGACAGAATTCTCAATCAAGTTTGTTGAAAGCTACTATTCCGTAATAATACACAAGTACGGTAAGCGCTAGATACATACACAGTTCTGAACAATTGTCTATTGTGGCCAGATTTCCTGTTTGTGGTGAGAATCAAGGAGGCTGGCAAATGACTTCATTTTCCCGAGTTCTCCAAAGCGCAGCAGTATTGCTTGATTTGAGGTGGTCATTTCAAGGTCAGGGGTCATAGTGCAGGAACTAGGAAAGCTCCTTTTAAACTCCTTTTTAGAAAAAGAAAAGCTAAAACTGGAGTTGCATGCAAGGGGACCAAACAAGATCATTTTCAGGAGAAGTGGGAACATTCTTAGTTGATAGTGTCTGAGCTGGAGAAACGCACAGCTGCAGTTAGTTGTTAACCTGTAGCAAAGGATAATCGAGAATTCTTTGTGGCTTGAGGAAGGGCATACTCAAATGCCCACATCTATTACAACAATCGACAGAATGAATTAATAATTACATTAAGCCAACTTGTATGAGCTTTGGCTTGATCTGTACCTTCCTAGTTGAAAGATGGGAGTTTTGTTACAGAAATAACCCTTAAGCTTACTACCTGTTAAAGTAACACTTCGTTCTTTGGTACAACTGCTTAGAAAGGAAAGTGTAACTGATTGACAGGTAAGCACCTCTGTGCATTTTCTGACCAAAGATCAAAAGGGGGGGGGGGGAAGGAGGAGGTTAGAGAGAAACCAGGTTGAAACTGAGCGACACTGCACTCTGATTTCTTGTCATTCCTGCCCTGCTATCCTAACTGCCTGTTTCTTGAGGCAACTAAAACAGAGTTCTCTGTAGGGAAATACATCAGCCAGCCAGCCTTGGTGGAAAGGAGGCAGCCTCTCTTCTTGTGTTTTGGCTACTCATAAAGTCCCTTAGGAAGAAAAAAGTCAAGGAAGCAACAGGATCACATTCTCTTAGAGCGTCTGCTCATTGTGCCTTCATCCCTCTGTTTGCATCAGCTGTGAAAGTAGACTAGATCATAGAATCATGGGGGCTTGGAGACTCCCAGGTGCAATCCCTGGCTAATACAGGAAAGCATCCTTGACAGATGGCTTTCAAACCTGCATTGACATGCAATCTTAAATTAGAAAAAATTAAGAACTTACTGTGCTCTGACCTTAGGATTTTTGAAATCCCATGAGAGCCTACCATATTCTTTAAGCTTCTTGATATTGTCTCTCCTGAAGTCAAATGAAGTCAGTTTATACCTTTGCTTCTTTCCTTTTATAATATCTTTTTAAAAAATATTTTAATTTTATTTTAATACAAACAATCCATCTTCCATTGAATAGTGTATCATCTGGGTATAAATACCTTGGGCAATAACAATTAAAATTTACAACCATATTCATTATTTATCTGCTCATGACTTAATACTGACATACATAGCATACCTGACACTATAACAATCCTTGAATTATTTAATTCTATTAAATACACTTTCTGTAGTTCATTAATCTACTTTCATTTCTAACTTTCACATTTGTTCTCTAACCATCGGTAGAATAGTTTTCATATGCTATAATATTCAGTTTGCTCCTTCTTTTTAATTGCAAGTGTTAACCTATTCATTTCTGCACATTCTAATATTTTCCGAATCACATTCTCATCCATAGGAATCTCTTCACTTTTCCAGTGTTGTCTTTCTATAATATCTTGGAAGTCAAAATGATGTGGTCACTTCTTTTTGTGTTTCCCACTGCTTTTATCTCTTCAACCAAATTTTTCCTATTAGTTAGGAGATTGATTTTCTTGACTCTATCTCAGACTTCTGGAAACTAAAGAGTCAAAGCAACCTCTGAGAAATTCAAGGAACTATTGGTTTCCAACAATTATTTGGGCAGGTGAAATCTTCTATTGTTAGTCTTCAGCCTTTGCATTCCACTTGTGGGCTTCATCCCATTGGATTTCAGTACTGCCTATAAATTGTTTCTACTTTTATTAAGGTTTCTGTTCTTCCAATTTGTCCCCTCCATTCTGTGAATGTGAATAGAGGCACAGAAAATCTGTTTTGATAAACTAGAGGATAGACAGGGCTGCTTCTGGTCCCTTCACTTTCTCTTCCCAGAGGGCAGACACTCCCTCTACTTATAACATATCATCCTCTTGCAGGAAAACAAACATGACATAACCCGGTGAGTATGTCTCTGAGAGATTTCCTCTGTCCCCATCTTCTTCAAATGGAAGAAGAGAACAAAGGTTCACACACCAATAGTTGAGGAAGACGTGTGTTAATGATTTCCTCATTTGTGAAGTGAAAGGCTGACTTTGCAAGGGTTAATAGGTTGCTGCCTTCTCTCCCCTGAAGCTGCTTCTACCTGGTAATTATTCACCTTTTAAAATGGAACTTGTTAAAATGCCACCTAAATATGGCAATACAATGGTGACAGTGATTCTACTCTCTGGGGAGAGGAAGAAGCACAGTTGTGTGGCTGAATCAGCATAATTTCAATTATATATTAAACATTTGGTGTCACTGTCTAAAAAATTATGGATAGATGACACATGAGGGATAGCAAAGCAGTTAATTATTCAACATTGTAAGAAAGTTATTTCAGATCCAGATTATGGATATGTGCTCATTTTCTATTTATGAACTGACTTTCTGTTGAAGCAGCGAAATGCCTAATGAATATATATATCTCCATATATTATATAAATAATGGTGAATATTATTTCGTCTGGTAGTTCCATAATATGATTTTGTTTTATTATATTACTTTCTTTTTTGTTCTCTTAATTTTCTCCATTTGTAAAAAGAAAAAAGAGAGCAATGTAATATAAATATATTTTAGTGATTCTTTTGTAATAAAATATTTCAAGTAAATTAAAAATGAATTAACATATGTCTCATCAAGATAGTAGACATGCATTGATTTCAATTAAATATTCTCTTTTCCATCTTTGTCAAAGAGAGTCTTATTCAGGGGTGGGTTCCTGCCAGTTCTAACCTCTTCTATAGAAGAGGTTCCACAAATTCACAGTGCCGTTTAGAACCGGTTCCAGCTCCCTTCCCCCGCCCGTCCACACCTCATCAAGATGAAGAGCGAGAAAGGAGGAATTCTGGGAGTTGAAGTCCACAAGTCTTAAAGCTGTCAGGTTTGAACACCCCTGGGGTTTTTTTCTAAAGGGTTAGGGGTGCAAGGGTCTTGTAACTTGACAGCTTTAAGATTTGCACACTTCAATGTCAGAGTTCCTGAGCCAACATGACTGGAGGAAGAATTCTGGGAGTTGAAGTCCACAAGTCTTAAAGCTGTCAAGTTTGAACACCCCTGGGGGTTTTTTCTAAAGGGATGCAAGGGTCTTGTAACTTGACAGCTTTAAGACTTGTGTGCTTCAAATGCCAGAGTTTCTGAGCCAACATTTTGGTTGCTAAGCAAGAGCGTTGTTAAGTGAGTGTCACCACATTTTACAAGTTGGCCACGCCCACCCAGTCACATGACTGCCAAGCCACTCCCACGGTCACATGACTGGCAAGCCACTCCCACAAAGCAGGCCACACCTACAGAAGAGGTTCTAAAAAAATTGAAACCCACCACTGGTCTTATTGTAAAGAAAGTAAGAGGGTTGGCCTATAAAAACTGTGTAAATGTGTTCATTTCATTCTTTTTTGTGCCTCAAGTTACAGGTAGTCCTCGACTTACAACAGTTCATTTAATGACTATGTAAAGTTACAATGGCACTTACAACCTTTGCAGCATCCCCGTAACAATGTGATCAAATTTCAGATGCTTAACAGCAGGTTCATATTTATGATCATTGCTGTGTCCCAAGGTCATGTGATCTCCTTTTGCAACCTTCTGATCAGCAAATCAGTGGGGAAGCCATATTAACAACTAGGTTATACCAACTTAATAACTGCAGCGATTCACTCGGCAACCGTATGGCAAGGAAGATGGTAAATTGGGGGGAAACTCATCAAATGCCTCACTTAACAACATACATTTTGGGCTCAATTGTGGTCATAAGTCCAGTACTACCTGTAATTGTTATTGCAGTATAATCAGGAATCCCCACTTCACAGGAGGATGGCTCCAGTGAATTTAAAGTAAACAATCTGTTTTGATAAGATATCTGTGTAACAAATAGGGTTAGTCTCTCCCCGCCCCTTACCATCTTCCATATAATAGACAATTTAAGTGGTAGGGGAAGAAACAAACAAGGCAGTATAATCTTTGATAGGATAAACATGATGCACACATGCTACATATATACATCCAGATGTTGCTCACTGTTAACTGCCGTTTGCGTTTACACCTGGAAGATCTAAATACTCTCATAAATTGGATGAAAGTCACTTCTCTAATTTAGCAAAATAAACGTGAACCAAAACAACCAGTGATCATTAAATATTATTAAGAGCAGATTATCACAGCTGCAGAAAAACATGTGCTTCCTAAAAGAACTACCTGCAAGTAAGTCAAAATTAGCACTGCTGATTTGCCTGCAGAGATGAATGTGCCTCTGTCATAAGTGGCAAGCAGAAACTTTGGGGGGAAAGCAAAAGATTAACACTTGTGGAAAAACTAAGTGGTTTTCACCAAATACTCTGGACTTGTATATGTAGAGAGTGATAATATTTTCAACTCATTTTGGTTTTCAACCAGATCCCTAAAACCAAATCACATATTTTTCAAGAAAGCTCTTTAATAAAGATTTATCTGCAGTAAATGCATGTTTAAAAATTCAGTTACCCAGCCCATACTGCCCACGTTGTCTTAATAAACTAAAACATAACATAAAGAGGAAAGAAGTCAGATTTAAGAATAGACGTGCCTATTGTTACAAGCACCGTTCTGCACAGGTTTCCTCAAAAATATATTCCACTAGACTCAATGGTAAATGTGATAGAATTGCAGCTAATTATTCACATATTTTTTATCTCCCCTAACATCAGACTGGTAGGCCTATTAATCAGGAAGGCAGTGATAAAGCAATTATTCTAGGTTGAATTGTGTGCAATGTATTTGCTGTACAGGTGGTAACTTCTCCTTTAAGCAGGAGAGAAATCCCATAGAGCTCTGTAATTAAGAGATGATTCAAGATGCCATCCTTTTTAAAGTCCCTCCTTCTTAAAAAGTTGGTGTACTACGGCTACATCTGAGTTGTAGTTAAAGAGCATTCCATGTTAATCTGATATGTTGTATGCTATATCTAATCCATTACATTTTATAGGGTGTAGTCTTTTGCTTTTGGTGTAAACAGTGAACTGCGGAATCTGACGTCGACCAAGGGCATCTATATTGGTTTACTTCTCCTAAATAGCACATTGCTTTACTACATTTGAGCATTGGTTCTGTCTTTGTAAGCTTATAGAAATCCATAGCTTTCTAATGTGGTTTCTGCATGCGTGAGATATATTTTATCACTGACATGACAAGTATCATGCTGTGATCTTACAATACAATACAATACAATACAATACAATAGCAGAGTTGGAAGGGACCTTGGAGGTCTTCTAGTCCAACCCCCTGCCTAGGCAGGGAACCCTATACCGTTTCAGACAGATGACTATTCAACATCTTCTTAAAGACTTCCAGCGTTGGGGCATTCACAACTTCTGGAGGCAAGCTGTTCCACTGATTAATTGTTCTAACTGTCAGGAAGTTTCTCCTCAGTTCTAAGTTGCTTCTCTCCTTGATTAGTTTCCACCCATCTGTAGCAAAATATCAACACAATCAGTACAATATTCTTGCTTTAACCATAGAACCCACATTGTTCCTGGGTTTTAATAAGGACTTTAGATACCGTAAAATTTGGCCTGATATCTTCAAGTGTGAATAACGGAAGCCTCATAAGCAATGCAAATCTCTTGTACATATGGGGATTAATTTCTAAGATAATATTTGGAAAGTACATTAGAATCTGAACATCTACTTTAAAAAAAAACTTTCCACTTTCAGTTTTGATTTAAAAATGTGACTGTGCCACAATAACTTGCATTCACACTTCAGTTTTAATCATGAAAATAATGTGGCTCTGATTTATTTATCAGATTCTATATTGATAGTACTGTGCTGTGTGAACAATTGTTGCTATTGCGAACAAAGGAGCAGAAATCAAGACAGCTGGTTAGCCTTGCTTGAACTAAAACATTTTCACATTTAAAGAACTCTTCAAAAATGAAATAGCTTGCCCCCCTCTTTCCATATCCCTCAAGCTGTTATTCTGAACAAGCAGATGCCATGCTCTGCTCTCAGTGGGCATCGCAAGACTATGAAAAGGCTTCTTATCATGATTTGTTAACCACTTTACTTCTTTAATTTCTTGATTTTGTTGTGCATATATGGGAAAAGATTGATGATTTAACTGACCTATAAAACTAATGAATCAAAATGATTGCATCGAGAATTAGTTATTTAATACAATAAACATGAACCAGAACCCAGCTTACTACAAATATATACTTTGCCTAAGCAGACTTTGGTGAGGGATTACACCTCTCCCTTTTCTATATGGAAGAGTTTCCTTGAATTCACAAGAGTTTGTATCTTTGTATCACCCCTACATTTGGAGAATTTCACTACATTGTTAGAATTGTGTGATTCTAGTGTAGGGTTTGCTGGGCTTCTCAATTCCTTTTTCTCTAATATACAAACTAAAGCAAAAAATAAAGAAATCCCCCAACAAAAGTGCTTTATTTCTCTTAACAAATGTTCCAGCCAATGGCCCTTCAACAACTGTAAGGCTCCACCCCCACCCTACCCTGAAGGCAGTCACCTTCAGTCTCCCAAACACAGCCCACAGTACAGAGAAAGACCACAGAGTAGAAGTATGCACACATGGTAAGTTCCCAAGTTCCATCCACAAGGCAGAGACAAGGCGCAAGACAAGGGCAGTCTTTGGGACAAGAAACAGGTCCCAGACAAGAAGCCAGAGGTGGCGACCCAGGCCTGCCATACCCCCCGAACCGGTTCTTCTACATCGGCGGCATCTTGATTTTTGGTTCTGCGCATGCGCAGTACAATTTTCATTGCAGAAATGTAATTCCCCTCCCCCCTTTTTAAATGTTTTGCGCATGCGCAGACATTTTTAGGTGCAAATGTGCACGCACACAAAAAAAGTTTGCACGCCGAACCGGCAGTAATGGGTTACCACAGGTGGCACACTGAGCCATTTGTCAGGGCACACGAGGCATTGCCCAGTCAGCTGGCCAGCGCGCATGCACGTGCTGGCCAGCTGAGTTCAACATTTTTAAAAGCCATTTTTCGCTCTACCCAGGCTCCAGAGGCTTTATAGGAGCCTAGAGAGGGCGAAAAGAGCCTCCTGCCCCCCCCCCCCCGAAGCCCTCCAGAGGCTTCAGGAGCTTCCCTGAAGCCTCCGGAGTGCAAAAAAACAGCCCTCTGGGCAAACCGGAAGTTTGGGAACAGAATTCCGGTTTGCTCATAGGGTCGGTTTAAGCCTTCCGGAGGCTTCAGCGACCTTTAGGAGGCTTCCCTGAAGCCTCTGGAGGACTAAAAACCACCCTACAAGCAAACTGGATGTCACTTCCGGTTTGCTCATACAGCTGGTTTAGGCCCTCTGGAGGCTTCAAGGAAGCCTCCTGAAGGTCCCTGAAGCCTCCGGACGGCTTAAACCGGCCCTACGAGCAAACGGGAAGTGACTTCCAGTTTGTTCGTGGGGTCCTTTTTAGTCCTCCGGAGGCTTCAGGGAAGCCTCCTGAAGGCCCCTGAAGCCTCCGGAGGGCCTTCGGGGGGGGGGAGGCTGTTTTTGCCCTCCCCAGGCTCCTATGGAGCCTGGCGAGGGCGAAAAAAGCATGCAAAAATGGGGCGAGTGCCTCTCATGTGTGCATGTGTACTGGGCGGGCGTGTGTTGCATTATGGGTGCGGCATGCCCGTGCACGACCCTCCCCTGCGCTCCCCCCTTATGGCACGTGAGCCATAAAAGGTTTGCCATCGCTGCCTTAGATCAATGGAGTAGACAGCTGTTCAGAAAAGATCGGCTGTCTACCAGCTCTCCATCTGGTCAACCACCTTCCCCAATGCGTTAGGGACCTGGGACAACATCATTCTCAGCTCCTGGCATGGCTTCCCTGTCGGATGGTCCCAGTTTCTCCTCCAAACGGCTCTGATGGGGCCAATACAGATTGGTATCTGGCAAATTGTTTTGCTATTTGCTTTTTTTTGTAAATATCTGCTATTTGTAAGTAGCTACAGGTGTAATATAAAGTTAGCAATTTGTGGCATTTCAGAAATTGCTGCACTATAACACTTATCATCTCTAAAATGCATGCCCAATGGTGAGGGATGCTGAGATTTGTAATTAGCAATAGCCAGAAGACTACATGCTGGCCTCATAAGATATTTATGGCCTAAGATGGAATATGGCAGTGGAGTGAAAATATATACTGTATATAGTGTATTTTTCGGAGTATAAGACGCTCTGGAGTATAAGACGCACCTAGATTTTGGGGAGGAAAACAAGGGGAAAATATCTGCCTCTGCCTCCCAGAAATTTGTCTCCTTGCAACAAACAGCAAACAGTATAGACCAGTGGTCGGCAAGCCGCGGCTCGCGAGCCACATGCGGCTCTTTACACCCTTTAATGCGGCTCTTCTGTGTGCCGGGCGCCCGCTCCCCTCCCTCCTCTCGGGCTTCGGAGGGAAGCTTCTGCAAAAGCCCGGGCGAGTGACAACAAGTTCCCGTCGTTACGAAGTCTCCGAGGCTGTAATTTTCTGAGCTGTGCGCGCGTGCCTGTTTTCCACAGCGTGGAACAGCGGCGAGCGATGATTCCAGAGGCCATCAGTGGGGGGGCAGGGTCCCCCTCGCGTTCCTCATCTTCCCGGATGGCCCCCGGAATCATCGCTCGCCGCGCAGAATCTCACCGCTGCTCTACACCGTGGAAAACAGGCGCGCGCGCACAGCTCAGAAAATTACAGCCTCGGAGACTTCGTAACGGCGGGAACTTGTTGTCACTCGCCCGGGCTTTTGCAGAAGCTTCCCTCCGAAGCGTTCTGAGGGAGGAAGGGCCAGTTGGGAAAGGGGCTTTGCTCCTGCTCCGGGTTGTAAGCTTCCCTCCGAAGTCTTGGGATGTTCTGAGGAGCCCCCCAAGGCAAAACGCCGCTGCCAGGTAGTTAAAAGTACCTCTCTGATTCTGTCAGACTCTGTCAGTCTCTCTCTGATTCCCTCTCTCACTCCCTCTCTCTGTTCCTCTCTCTGTCTGTCTGTCTGTCTGTCTCACTCACACACACACACACACTGTGGTCACCTTGGTGACCATAGTGTGTGTGTGTGTGTGTGTGTGTGAGTGAGACAGACAGACAGAGAGAGGAACAGAGAGAGGGAGTGAGTGAGGGAATCAGAGAGAGACTGACAGACACACACACACACACACACACACACACACAGAGAGGGGGAGGGAGGGCGAGAAAGATAGACAGACAGACAGAGAGACACCCAGAGTGAGTGATTAAGTGAATGAGTGAGAGACAGACACACCCACATACACAGAGTGACAGAGAGAGAGGAAGGGAGGGGAGAGAGACAGAGGGAGAGACAGAGACAGACACACACACACACAGAGTGAGTGAGAGACAGACAGACACACAGAGAGAGAGAATGACAGAGATGGGGGAAGGAGGAGAGAGAGACAGAGATACAGAGAGAGAGACAGACAGATAGACACCCAGAGAAAATGACAGAGGGAGACAGAGAGGGAGGGAGGGAGGGAGAGAGAGACAAAGAGCCAGAGAGAGAGAGAGAGAGAAAGAAAAAGAAAAAAAAGAAAGTGGGAGAGAGAGATGAAATTAAAAACAACAACATACAAACCTGACTTACTCAAACTATCCAAGGAAATGCAAGGCCAATGTTCACATTAGTGGTTGTGACTTTGTCAGTCATTGGCAGGATGTAATTTTCTCTACATTGTAAGGCAAATTTTACGGAATTTAACGTTATCGATAAATAATATTGTTCTAAAGTTTTTGTTTTATTAGTTGTGTTATTTGTATCCTCCCGACCTATGTGGATACTTGCATGCAGAATATTCTCAATAAAAACTTATTGAAACTAAAAACAGTGTACCATCCTATGTATTTTCGGTTTTAAAAATGTGGCTCTCAAAATAAATTTCAATCGTGGTTTTGGCGAGATTTGGCTCAGTTGAAAAAAAAGGTTGCCCACCACTGGTATAGACAGTATACACTGTTCGTAGTGTTATATTTCAGACTATATTTCTACAGATGCTGTTAAAATTGATGTGCTTTCTGGAAGTATAGTTATTTTCTGCTATTTAAAAGAATAGCACTTCTTAAAACAATAGCACTGGGCCTCTTCAGATCAAGCATTTATTTTAAAAAGCTTCTTCATTTTGTTAAGTTGTCTAGAATAATAATAAAGCAGTGTTTAAAAAATAAGTATAATGATTTGAACATTCTATAGGCATTTATAGTTGCGGACTTACCTCCTTGCAGCAAACAGCCTGATTAGCACAAGAAAAAAAAATCTGCCTCCCAGCAATTTGCCACATGGAGCAAACAGCAAGTGTCACTTTCAATTTCACTTTCATCAGCTGTTGATGTCTATAGCTTATTGAAGCCATTTGCTGCAAAGAGGTAAATTGCTGGGAGGCAGAGCCAAAAGGTTGGGGTGGGTGGGTGGGGCTACATTCAGTGTATAAGACGCACCCACATTTTCACTCTCTTTTAGGAGGGAAAAAGGTGCGTCGTATACTCCGAAAAATACGGCATTTAGTTGTGGCAAGAGGAGTAGTAGCAGAATAAGTGATCATATTCTAAGGGTTACAACAATTAACCTTGATAGGTAAGTATGCAGAATATAATTTAAAAATGATATATGCTGTCTAATAGAATTTGGTGTTGTTACAATGAGTCCTTCAACATGTCGAAGGACAAAGTATATAGAACATTTCTAAATAAAAATGAATCTGAAGTATTTTAAACAATCAGATCCTCCTCATGGAGCATTTTTTAAAAAAATATGGCATTCTTGCTCCTGGGTAGCCATTTGTCTGTTGATATTATATTCCAGTTAAATGAATGGATGACCTTGATATAGACTAATACAACATTGTGACATGGTTAACACAAAATACTTGAGATTTAATGTTAGTTGCCTAGACAGACAACGGAGTACAGCTTTGGGTGTTAGAACATAGCTTTAGATGTGCATAGAAACTACTGTATCTGATTCTGTTTTCTTCTGTTTGATGTTTTCATAATATCCATAGACCCCGACTTACAACAGTTCATTTAGTGACTGTTCAAAGTTACAACAGAAATTTAAAAAGTGACTTATGACCATTTTTCACACTTACAGCCTTTGTAGCATCCCCATGATCACGTGATCAAAATTCAGATAATGGCAACTGGTTCATATTTATGACGGTTGCCGTGTTCCAAAGATCATGTGATAATCTTTTTCAACCTTCTGACAAGCAAAATCAATGGAGCAGTCACATTCACTTAACAACCATGTTACTAACTTATAAATTGCAGTGATTTGCTTAACATTTGTGGCAAGAAAGGTCGTAAAATGGGGCAAAACTCACTTAACAAATGTCTCCCTTAACAACATAAATGTTGGGCTCAATTGTGGTTGAGGACTAGCTGTAAAATCATAGCAGTATCAATTTTCAAGTATCTACCTCTTTTAAGAATAGATACATACCTGTGGTTGAAAATTCATACTGCATAATTCATGGTGCAGAAATAGTGATAGATATTTCTTATTCACAGTGCACACTTAATAGAAATGGTGATCATAAAATTAAATAATAAAGATGTTAATGATGAGATCTGTGACTGTAGTTGGGATCAAAGAATTATTATGTGGAATCATACATTTCGAGCTGCCTATGGTATTAGTTGCCTTCTGGAGTGCTTACAACCCCGATACAACTGCCTAGGCTGCCAAGAAATTATAAATCTACTCATGTATTAGGAAATCATAGTAGAAGATTGGGAAAGTCTAAAATAGTACTATGCACTGGGGTGGAAAGAGAAAAATCTTTCTCAGCACTAGGTTTTATTTTATCACTAGCTGATAAAACAAGGTGGGAAAGAAAGGAGGAAGGGAAAGAAATAAGAATTAGAGATAATAAACATAAAGCAGAATAAAATTGCCTCTCCTAGTTGAAATAAAGCTCTGGCTGAAGTTGCTTTAAGTGGCTATTAACAGTCTTTCCTGTAATCCTCTCTTGGTTTTTTTTTTTCAAAGTTGACTTAAAATGTATTATTAATTTTTTTAAAAGTAACATGGATGGTCCCAGTAAATAACTGTTGCTCGAAAGCCTCATCTTAGCAGCTAACTTTCTTTTAGACCCTGAAAGCACTTATTATTACTATTGCCTGGAAATGACATACATAATTCACTTTGGCTATGCTCATATAACAGCTCTGCTTTGCAAGCTGCACTGGTTGCCTCTTTGCTTCTGGGTTTGATTTGAGGTATTGGTCATTAACTAAAAAGCACTACATGACTTAGGGCCTGGTTACTTGACTGGCCACCCGCCTGCCTCGCTTAGTGACTGCCCACCCTGTTTGGTCTGGCAGTGCTGCTAAATTCCAGGTTGCATCGGTTAAACAATGCTCCCTATTATGACTCCAGAGGCACATCTTCACTGTAGCAGTGCCTGCCCTCTGGGATTAGGTTCCCCCTTCCCCCAGCATCTCTGCTGCTGTTCAAAAGCATTCTGAAGGCCTGGGGTGTTGTTTTGGGGCACCTTGTCAGGAAAAAAGGCAAAGGACCAAGTTTTGCATAAGTATTTTAATCTAAGACTGAAGATTAATAATAGGCAGTGGTGGGTTTCAGGTGATACGGCTCGGTACGGCCGTACCGGTAATAGCCAGGAGCAGTGGCCACCATACCAGTATGGTGGCTTGTTTGGCCCACCTGCCCATGTTCTATGGCTGTGCGGCACTTGCACAATCTCCTCTGAGCAGCTAGGCGTCGCAGGGCAGTGGCGTGTGCCCGTCTAGGACTCCCGGCCCCGTGCACAGCGTACCGAAATTCACCACTGATAATAGGGATATAATTTTTAAAAAATTCTATTGGAATTTTACATAAGAGAAAATAGTACCTTTTTAATTGAAACAGAAAAAGATCCCATTTCAATGGGTCAAACTGGAAGCTATGAGCTCTTACTTTTAAATAACAGAGGTTTTTATTCAATTCTGTCCAGAAGGCAAGGGAATTTCTAGAAAAGTTCAAAGAAAAATTGGAGGAGATTCAAATTGAGGTATCAGAGGAAACTACATAAAAACTCCAAGCAACAGGAAACTTAAAGGGGTGATACTATAATGGAACTACCCACCGAAGGGGTGTTTCTCTAGGGCAGAGGTCTGAAGCCACATGTGGCTCTTTCAACTCTCTGTTGCAGCTCCCTATTGCCTGTCGGCGCCACAATTTTGAAATGAACTTCCAGTTGGGGGAGGGTAAGCACCACGCTCCAGGAAGAGACGGGTTTTCCGGTCGGCTCCACAATTGATAGAGTTTTCGGGTAGGACAGGTGAGGAAAAAGTATGCAATGCTAGGAGGAGACTCTATGGTGGGAGAACCACTTCCTGTTGGCTCCAGAATTGAATGGGGGGCTTCCGGTTAGGACCTTTGTGGCTCTTTGAGTGTTTAAAGTTGCCGACCCCTGCTCTAGGAGGAGTTAAAGACACATTCCAGGTTTGTGTCTATTTAGGGGAGGAAACATCTGAGGTCAAATCTTTAGGACTAATCTGCCATTTTGCAAGAGAAGACAGCCTAGCAAGATTACTGTAATATAAGGGATCAGCAATAAAATAGTTACTTGAGTCTATCCATCACTCTTCCTGGTTGCTTGGGCTGATAGATATGGAACTATGTGCTACAGGAATGTTTTCCCCTATTTTTTTCTTTCCTTTTGGATTACAAATGCTTGATGTAGAATATAAATGTAACATATGCTCTTCCAAAGAGACACAATATTTTTCATTATTTAAAAATAAATTAAAAAAGATATAATTTTCTTACAATAGATACATATTGGAAGAATGACAAAGTACTTGATAAAAAGATGTGGTTGAAGTATTTATTTCAGCAGGAACAAGAGAAAAAAAGAAAAGATGTTGTTTTGTAGTTAAATCTGCAACTAAAAGAGAAAAGTATTAAACTTACCCAAGGCAAATTACCCAAAGTTTTCTTTGATTTGATGGACAATTTAAGACTGGCTGACATACAGAGACAGAAAAATGGTAATTTGGGAGAGTATGCCTAGTTTTCTGAAAGACAGATTCTTGAAGATTTTGACATGATCTGAATTTCAAAGAATTTTGGCTACTAATGTTTCTAAATCAGAGATATTATCAAAGACTTTTTGAATCTTAATATTATGAATTTGTTTTATAAAAGAAAATCTAAGTCTTTTAGTTGGAGATTGAATGAAAGATTGGTAAAGAAAGAAGCAATGGTGGAGAATTTTAAAAATGGTTTTTTTTAAAGGTAAAATGTAGATTTAAAAATGGTTTGGGGTTCAAGTAAAGCTTTTATTGGAAGTTATTTAATACAAAATAATTGTGAATTTAAAATGATGAGTTAAGAGATAACACAAGCTGTTTTGGATGCCTCTTTTCATGGATGAAGTAAAGAAAAAAGGAGAATTAAAGAAATATCCAGAGAAAATAAGTATTGCTCAACACATTAAGTTTTACGGTGATTATTATCTATGTTATTGGTAAGAGAAATGGAAATAAAAGTGAATTCAAAGAAAATAAGGAATTTGCAAACAAACCAGGGTGGCGGCTACCAAATGTAATGAAAAGAAAATGATATTGAAATTCTACAGGGGGATATTGTATTAATGGACAATGTGGAAATTGGACAATAGTATTCCAATTGCTATAAGGAAGTAAGATCTTTCTTATAGATAGAGAAAATAGGTGAATATCCAAAGAAATATTTACTGGGAACTACAGAGCAACAGAGACACATTATGAATGGACCTATAATACAAGAAGGGAAATTTCTGAAGCTTTCTTCTTGAACCATCCCATCCTACTTAGCCTGGTGTAAAAATTCCAGCAGAAGAATTTTCAATATTTCGGTAAGTCAGGGCCTGAACTATATATAACGGACCGAATAACTTAAACTTGCAGTTGAACATAGTAAACTAGGAACAAAAAAAACAAAAAAACATATACCACATAATGTTATGGTAGTCTCTCTGGCCCTCTTTAATTTAAAAAAAAATGCTGCTACGATTTCTTCCAGAATATATATATAGGTCAGAGGTCTTAAAGGCATCTGATTTTTAATCTTAGAATATTCTCCCTTTTTTACTTTTCCAATCTGCAGGGATGAAATTTGTTTCTATATTTTATCTATTCTGCAAACGATCAGCTGGCAGGAATGAACACGCGGGGTATAGAAAAGCAGCTCTCCCTTTCTCTACCATCAGTCCTCCGTTTAACTTGTAGCCATTTTGTGATGAAGAAAACCTGTCAAGCGCACGTAACTGAGCAATACGTCTCCCAGAGCTCCATGATGATTTTTAATGGTCCTCCATCCTTTCTAAAGCATTTACAATTTCTGACAGGAAAAAAAAATGAAAATGTAATGATGGGAGAAAGTGCTGAGAAATTAAATAAAAAGAAGGAAATGTTATGATTTTGTACTGCTACAAAATAGATTATTTGTTACCTAATGGCTGCCTGCCTCTTTTCATATCCAGGAGAAGAAACGTTTTAAGTTTGAAAAAAACTCTTGTGTGTTTACCCAGTATAGAAGGCCTTGTTAAAAGATAAAAGCCAGGGACACATCCACGATGAAAGCAACTGCGGCCTATCAGATAGATTTGCAAGGAAACCCATGGTGCTGAAAACTTGCCTTGTGGCAAAATAATAGCTGATGAGATGGAAAGAAAGGTTGCAAGCAAAGGAATGCTGCTTGAATCATCACAAAAGGGAAGTTCATGGTGTGCTTAATGATATCCAAGTGATGATATCTCCACTATACCTAGATGGTTCTGGTCACTGGAAAGGTATGAACTGTTTCTTCCATGCTGGCATGCTCTGTTCTCTTTTCCTATATGCTTCTCTGGGGTGACTGAAGAGGAAAATAAAATAATGGTTTAGGTTTCCTTTTTATTTGTAAAGAGGATTACCAGCATAGTATTCATTGCAATATAATGGCGTACTGTTTGGGAGAGATTAAATTATTGTTCAGAGGAAGAAAGCGAAGTTATAATAAATAGACTCATAGAAAAGCATGACGCTTTCCACTTGACTAGAGGAAAGAACTAGAATTAGAAATGATTTACCAACTTGTGCTTTGCTGTAAATCTCCCCCCCCTCTCTCTCTCTCCCTCCCTCCCTCCCCCCTCCATTTCTTTACTAATGTCAGACACTTTTACCAAGGGTAAAAAGTTATCTTCCCCCCTCCATAAAAGACTGGAGGGGAAGACTTGATGAGTCTTAAACCTTTTCCCTACCTAATGACTGATAATTACACATTTCAAACAATTCAGCTTCTTTTCTTTTAGGGAAAGGAGAAAATAAAAACTTATTGTGCAGCTAAGTGACTGATATATTTGGGAATAATTCATTTAATGGTTTTGTTTGGAAAATGGAGGGGGAGAGAGTGAAAGGTGACAGGTTAATTGCTATATTGGGCAATTGAGTTCCTGGAAGTAAGACAGATGCTTTTTCAAATAACTCTGCTTTTTTTTTTTTTGAGGCTTGTTGACCAGAAATCATAGAGAATTTAAATTGTTTGGCAAGAAGAGGAAAATCAGTTGTGATTTAAAGAATTTTGAACAGAACCTTCAAATTGTTCTCTACTTTCAATTATTTAAAACACATATGCATGTAAGTATTCTGCAAGGATAGAAAGAATATTTTTGCCTCTGTTTGGAAACTTGTCTAGCTATAGTAGATGAAAAATAATAGTAATTGTTACTTCATTAACAGAAAAAAATGCATTGAAGCTTTAAGTTAAGTGCTGTAGCATAAAATCCCAAACACATCAACTTAAATTAAGTGGTTTTTAAATATGGTAATAAAAGTTCTTTTTTCCCCATGAAAAATAAATCAACATATAAGTAGTTCATTAATATAGAAGGATGGTCAGATGCTCTGAGATGATGTCACCAAAGTTGTTAGACTTTGTTTGGCACTTACTCTCTAAACTGATCACATTATCAGTATAGGCCTTGTAGCATCCATAGCATCTTTGTTCCAATCATTCAGTTGAAGAACTACATCTGGTTTTCGACATAATCATTATAAGCAATAGCACTTGCTAACCAGATCAACATGATGTTGTTATCCAAGGTTTGTTTCAGGAAATGAGCAACTCAAAGATTAAAGAACGTGGTGCCAAATTTGAGAAATAAGCTGCTAAAAGCTGCTAAAAAGTTGCTTTAAAAATGTCCCTCGTGACTTTTATTCTTTTTCTCATATCTTTGGTTAGCTAGCATCTCTTTGGTACAAACTTGGCCCTTCTCTCCAATATTTTATACTTTCTGTTGAGCATGGTTAAGTGATGTAATTGTGTATTGCTTAAAGACAGAAGCTTCCGTCCAGTTGCTGTTATAAATTGAGCATTACCTCTTAGCAGTTTGTATGGAGACTGTCAACATTATGAATCTATTGCTTCAAAGTTACCTGTCTTGGAATACTGATGCACCATTTGTTCTGCAAGCGATTAGTTCAATGTCTGCTAAGGTTTGTGATACCACTAATTCTAAATCTCTAATACAACATTTAGAAGCCATTCTAAATGGTTCTGGACTTTTTTCTCATTAAAAACAAATCTATTTAGTCTTTTAAATGTAAGATTGAAGCCACAGACAAGAAAGCCCAAATTCCTGATGTTTAATAGTATTATTTCCAAAAGACATTTTTGCTAAAACAGTTCAGAGAACAATATGATGATTATTGTGAAAGAAGTTCAAATTATCAGTGAATTATTAAAGCTATTAAAATACAGGAGCATTGTTTAATGCTTTTTTCTAGTATAATTTGTTCTGAGATGTGCTGTAGGTTTTTTTTCCATTTTCCTTCTTAGGGAGATCATATTTCATGAATACTGATAAAACAGGATTTGAGATTCAGAAATTTCATTTGATATTTTGCTTACTGTAGGAGTTAGCCATTCATTTATTTATATATAGTGATATATTTGGTGAATTTTGCTAAGTTTATTTGTCTGAGATAATTAAAATGAAGTTTCTATGATCCCACCTTTCTAATAAATATTTTAGAAATTCCTTCTAATAGCTCTTTCATGGAAAAGCAAGTCCACAAATCCATTGGGTAGTCTACCATGATAGGAGTTGAATCTTCATTTTCTTACAGTATCTTTTCCCTAGACAAGGTTTTCTCCAGATAGTAAACACCATACATGCATTGTGTACAGGTTTCATAGCCTTTACTGATTTTCTGAAGGTCAGGTTGGGGTTGATGTAAAAATCAAACTAAAATGCTCTCAAAATATAATGTTAAGAGAACAGTTCTGTGCATGTCAATTTATGATTAGGCTGCATTTTTTACTCTCAAATTCCAGATGGGTTGCTTTCCTGAAAGAGTGCTTTATCCCTGCAATTTATGTTGCACTACTCTGCATTTCTGTATATACAAAACCACACTAAGGCTCCAATTAGACATTTTTATGAAAGACAAAATTGAAGATATATAATTCCTGGGAGCCTTCAACCGTCTGGTATCCAGAAACTTCCTAAAATATCAGTGTGTTCTTTTTTCCCTACTGATTTTTCTTCTATAGTAGGAAGTAATTACATCCAGTGGTTTCAAAACAGAACAGTTCCTGGGATAAAAATGAATGGTAGCAGGAATGAGACTGCTCTTCCTGTAGGTCCTTCCTGAATTCAGATTCATTTGAGAAACTTCTGATTTTCACTCTTCAAGGTGTTATTTTATTAATTAGTTGTATGTCCTGCTTTTCCTTTAAGAACTCAATGCAGCATTTGAAGTGCTTCTGAGACATAAGGGGAAAAAATTAAGTTTGTCAGTCTCATCTTGCCTCATTTGTTATGTGTTAAAGGCCTTTTAAAAATGCAGAATATTTTTTTGACATCTGCTCTATGAAGATCTTTCCAGATCTTTTTTTTCTTTTGTTTTATAAAAGCTGTTGAAAATCTGAGGCACAGCACTGGGGTAATAATCCAATCTGAAATATAATAATTTTTATCGGTCATGCTTTTATATTTTATGTTAAATGTTGTTTATTTTGTCTATTTTTAGGCTGGAGTTTAATTATATGAATTATTCACTACATGCGATCGAAGATGTTTCACAGCTTCCTTCTACTCTCTTCCTTTCTGATTTGCCTCCCATTCTTGGATATCAAAAGCCTCTGAATTCATTATTTCAGCCATTCTCAGCTTTTTCTCTCTTTCTCTTTAGCTCAAAATGTCAAGTTCCTCCTGATAGGGTGAAATACTGCAGTTGCAGACTAATCAACCATTCAATATTACATTGATTATTTTCCCGTGCGCTGCTTGGAGAGTCCAAGCAAGGTTTAAATTCTGTCCCTCTGCCCAATAGACTGGATTGAAAATCTTAACACTTGCTTGGACTCTCACATGCGCATGGAAAAGGACCCTTCAGGTAAACCAAGGGTCATTCTTATTCTGGGTTTTGATAGGAATGCACGGATTAGACTTTCAAGAAGATTTGCATCAAAGGAAAATTATCTAATAGCCCCAAATCATATAAATGTAAATGATTCATAATTTATGAAATAAAGTTATAACATGTATGTACTTGGCTTAGTTTCCCTGGAACTATCCAGGGAAGAAACAATTCTCCACAGATAACATTTTAGTAATGCATTTTCAAGCTCATTTTCACTCTCATATATTCAGCACATACATTTCCTATTAAGTGATTTCATTATGGTGAAATGTTCAGGCTAGTTCCATGTATTGATTTCTCAAACCTTAACATATTGCTGCAATTTATACATGTAACACTTTCTCATTAAATCTAAAATCGCATCTGTATCTTACAACCTAGCCTTTTTTTTCTGTTTCCTCTCCACAAACATACTAAACCACAAGTAGGTATGGAATAGCCTGATGTTGCTTGGGATGTGCACCTCTGTTAAAATAAAAAAAATTAGAAGGTGCCATTTCACCTAGTTTGCTCTGTTTTTGTACAAATGAAGGGAGTCCTCAACCTAGAACCTAGAACTTTTTGTTTATGACCGCTGGAAGTTACAACATCACTGAAAACAGTGATATAACCATTTTTCACATTTATGACTGTTGAAGCATCCCAGTGGTCATATGATCAAAATTTGGATGCTTGGCAACTGGTTCATATTTATGAGGGTTGGAGTGTCCTGGGGTCATGGGATCAGGGGTGAAATTCAGCAGGTTCTGACAGGTTTCTGGAGAACCGGTAGTGGAAACGTTGAGTAGTTCAGAGAACTGGCAAATACCACCTCTGGCTGGCCCAGAGGTGGGGTGGGAACGGAGATTTTGCAATATCCTTCCCCTGGAGTGGGGTGAGAATGGAGATTTTGCAATATCCTTCCCCCAGGAGTGGAGAGGGAATGGGGATTTTGCAGTATCCTTCCCCTGGAGTGGGTGGGAGTGGAGATTTTGCAGTATACTTCCCCTGCCACACCCACCAAGCCATGCCTACAGAACCTGTAGTAAAAAAAAAAGAATTTCACCACTGCATGGGATCACCTTTGGTGATCTTTTGTCAAACAAAATGAATGGGGAAGCCAAATTCACATAACAACTGTGCTATTAACTTAATGGCAATGATTCACTTAACAACTGTGGCAAGAAAGCTGGCACAAGTGGAGCAAAACTCACTTAATAGCTGTCTTGCTTAGCAACAGAAATGTGGGACTCAATTGTGGTGGTAAGTTGTTGAGTTGTGATCTGTACTGTATGTTGAGTTGCAATCTGCACTGATCCAGAGAACATTTGTTCCAGGCCTTGGCACAACCATCCCTGCTGCCAGATACTCTGAATCAGCTAGACTGGCAAAACATCTGACTAATTTACGACAATGGTGATCAGCCTGGCAGAAGGAACCATTAGAAAGGAATACATTTTGTTCAGAGTTAAGTGGTGGCATCCTTGGTGTTTTCTGAGTGTCGCTATTTGCTTGAAAATGTTTCATTACTGACTAGGTAAGATCATGTGTGGGGTTTTTTCCCTGCTTATATAATGCCCTGCCAATGTTGGTGGACAGGAGGTGGTTTTCTCCTTGGTAGTTCCTTGATTAAGTGAAATTATCTTCTCTCTGGCAACTAAATCAGAAACAGCCACCAAAGTAGAGAGTTCTGAAAACAGCATTCCTGCAGGAAGCTAGTTGAAGCCTTACTTTACATAAGAGGTTTTCTCCCATTTTCTAGTGAAGATCACCTTTTTCCTGGTGGATCATCTCCATTCATCTGAAATCTGACTCCGCAGTGGGCTGGCGGTTGTGAGGAGGCTATTACCAAGTAATAGCCTCCTCACAACCATTAAACCTTGGATCCATCGCTTTGTGAAAGAGCCCATTGACTGAATACTGGCATTATGCTTAACATGGATAATTCATATTCGCTATTGTGATTGATAAACCATGGCTTGCATTTAATATGAAGCATATACCAATCCTCTGATCTATTTAACATGCCATAATTAAAAGAAGACGTAACTTAGCACAGTGTATAAAATGAGGTATCTTTCCAGAACTTCCCCCCAGTGATTAAACAGTGATTATAAAGGGTACCTTACAAGATTTGCTGAACCATTCTGCTACTCTTAAACAATAGCTATACGGAGTTACTTAGGACAGCAGTCTTGCATTATTGCAAATATCTGGATAATATAGGGGCTGGGGAATGAAGGGGTTTTATAATTCAGAAAGAAAGCAAAGATAAATTTATTAGAAGTTAGTGAGGAGATGATTCAGTAGAAAAAATATATACTGAACAAATTGCTCATTAGCAGATTTAATTAGAAGAAAAAAGGAAAATAATGTTTTCAGCTGATCATCTATCCATGCAATTCATTATAGAAGTGGGGAAAATTGTACTAAATCTTTGAATATTCTAGCCTTGCAATAAAACTTGTGTGTTCCAAGAATTGGTTTTGAACTCAAATTAAAAAAATTTTTTTTTTAAATTAAATCTCAGGGGGAAAAGGTTGGTTATTATGAGCGGCAGCATTTTCATATAAAAATGAGCTGTTCAGTCTCAGAATGGGGTGTTTCATGTGTTCCAAATTTAGAACAAATTACATATGTTCTGGGAGTGTTGCTTTGAAGTCGGAACAAACTCTTAAGATGTTTTGAGTTTGTTCTGAGAGAATAAAGCTGACTTGTCACACAATTCAAGTGAGGATATTTTGTTCTTAATCTGAAGCAAGATTCCTATTTCAAGCACATTTCGACTTAACAAGTGATTTTAAAGTAAATACCTTGATAATACCGGGATAATACCTGGATAGCAGGTGATTTTTAAAGCAAGTACCCAGAGGCTTCAGCTGGTGTAGAATATAGCCACACAAGCAATTTTGAGCATCTTTTTTATTTTTTTTAAAGAAGGGACATGGTGGCTCAGTGGCTAAGACACTGAGCTTGTCGATCAGAAAGATCAGCAGTTCGGCAGCTCGAATCCCTAGTACCACGTAATGGAGTGAGCTCAGATTACTTGTCCCAGCTTCTGCCAACCTAGCAGTTTGAAAGCATGTAAAAATGCAAGTAGAAAAAATAGGAACCACCTTGGTGGGAAGGTAACAGCGTCCTGTGTGCCTTCGGCATTTAGTCATGTGACACATGACCACGGAGACGTCTTCAGACAGTGCTGGCTCTTCAGCTTTGAAATGGAGATGAGCACCGCCTCTTAGAGTCAGGAACCACTAGCACATATTTGCGAGGGGAACCTTTACCTTTACCTTGAAAGAAGAACAGATGTACCGTATTTTTTGGAGTATAAGACGCACTGGGGTATAAGACGCACCAAGGTTTTGAAGAGGCAAAAAAATTTTAAAAAAGTTTTTGCACTTTGCAAACCTTCCAAAAACGGCCTTTTTTCCCAGAAAGGCATGAATAGCCCTTAGGAGGCTTGTAGATTGTTCCTGGGAGAGTTGGCAAAAAATGGCTCGTTTTTTGCAAAAACGGGCCCATTTTTTGTCAAAAAAAAAAAGGTCATTAGGAAGCTTATAGAGTGCTCCTGGGGGCTGGGGGGGGCAAAATTGAGCAAAAAACAGCCCATTTTTTTGCTCATTCCTCCCCCCCCAGCCCCCAGGAGCTCTCTGAAAGCCTTCTAAAAGCTATGCATGGCCATTTTGGTGAAGGGGCGGAGCTTTGGGAGGCAAAAAATGCTGTATTCAGTGTATAAGAAGCACCCAGATTTTCAGCCTCTTTTTTGAGGAAAAAAGGTGCATCTCATACTCTGAAAAATATGGTAATACTTTTGCTGCGTGAGGTGCATTGGGTGACAGTTTGCTTCCAGGTCCAATTCAAGGTGTTGGTTATGACTTTAAAGCCCTACATGACATTGGGCTAAGTTACTTACGGAACTGTCTCTATCCCATTACATCAGCCCATCCCACCCAGTGAGGCAAGGAAAGGATGCTGCGGAACCTATGCCCCACATATGAGACAGGCCGCCCCTCCAGTCTCTCAGAAGGTCACAAAAAGGGATCATATGACTCTGGGACACTGCAACAGTCATAAATGTGAATGAGTTGCCAAGCACCCAAATGTGACCATGGAGATGCTGCAATGGACATAAGTGTGAAAAATGGTCATAAGTCACTTTTTCCCAGTGTTGTTGTAACTTCAGTCACTAAGTGAACTGTTGTAAGTTGAGGACTGCTTGCATTACCTTACAGACATCCTCAAAATCCTCTAAAGAAGGTTGAAAAATTTAAACTTGCCTACCGCAGCATTCTCGGGACATCACTGCCTCTGTCCTAGGGAGTTCCCAAAAGAATTAAAAGGCAGCCTAATCCCCAAAAGATCACTTCCCTCCTATGTACTGCTTACCATTATGTGGTGCAAGACACTCTGGCTTATTTATCATACCACAGGGAGTATAAATTTGTCAGCAAAGTTTGAACCATGCAATGATGACCTTGAAAAATAGAGAGAAATGCTGTTCTTTTCGCTCCCATTCTTCTTTTGAATTAGAAAAAAAATATGTGCTCTGGCCTGGTTTGGTGTTTTTAGATAATCTCAGCTTTGCGTTATAGTTGAACTTGGATTCCTGCTTTAAAATAAATTCCACTAGCTTTCCACTAAATAGGTCAACTTCCAGGTTTTGGGTTTTGAAAAGTGGTATTGTAAAGAAATGTGGAGTTGACCTTGGGGAAAGGGGAAGGAGTGAGTAAGGGGTTAAAGGGGCTGGATCAGGCATGAAATGCTACCAGTTCGAACTGGCTCGCCCGAACTGGTAGTAAAAATACCACCGGTTCAGGAATCAGTAGTAAAAAAATGCTACCGGTTCAGCCAAACCGGTATTTCCGACGATTTTCTGCTTTCTAGCTAATATAAATCACGTGGCGCAGCAGATCCCCCCCCCATTGTTTGCTTACCTTTGCAGGCATGCTCAGTAGCAGGCTCTGCCCACCCACCTGGACATCATCACATCCATTTTTTGATGCTCTGCACATGCACGGAAGGCCCTGCGCATGCGGGGAGGTGGCGCTCACATTGCTACCGAACCGGTAGCAAAGATAAGTTGATTTTACCCCTGGGCTGGATGGTGGACTGGCAGAAAAGATTATGCAGTCCTGAGGAAGAAGGAAGTGTGTGACAGAAACTGCAAAGAACCCCATCCTGATTTGTTTCAGTATAATGCGGGGCAGAGAAAGACTTCTACAATAGACTCTTAGGATTTTATTTTACTACTTTGCTTCAGTCAAGAGTATTCTTGAAATCCCTCCCATGCCTAATTTCTTGACCTTACCTATCTCAAAGAGCTGACGCTTATTAAACTAATAGTGCAGTTTAGTATTAACCAAGAATCAGCAATATACCTGAACTATGCCACCTTCAGTTGCAAATTTTATGTAACTAAGTACTTGTCATTTTAAAGAAACCCACACTGGCTGTACTGATGTTTCATTCAGGATTTTCCTGAAAGAAAATAATAATAATAATAAAATTAATAAGGGCACATTCATTAATGGGGGTATTGTTAAGGGGACCAATTCTTGTCTTTATTGACAATTATTATGCTTATATTTTGCCTGCTGTAGGTGTTTATTTTCTACTGTTTTTATTTGTTTTAGAATGGTTCACTGTCCAGATCCCCTTGGTTGAAATGGCGGTTATAAAAATTAGGTAAATAAATAAATGTGTAATATCAACTGGCCAAACACATTAGGTGTGTCGTGAGTTGTTTCTTTGTGATTTCATTGTGTTTGGTGTGAACCAAACCAAGTTGTCATTTGTTTGGTTCATACATCATGTTAAGCTAAATGTAAACAAATCACATTATAATTTAGTGCAATGTGTGAACTTCAGTTGCTCATCTTTCCAATGAGTTTGGTGAGATTTATCTCATTTGGCTAATCCACATGAAATGCACAAGGACACAAAAATGCAACAAGACTCCTGTCTTCCCTGCCAACCACAGGTGATACTATCACTTATTTTTATGTGAGAATGAAGGAATGAGGGAAAGGATATGTTTGCTATCACTTAGCTGTGCAAATTCTCTGTGGATTCCAGGATCACTATCCCTCTTCCTTTTAGTTGATATCAATGCAATTTACACACACTTTATGTACACACAGTTGTCTCCTGGAAAAGGCAGATTTGTCCCTCACAAGAAGATAGAATACTTAGTGAAGCGGATTGTGTTTAACACATTAAAAAAGTATTATGTGAACAATGCTATTCTTCTTCAACTCCCAAAGAAAAGCTTCAAATTATCCTTTTTCTCTTCATTGTAGGAAGACAGACATATCAGCCTATCTGATAGAGTGGGCTGTAGCTCCCGAAACTTTATATCTTTTAATAAAACATGTTAGTCTGAAAAGATTCTCCCCTTCACATTTTATTTTTTCAGTGAACTCTTTATAGTTTGGTTGACAATTATAAGGTGAGCAGGAAAAATGCTTAAGAATGTTACTTTGACTTGTTGTCAACTCTGAAGTGAATGTGGCTGAAGCCATCTTTTGCCCCTCATAGCACCCTGTGGGGGAAGTAGATAGACTGGCTAGCAGTCAAAACAAAATGTTTTCTTGTGTGAACCAAGGTCATCCCAACATTTGGCAGTTGAAGGAGGAGAGGAATGACCAAGCTACTTTCATTGGACAATGTGACCCGTTGTCAGGCCTGCAGCGGTTCCTTTAAGAATCTTTGGCCTAGCTTCATCTTTAGTATGCCTTTTCATTAAGGGGGGGGGGGGAATAGCAAGAGGGGGGGAATAGAATGTGTTGTTTTCAAAACAAAAAATTCCTTTCTAGAAGCTCAAGGTTATTCTTTGTCTCCGCACCTCAACACCTGACCGGAACCAGCGGGGTGGAGATGCCAGCGTGGAAGAAGATTGGACCATGTGATGGATTGGTGGGTGGGGGACAAGATCATGAACTTTCAACTGACACCTGTGACATCTGAGGAGGGAAACATTTGCTCTGTTAATTACACTAAAACCCACAGGAACTTTTAGAGTTGGTTTTCACCAGCTGTGCCAATATGATGTATCCAATAAATATGTTCTTTGAGGACTCTATTTGCCTCGGAGTTCTGCTTTTGGCGGATGCATTACTTGGAACATTAACACTTGTTTGCCCTTCTCCATCCGCTCAGTGTAATACACTGAATTAGGAATTTGCATCACATCAGTTCTTGCAGAAGGAATCAAAAGAGAAAATACTGAATTTCATCTTCTGTAATTATTTGAGGCTACACTTAGCATTTCAATTTGCAAATTATAGTGGTTTTTTTAATGGGAAATTAACTAGGTTGCATCTGAAGTAGATCAGAATCTAAAGTAGCTGACTTGTTTCAAAATAATGAATGCCAATATGTGCAATCATTGTGCATGATTAGTGAATTGATTAATTGGAAATTTCTGTCTAATTACAATACAATGGTATTGAAAGTGCAAGTGGATTGGGCAGCTGATTTGTTAAATTACATTGCATTCATTTTCTCACAGAAAACCTTCTTATGTAATAACTGTGTATTGGTTATAAATGACTTGCGATCCACTTTTTTAAAAAAGAAAAATACCCTGGTCGCAGAAAGGGTGAATTATAGTGCAGTTATGCAGAACTGAGGTTTTCTGTATCTGTAGAGCTCATGCCTGGGCTGGTATTAGAATTGCTTAGCCTTTGAGTGCTGGGTGATTTAAATCTCCATGTTTGAGAGTTTATGGCTTCCATAGTGACCCTGGCCTTATCCAAGCTCATCTCTGGCCTGATACATATGAGAGGTCACATTTAGATCTAATGCAAATCTCACAGATGTGGAACTGTGATCTCAAGTTAGTAGACATTAGTGCTTTGCTATGGTGCACACATATTTTTGTGCCCTTGCTTGATGTTTTTAGGAATGGTGAGCCAATTAAAGTAGTCCTATCCAAGTGCCTAATGGATCTGAACAAATTCCTGAGGACCAGTGGTGGTCTTTCTAATTATCAGATAGTTACATAGCACATCTAGGTCTCTGGAATTCTGCAGTGACTTGAACTCTAGATGAGATTGTCCCCAGGTAACCTCTCTTGGATTTCAGATCCTGGGGGATTGAAGCTGCTCATGAAACATCTAGAACAATGATAGTGGGAAAATAGTGAATGAATGGAAGTAAATATGGTAGCATAGGAGTATCATAGGAGTATCCTGAGAGGAAAAGAATGGCAAAGCATTTATATTTCTTTTATTGCAGATATTTCTATTATCTGCAGATGAGTATCAAATGATTTTAGCTAGGATTATCCACAGCTTTTGGGTATACAGATGAAAGAATTTCATCTTGGACAATTTTATGAAATTGTTTAAAGATAGAATTGCCAACGGTACCATGGAATAAGATACAACTTGGTCATGGTTTTACAGTATAATTCAGGCAACATCTTGCAAGATCAGATGGAATTGGGTAGAAAGTTATAATGTAGTTTTAATTTAAGAGTAGGTAGGCTGCACTGTGACATGAGCACCACCTTGTAGATTCCATCTCTGTCCCAACTCTTTGAGTAATTGAAGGTGGTTAGATTTAGAGGTTGATCATTTTTTCCTCAACAAAGAGGGAGGGATCATCTATTTTCCTCAGAGGAGATTGTGGTCTATCCTCTTCTGAAAGGACAGCTGCTCAATCCAACTAAATTGGGCAACTTTTCTTCTACCATTTAGGGAATAATTGGAATATGTGGTAAAGGTTTAGCTAGTAGTAAGATGAATTCTAAATGAAGTTGATTGTCTGGACCATTTCTAATCGAGTTCAGGCTTAGCCATGGGACCAAAATATAATTGATTAATCTGGTTTTTGACTTGTATGAGAAACAGATTGGGAAAATGCACATATGTAGTCTTATTGGGACTCTTAGCATCATTCAGTTGCACAGACCATGATATTCTCTTGTGCTGTCTCTGAGTTTTGGATAGAAGGCACCATTTTGCAGTGGTTTATCTACTGAGTAGAAATCTATCAGTTGATGGGCATGGGAAAAAATAGTCCAGCTCTAAAATCCTCCAGTATGGGTTGCCATAGATCTTGGCTCTTTTTCCCATTGCTTTAATAGGTTCATGAAACCATTTGAAGAGATCATTCACCAGTTTGGCATAAGGTATCCTCAGTGTCTAGAGATTGGAATGAGCTCAAAATGGCCTCAGATTAAATCCCTGAAAGATGGACTTTCTGTTTGTGAATGGCAGATGTAGCTCAATCCTGATCCCTAAGTTGGGTCTTGGTGAGGTAGTATCTCATAAAAAAGAACAGATGTTTAGCTTGGGAATCGTCTGTGAATTGCAGATATGCTTAATTCTTTTGTCAGGCTTCAGCTTGCATTCCAAGTGCAGTCTTTTTGAAACCAGAGCGCACTTGCTATAATGATCCATCTCCTGAACGCTTCACAGTTAAACGACCACAGCGTTCTTTATTTAGGGCTACCATTGAAAATACTTGAGAGCTCTAGTTGGTACAAAATACTGTATAGCAGCCTGAGCACTGACAGGAAAAAGTGAATTCAGCAGTTTTACAATTATGTTGGCATTGCTAGATTGATTATCAGTAACTTTCTGGGCCCAACTCAAGCTGCTGATTTTAACCTTGAAAGGGTTGGGACTTTTCTGCTGGTAGGATTGCCTCTTCTGACCAGAATCATGTGCAGAAGGAATGCTCTAGAGTCCCATTGACCCGAGTTTAAGGGAGTGAGAGCCCAGAGGTATCTTTTTAGTGGCAGCCTCAACCCTAGAGAACTCTCTCCCTTCTTGCTTGCATTTTACAAATCATTCAAAATCACCCTATTCTGATGGTGTTTTGGTAAGAACAGTGGACCTAAGCTGCATTTATAATTTTTTATTACTTATAGTTTTATTTTTCTATCATATAAGTTAACTTGTATTATGAAAAGTTGGGTAATACCATAGAAAAATGTTTTTATAGTTATTATAGAAAATGAGTAAAAACGAATTTCCAATAGGTTTTTTTTTAGAGTTAAAAGTGCATCACAAAGTATGAATAACAAGAAATATGACCCTGAAAGCAATTAATGTAATAGATTAAGCCATTACTGATTTGAAGAAAGGCCAACTGGCTTATTCAGAGTAACTGTTCTTGTGATTCAGCAATATCCTTTTCACAGTGACAAGCTGCTTGCTTTCAGGATAACTTTATTCAGGGATCTGAGGCAAAAATCTCTCTCTTATTTTTGATTATCCAATAATCAATATCTCATCTCCAAATATATTGAAGCTCTGTGTAACTCTAGGCTTAAATTATTGTTATATTTATTATTTATAAAATCCTTTGTAGATGAATTCCAGAAATTATTTATGCATTCAGTGAGGAGATACTTTGTTTTCTTAAAAATCCATCAGCTAAGTAGCATTATGGGGGGTGGAGAGGGGGGTGAGGAAGAGAGAAGGAGGAGGGAGGGAGATATGACCAAATATCCTACCCAGAGCCAGGCTGCATGTGCCAAATAGGCCAGCTTTATGATGTCACAGGTGGTGTAATCAGGATCACTAGCAGTCTCATTACCCTTACCAGCCAGCATTCAGCCTTGGGGTCCTTAAGCCCTCTCAACTGCAGTTGATGTTGTTGACAAACTCCAGAGTGGTCCAGCTGCATTCATCCCCAAAGATCCCAGCCAGAAGGATCTAGATTCAATTGCTAGCCCTGCTCTTCAGTTCATACAGCCTTCTGAGTGTTTCAGGTCTCCTGTTCTCTCCACTGTTGTTGGCTCAGCTCATGTTTTCAAGCCAGCCTCCCTTTGCAGTGTCTTTCCATATCACCCCTGGAATCTGTGCTTGGTGTCAGAGACTGTGAGACTCGCTGGGACCAGTAAGTACTATACCCTAATCCTCCTGACCTCCATATGATGATTTCAAATGGCTCCAACCGCTCCATTCACCCCCATTTTAAAAATAAAACAAAAGTCTAATAAGCCCTTCAGATTCCAGTATATATTATGGTCACCGTGGATGAGTTTATACCATTGCCTTCTTACAGGATACATTTACAAAATATTTACAACTGCATAGCCGGTAATCATCTGATAGTGTATGTAAAATATGTAAAAAGAACTAGGTTTTCTATAAGTAGTTGTCATTTCTGGCCATATGACTTGTAGAAGTACCCTTCGGCTATCTTTACTGTACCATGCGCTAACTTTTATTTAGCTAAATGACCCCCCTCCCCTATTTTGTTAGATCCTTTTATTTATTTTTGACTTTTATTTCTAGCTCAGAAGCTATCATTAAATGAAGTGACATGAAAATAGCATTATTTGATCCTACCAATGCCTCTGCGTACTAATGAAATATCTGGAAAGGTTGAAAGAGGCTGTTGGAAATAAAGAGATTAGAAGTATTTCGGGGGGTGGGCAACCTTTTTGTACCCAAGGCCTTCACTTACTTTTTTTGAGGAGATCAAGACACATAGAAGTCACTTCACATTAAGTGGAAAGATTTGGTTTTGTTTGTTGTATTTGTAATTGTGCTGTGTCTGTTTTAGAATTTATAGCACTTTTTCTGTCTTTTTGCCATTACAGAATGGTGGAAAACTCTTGTCTTCAGGTTTCAGGATCATATTTATTTAAAGTTAGAGTGGGCTCACAGTAAGACGTTAAGACATCGATCATGCCCTGGGGAAGAGGCTGGAGTAGCGGAGCTTAAGTTATCACAGATGAGATTCTTAATAGCCAAGCGCTGTATTTTAAATTTGAACTAGATTGGGGTAGATTTTGTGCTGTTTTAAGTGCTTATGTTTTATTATTTTCTCATTACTGCCTTAAGTGCCCCATGAGCAGAAACATGGGATATAAACCGTAAAACAAAAGGAATAAAACTACTGTAATTAAAACAAAAAAGTAGTTTGCAAACAAGGATCTGAGCAATGGGAACAGTGGAAGCATAATCAGTTCACTATTTGCGGATTTTATTTTACCATCAGATAAATAAGAATGTTTTAATTATCAGACCCTAGGCAGATGATCCGAAAGGAAAGGAAACTGGTTTTTACTATGATATTATCTGCTAGTTAAGTACACTTTTTAAAAAAACTGTTTTCTGTTTTAATTCATCATTACAGTTCTGCAGTGCAAGATCTATTGCCCTTTGCTGTTATTTCAGATAAGTAGAAGTCTCATTGTGCATCCTTGAATAGCTAGGGCAGTTAATTACTGGACTAAAATTGATTCTCTGCTCCATTCTAGTCTCTATTTATTTGGTACTGCCATCCAAATGCAAGCATTGCAAATTCATCCAGACTAAAACTCCTTTTCCTTGCTTTGGAATATTGAATCAAACAGGAAAGAATAGTAGTTCAGGATGGTCCCCACTGGGCATTTTTAACCTGTTGAAATGCAGGAGTATAAAGGGGTTGCAATATTAATTCTGTCTCTTGCTTAATTACTTGTTGCATTGACTCCTTAATGATCTTTTTTTTTAAAAAATGTTGTAACTGAATTCAATCCTTATTACTGAGTCATAATTATATACATCAAAAAGATAAGCAACAAATTAGCGAACACCTAGAAGTAAACAAAGTAATAGCCAAAAGCCAACATGGGTTTGTCAAAAACAGATCATGCCAGAATAATCATTGCATTCTTCGACAAAGTGACAAAATTAGTGGACCAGAGGAATGCCATCGATATAATATACTTGGACTTCAGCAAGGCATTTGATAAAGTAGACCATAACCTACTATTAGATAAAGTAGAAAAATGTGGGTTAGACAGCATCACCACCAGATGGATTCATAACTGGCTGACCAACCAAACTCAACATGTAGTCCTCAATGGAACTGCATCTACATGGAGGGAGGTATGCAGTGGAGTACCCCAAGGCTCTGTTTTAGGCCCAGTACTCTTCAACATCTTCATCAATGATCTGGATGAGGGGATAAATGGGGAACTCATCAAATTTTCAGATGACACCAAGATGGCAGGAATAGCCAACACTCCAGAAGACAGGCTTAAGATACTGTACAGAAGGATCTTGACAAACTTGAACATCGGGCACTATCTAACAAAATGAAATTCGATGGTGATAAAAGTAAGGTTCTACATTTAGGCAAGAAAAACAATAAACAGATGGTTGTGAGCCTGTATTGCTTCTGCTTACCAAGCACAGGGGGGCCAGGTTCCGGGGTCTATCACAGCCCATTCCACAAGAAGTGCAGTTACTTCAGCAACCTGGGCTACACAAGCCTCTTTGACTAAGATTTGTAGGGCTGCTACGTGGGCAACCCCTTCACCGTTCATAAAGAACTATAAATTAGACTCTTTAGTTTCTAGGTACAGTATAGGTGGTACCTTGTTCAATAGTAGTAACTGTGAGAGGGATCTTGGAATCCTAGTGGACAACCATTTAAATATGAGCCAGCAGTGTGCAGCAGCTGCCAAAAAACCCAACACAGTTCTAGGCTGCATCAACAGAGGGATAGAATCAAGATCACGTGAAGTGTTAATACCACTTTATAATGCCTTGGTAAGGCCACACTTGGAAAATACTGCATTCAGTTTTGGTCGCCACGATGTAGAAAAGATGTGGAGACTCTAGAAAGAATGCAGAGAAAAGCAACAAAGATGATTAGGGGACTAGGCTAAAACATATGAGGAGCGGTTGCAGGAACTGGGTATGTCTAATTTAATGAAAAGAAGGCCTAGGGAAGACATGATAGCAGTGTTCAAAAATCTCAGGGGTTGCCACAAAGAAGAGGGAGTCAAACTATTCTCCAAAGCACCCGAGGGCAGAACAAGAAGTAATGGGTGGGAACTAATCAAGGAGAGAAGCAACTTAGAACTGAGGATAAATTTCCTGATAGTTAGAACAATTAATCAGTGGAACAGCTTGCCTCCAGAAGTTGTGAATACCCCAACACTGGAAGTCTTTAAGAAGATGTTGGATAGCCATCTGTCTGAAATGGTAGACTTCCAAGGTCCCTTCCAACTCTGCTATTGTATTGTAAAAATAGGAATAGTATATATCACTAAGATAGACTTTTGAGTTACCGTATTTTTCGGAGTATAAGACCCACTGGAGTATAAGACACACCAAGGTTTTGAAGAGGAATTTTTTTTTAAAGTAGGTAGGTAGATAGAGGGATAGAGAGGGAAAGAAAGAAAGAGAAATGCAGTAGGTAGGTGGGTAGGTAGGTAGATAGGTAGGTAGGTAGGTAGGTAGGTAGGTAGGTAGGTAAAGGGATAGAGAGAGAGAGAGAAATAGAGATAGAGAGAGAAATACAGTAGGTAGGTAGGGAGAGAGAGTGTAGGTAGGTAGGTAGAGGGATAGAGAGAGAGAAATAGAAAGAGAGAGAGAGAGAGAGAAATAAAGTAGATAGGGAGGGAGGGTGAGAGAGTAGGTAGGTAGGTACAGAGAGGGATGGAGAGAGAGAAATACAGTAGATAGGTAGGGAGAGAGTAAGTAGGTAGGTTGGTTGGTAGGTAGGTAGGTAGGTAGGTAGGTATATAGAGGGGTAGAGAGAGAGAGAGAGAGAGAGAGAAATACAGTAGGTAGGTAGGGAGAGAGAGAGTAGGTAAGTAGATGCTTCCAGGTGTATTTATCCATGTGCTGGAGAAGGAAATCACTGACAAACCTTAAGACTTTGTTTCTGCTGGCACAGCACTTGATCAATGTAATTCTCATCAGTTAAAGAGCTTTCCAAAAGGAAAAAAAAAGTTTTTGCAATCTGCAAATCTCCGAAAAACGGCTCATTTTTCATGAAAACGGACCCGTTTTTTTCAAATAAAAGGCATGAATAGCCTTGGGGGGGCTTGCAGAGTGCTCCTGGGGGGTGGGGGCCCCCAAACAAGCAAAACATGGCCCATTTTTCGTGAAAATGGCCCCCTCTTTTTATCAAAAAAATTGCATGCATACCTTTATGGAGGCTTATAGAGTGCTGCTGGGTGTGGAGGGGCAGAAAACGGGCCGTTTTTTGCTTATTTCTGCCCTCCCCAGCCCCCAGGAGCTCTCTGAAAGCCTTCATAAGGCTATGCACAGCCATTTTGGTGAAGGGGCAGGGCGTTCGGGAGGCAAAAAATGCTGTATTCGATGTATAAGACGCACCCAGTTTTTATGAGGAAAAAGGTGCGTCTTATACTCCGAAAAATACGGTATTTTCAGTAGTGGATACAGGAAAAAAGATAATGCCTCAGACTACAGTTTCTTTCTCCTTTCACCTTGAGATCTACATTTTATGTTTGTTCGTTTGTATCCTTTATTATTTTTATAAACAACTCTAGGTGGCAACACACCTAATACTCATTCCTCCTCTTGTTTTAGAGAGTTTCTCTTTCACCCAACATTTATGCCTGAGGACTAGAAGTCACAGTCGCCTGGTTTCTAGCCTGGTGCCTTAACCACTAGACCAAACTGGCTTTCACCTTCTTAGAATGCTAGTTCCTCTTGGACACAATTAGAATAAGAGATCTGTGCAAGACATCCCTCTAAGTCTCAAATCAGTTTCTTTCCCTCAATCCACCAAAACAAAGATGTGGCACATGCTTCATTAGGGAAATTAATCATTCTATTGAGAAAGACATTAGAAAATTAAATGAAAAAGCTTATCCGTATGACCAGAACTGGTATGGCTGAGATGTTTGTAGTCTAGTTTCTTTTTTCGCTTAGAATGTTTAATTGTGGTGAGAATCACTGGTTTTTCCAAAGGAATGTGGCTATTTTACAGTTTAACAGTCATTTCTCAGACAAACACGGCCTACATTTCCAGCGTCAGTGGCACGGTTATTTGTTTTCAGCATTGATTGAGTTGGACATCTTTTAGGCTAGATTATGTGGTTTGGGAGCTGATTTAGTGGTACTGATCATAAAATATCGAGGGAACAGTAAGTAAAGGACCAGATCAGATATTCTAGGCAGGCCAATAGGGATTGTGAAGGCAATCTCTATCAGCCTTCACCGATACACGTTTTAGAAGGCAAAATAAAAAAAGCAAGCCCTGGAAAGAAACTCCCTTTTCATAAATGACAAGAATGATGGTTTTTAGTTGTGAAAAGGAATGTTGACACAGCATAAGCTGTTACATGGTAAGAGCACAGTGACTTAGACAAGGCATGTGTCTGTGAACAGGAGAAGAAAGGAATGAAATCTTTAAAAGGTAATGTTTTAATTTTAGTTTACAGTCCACTGAGATAGGGACATAAATCGCCAGGGAACGGGAGCAAACTAATTTGACTTCAGTGAATTGGCAATAGAAATTTTACATTTCGTCAGCGCTCAACAATCACATAAAAATAGGGTTAAAGTGCTTGGGGTAAAAACGAATTGCAGAGAAGAGACATGCAGAATTTTTTAGAGTGAAGTTTCTACGTGAAGGGAAAATCTATGAGCAGAAAGAGAATTGATAATTGAGAAGAGGGGATTGGAAATATACTTCTTAAGCTATGTAAGAATGTAGTGAGATAAGGCTCAGTAGGATTTTTCACCACTAAGTCCAGGCATGATCGTTAAAAGGAGAGTCTGTTTTTAAGCACTGGGCAGAAACAAAACATCAACACAGAATAAGATACTCCTGGGCAATGGATGTTATTAATCTTGTATCAGAACCAGCTCACCCCACTCCAGACCCTTTAAGCCAGGGATCTCCAAACTTGGCAACGTTAAGACTTGTGGACTTCAACTCCCAGAATTCCCCAGCCTCACGTTTTAAAGTTACCAAGTTTGGAGCCCCCTGTTTTAGGCACATCTGAGATTTACTTATTTATATGCTTGGAATTTTCTTTTACTGGAACATTTACTAAAGATCCTTTTATACTATATGGCTCACATCTCCATTCACTCAATTAGCAGAAAGAGGAAGCATAATATATGCCATCCTGAGCTGCATATTATAAAGTTGGAATATAAATCAACGAAAGGAAGGAAGGAAGGAATGAAGAAAGAAGGAAAGAAAGAAAGAAGGAAGGAAAGAAAGAAAGAAAGAAAGAAGAAGGAAGAAAGAAAGAAAAAGAAAGAAAGAGAAAGAAAGAAAGAAGCTCTAGTTAGCTAGTAGCGCCATGTGTCTTGCTATAGCTAGAAGGTTCTTTTATAATAGATGCTAAACATTCTCCTTGGTGGACCCTCCCCCCCCCCCCCGATTACCACCACCAGTGACGTGCGGTGAGGTTTATGACTGGTGAGGCATATTTTTAGACTTGTGGACTTCAACTCCCAGAATTCCACAGCCAGGCATGCTCAGTTCCAATTTAAAGCGACAGCATTTGTTTTTCTCCTTTGCTCCTTCTTTCTTTTTCTTCTCCTTCCCCTCCTTCCTCCCTCTCTCCCTTCCTCCCCCTCTCTCAAACACACACACACACACACACACACACACACACACACAGGTTGGATTGGACTATCTCTCCTACCCCTTCCCTCTCTCACTCACTCTCAAACAAACCCCCCACAAACAAAAGTTGGATTGGATATCTTTTCCAGTGGCTTGAAAGCAGCTCTTCTGCCATCCCCCCCATTCCCCTGCTGCCTTTCCCAAACACCTCCACCATTGCAAATGCATCCTGCTGTCTGGGTGGGAAATGCCTGGAACACAATAAAGCCCACCCACCATCTCCTGCTGGCAGGCTGGGGTGAGAAGAGAGGCAGAGAAGCCGGAGGGGAGCCGATCCGAGCCTTCCAAAAGAAAGAGGCTGGGGGGAAGTGTGTGTACTACAGCATGGCTCTTTGCCTGGCTTCCTGCCTCCTCCTGTGGTCTCCTCAGTGCTCGCTTGTGCTCTCCCTCCCCAAGTGTAGTTTGATTGCAGGCGGAGCCACGTTGCCTTTTCAAACTTGTAATCAGTGAAGCTGGGCTAGATTTTTATATAGTTTTATCCAGCTGTATGTGAGAGAGAGAGAAATGAATGGGGGCCTGGGGAGGAAGTCACTACACTTGGGGAGGGAGAGCACCAGTGAGGAGACCACAGGAGGAGGCAGGAAGCCAGGCAAAGAGCCATGCTGTAGCACACACACCGGCCCCACAACGTGGCTCTGCCTGCAATCAAACTACTCTTGGGGAGGGAGAGCACAAGCGAGCCAGAGTCCTTCCCTCCAGCCTTTGCCCAAAGCCCTGCACAGCACCAGGAGGATGAAGTTTGAATTCCTCCCCCTCCCTCCAACCCACACATACCTTTTCCAGCTTTTTTTAACAGTTAAGCAGAGTCATCCACAGTGAGGCAGTAACTAGCTCAGCTTTTTCCTTTTACTTTTTTTTTTTCATGATGAGAGTGGTGAGGCTGTGCCTCACTTGCCTCACCTGACTGCACGTCACTGACCACCACACACAGAGAGACAGAGAGAAAGAGAGAGAGAGAGAGACACCGAGAGATACAGACAGACAGACAGACAGAGAAGGAATGGAAGGAAGGAAAGGAAAGGAAAGGAGAGAATGAAAAGAAAAAAGGAAAAGAAAGAAGGAATGCAACAAATCTGCAAAATTAAACATTATCTCATGAAATGCTAATGATTTCTTTGTAAATTTTCAACAGCTTTGGGGCATTTTTCATTTGTGTAAATTTAAATGTTCTTCAATATTTGGTGCTGTGGGCACCTCAACATTTAAAAGGCATGCAGGTTTGGACAACCTGTGACAAACTTTTCACATAGATTTCCCAGGAGCTCCTGTCATTGAATCTGGTGGATCAGGATGAGGTGGTGGGTGTGGGGAGGGAAGCAGAGGAGGGGGGAATTGTAACTCAGGAAGGTCCATGGTTTGTCATCAATCTTTTAATAAGCCTAGTGGTTATCATGCTGCAGTCATCATGTGGAAAACAAGAATTCTGAATTCTGAATCTTTTTGCCCAAACCTTTCCAAATAACTACGGTTGCTAATTGCTCAGTTTACATGTGTTTACGTGTTCTGTGATGATGCTGATTTAGATTTGGATATAATTATGAAATTCAGGAAATTAATTATATACTTCTGGCTTGCTCTGTTGTGCTAGCAAGTAAGTTGTACGGTACTAATTTCTGGGCATAGATAGCATAGGTTAAAAAATGCAGGTGTCTTCTTATTGCCTCTAACCATCACAGTACATTAATTGTAATTAGAATTGCAACAATCCCATCTATTATAAAACCTCGTAAATGTGAACATTAGCATCTTTAATTCTTTTAGTATTCTGTGATGGTTATTTTGAGATACCAGTAATATTCCATTACCATGGTGTATTGGGAAAGCTGCTCAGGCTTTGTTAGTCATCTTTCAGATGTCTGGATAAGTGCAATCTTTCCTAATTCATTTACTGTAGGCTTTACCAGTAATAAATGGCTGTTAATGCAGCTTCTCCATTTATTTCAATACAGTTACTTCTGGTGCACTTTTAAATAACCTTATCTAAAAATTGCAAGCGTATAAAGCCTCCTGGCTCGAATATGACTAACATCTGCAGAATAAGGATAAAGTTGTTTCAAGTTGAGACTTTGGTACCAAGTTTCTGCCAATAGATCTAATACTTTGGGAATGGAATCTTCCAAGAGTCATTTAATCCATTTGGGTGCACTAAAAGAGGATTGCCCACAACCCACAAATTAATATGTGTTTCGCTGTCCCCTGTATTTTATTGCAATTCAGGAGCCATAGCTTCTGGTGTTTGTGTATTGCGCAATGAACCATTAAACCACTTAAATGCTTTCCTGCTTACATGGTTGATTACTTCGACTTGGAAGACGCTCTTAGTATATATTCAGACTCATTATGAATTTTCTTTAAATCAAAATGAAAACTGTTGATGCGCAGCATATTTTCCTCCTAATATTCTGTTTGCTATATGTGTGGTTTTACCCTTATCCATTCTTGGGAGTTTAACACACATACCAGATTCCCTCCCTGCTGCGCCTGCCCCTTCTCCCCATTGAACGTGACTTGCTGTTTTATGCAATTAAAGTGAAACCTGGGTAATGAGAGGCCCTATGCAATCTAATGGCTCAGAGACCAGACTCTGAATTAAGAAGTCTTTGAGTTGAATCTTGTTTCTGTAATGAGCTCAGTAGTTGGTTTTAGGCAATCCAGTTCCATAGCCTCTGCCATAATCTACAAAATGGAAGATATTAGCCCTCATTATATGAAGCCACTACAACCGAATGGTGCTTGGAAAGTGCTTTGAAAATGTGAAAATGCTAGATAGTTGTGAAAGATATTTTTTTAATGAAAGACAACCAGATTGGTCCTTCACAATTCATTTATATGCCTCTTGCTAGTTAACACGAGTGGTCTTCTTTAATGACAATTCCTTTGTCACAGAGGCAGAAAAAATGTATTGGACTGTCCATGCCAACTGACCCAACATTTTTCAGATGATTGTCATTTATAAAAATGCAATTGGATGTACGAGTACTGCAAAATTAAGGCTCAGACTGCAGCATTATTTTTTTTTTCAAGCATATCACCAGCTTTTCAGGTATATTCTCAATTAGCTGTGATTGCTTACCCTAGTTGGCCCAGTGAAAGAAATGCTGGTGTAGTGTAAAACATAGATGTGTGGATGGTGACTGTTGGCCTACATTTAGGGTACTGAATGAGAAGTAAAAGCATTTTTAATGCCTGAACCATTAGCTAATGGGAGTGTTCGATGGAGCCCTTTGAAATGGGAGAAGAATGGCAGCGGTTAGGGAGAGAATATACACCAGGATTTTAAGGGTATTATTCCTGGTGGCTATGGGCAGGGGGAGCTAGGCTGGCAGGTTGTGGTCTTCAAGGGAGCTGCTCCACAGATATGAGACCTTGCTTATGAAGTTAAGCTCTAGGGATTGATGTTGCTGTACCAGCCTCCATGCTATGAAGTGCCTCCCTGTCTGAGCTCCTAGACACCACTACCAATATAACTAAGGAGTTCCCTAAGCTTATGGTCTTGAGAGACTTCAACCTGTCCTCATGGAGTTGAAAGCAATTCCTGAATTGGTTTGGAAGCTTATCATGCTCTAAAGTTGTCCCAAAGGTGCTTTTTCAAGAGGCAAGTGGACTTTCTTGTTTTTTCTTCGAAGATGTTTCACTTCTCATCCAAGAAACTTAATTCGGCTCTGACAGGATAGTGGGAAATGAAAGGATTTATATTCCTTCCAGACAGCTGGTCATTTGCATGCTTTTAGAGGGTCGTTGAAGCACTTGCAATGACCCTCTGAAGGGATGCAAATGACCTTCTAAAAGGATGCAAATGACCAGCTGTTGGATAGCCATTTGGATAGCCATTTGTCTGGAACGGTATAGGGTTTCCTGCCTAGGCAGGGGGTTGGACTAGAAGACCTCCAAGGTCCCTTCCAACTCTACTATTGTATTGTATTGTATTTATCAGCTGCCTGCAAGGAATATAAATGCTTCCATTCTCCACTATCTTGTCAGAGCTGAAGAAACTTCTTGGATGAGAAGCAAAACATCTTCAAAGAAAGAACAAAAAAGTCCAGTTGCCTCCTGAAAAAGCACCCTTCGGACAACCATGACCTGGATGACTGAGAATCTCTACAGACATTCAGTTTTAAAGTTCTACATGGTGTGTCTTGGAAAACCATCCATATCTGCAACTGGTCAAGAATGCAGCAGCATGGGTCGTAATAGACAATGTCCTTCATAGCATACAGCTGTGATTTCCTGGATATATCTGCTCATTCTCCTGGATTGCAAAGCACAGAATGGGCATACTCCAGGTCTCCGCTTTGAAGCAGGGTTATCTAATGGGACCCAGGAAATGTGTCTTCTCTGTTGTTGTGACTGCCCTTTGAAATGAGCTGCTCCCTGAGGTTCAGATGGTCCTAACTTTATTAGCCTTTTCTAGAATTTTGAAGAAACACTTTGTCCCTCATTTATCATTGTGGTTTAGTAACTAGATTTTTTTATTTTTTTTAAATGGTGGCTTTTTAAAATTTTAATTGATGTATGTCTCTGAGTCATAAATGATGAGTTGGGCAACATTATAAATTTCATCAACATTCATGTTTTCTTGGCCTGTAAGGTTGCTTAGCTCTGCTGTATCCAATTCAGTTCTTTCCTTTGCATCTAAAGGAACTCATTTTTCTGCTAGGGCTGAAAAGAAGACCACGATTAGAAGAACAAACTCATTACTTTCATCTCCACAACCAGCCCTTGCTTCCACAGACCATCATTATATAGTGGGCAGTGCCTAAGAAGAAATTAGATTGGATTTTTTCAGAATATAATGATAGTCTGTGGAGGCAAGGGTTGGTTGTGGAGGTGGAAATAATAATTACTAGAAATGGAGGTGGATGGCATAAGGCATCTAACTGATAGGTCCACAGAGTGGATTCCCAAGCATGAAAACCTGAAGAAACGAAGATAAGGAGAAGACTTCTTACTATTTTGAGATGTGGAATTTCAGCCAAGTATCATACTAGGAGGAAAGGTGGCAAATTAAGAGAATGATGTTCAGATTAAGGGAACATTTCTGAAATCACAGAAAGGGAACAAAGGCAGACATAAAACTGTTGGTGCTTGTCCTTTCTCCTACTAAATATAGGCAAGAGTCAAGAGTAACTTCCAATGGAAATAAAGACCTTGAGTCAGAAACATGGAAGTAAATTTCATGCAAACACTATTAATAATGTAGGAAAATTTTCAGAGAACACAAACAGCATTAATTATCTAATATTTCTGATCTCTGAGCATTGGAAGTAGCAATATAAGTTTTCTTTTTCAATTTTTCAGTATTTCGGGCCTTTGGTTCATGGAGACTCTAGATGGAGAATTGTTTTGTTCCAGCAGCATGCTGTTTTCAATGTTTTCAGAGGAAGATTGATATAAAAATAAATAGATTTCTATATTACTAGAGTCTGGAGTGAAATAAATCTCATTACCTGAGATAAGAAATGAATACCAGAAAGTTACCAGGTCAAATGATTGTTAGGTTTGGCTGGCTGGCTTTCTCAGCAATCACATTATTTAGGCAGTTGTGGGATTTCATCATTCATCTGAGCTGTGATGCAGAAATGAAGACACACTCAAGGCTGTGCATGACCTGTTTTGTTATACCTGCAGTGTTTCACAATTCACGTAGAAGCGTCTTAACCGCTTTTTGGTGCTTAGTAGTAGAACATCTGCTTGTAAGATGCTAAGGGCAGGGCAATGGCGCCCCCCCCTCTGTACTGTATTATATGCTATTATAGCTAGTAGAAAGGGAGAGGATTAAGATTATTTTCAAATGTCTTTGAAGGTCGGGGAGGTGTGACAATGAAACTTTGTAGAAATGCCTTGGGGAAGCCCATAGAAAGAAAAAAAATGCATTCTTCTGTTTTTAGATAGATAACAGGATGATGTTGGGGAATCACAATCTACAGTTGTGCCAGTTAATACCTCAAACTATTCTGCAAAGCACCTGAGGGTAGGACAAGAAGCAATGGGTAGAAACTAATCAAGGGGAGAAGCAAATTAGAACTAAATAGAAATTTCCTGACAGTTAGAACAATTAATCAATGGAACAACTTGCCTCCAGAAGTTGTGAATGCTCCAATACTGGACGTTTTTAAGAAGATGTTGGATATCCATTTGTCTGAAGTGGTGTAAGGTTTCCTGCCTAAGCAGTGGGTTGGACTAGAAGACCTCCAAGATCCCTTCCAACTCTGTTATTCCATTCTATTCTATTTATAGCTATGAGTGTGGAGTGAAAATGTAGATGAGGAATGAAGCATCTGGGAAGGCAAACAGGAAAACAAATAATACTGGAGGAATGGCTCACTGCAGTAGGGCTGAATCCTCTGGCTCTGTATACCTAGCCCACGTTTCTTCTTTGGTGCAGCTTCTTGTTGGTACCTATCACTCAGGAAGTCTTTGCATCTTCCTCTAGCCCAGCTGTGAGCAGTGGATTCTACTTGGGGCTACCCTTGAAAAATATTTAGAAGTTGCAGTTGGGCAAAATGCAGCAGCTAGGTTGCCAAAGGGTATAGACTAAGTATGTGGATCATACATCGCATGCCAGTATCAGGGCTCTTGGTATTGACTATTAAAAGCTTGAGCATCTGAGCCATGCTGCCTCTCCTATTACAAAATCATAAGGCTCTTATGAGAATCTTTCTGAAGATATCTCAATCTGAAGGTATCTCAAGCCTCAGAAGCCCATTTTGTGGGAATAGGTCTTCTTCAATGTGCCTCTCAAATCTGTCCTCTCTCAAGACTGATGTTTGGACCAGTTTTAAATTATTACTGTATTACGGGCCAAATCTTTGTATTTATTTTAATGTGGTTTTCTTTGTTTGCTATTTTAAGCTATTTTCAGTGAATAAAAAGTGTAATGTGAAACAACAATGGATCGTTCATATTCATGTCATGCTTTTTCATAAACTCTAGTTATGTTTTCTTAGAATTTATCCGTAGGTGTTCTTATCTATTGTTATTTCAAGGGAGGAATTATTTCAGGTGCTCAATTTAAGAAGCTCTTTTGAGATATTTTTACAGTAGGACTGAAAGATGTTTTCTCCTTTCTTCTCTTTTACATTACATTACAAGACCACAGACATTGATTTATGGATAGACCAAGCTAGTAAATTAAATACTAAATGTATTGTGCATTTATGGCTTTAAATGTCTTGTATCGAAATGTTTCATCTGTGGTTCAATTATAATTCTTAATTCCTCACAGATTGTTAAAAAACCCAAATTTTACTACTTATCCATGAACTTAATATTAGATTTTTAATATAAACATTGTTTTGGGAAGGTTTAGGTTTTATTATGGTTTATTAAATTTATAGACCGCCCCCTCTCCCCATAGGGACTCGGGGCGGTGTACAGACCATTCATGTTCAAAACAACAAAACATAACATAAGACATCAGACAAAAACAGCACACACATACCGTCTGTATATAAAACCCACAACCAATTTAAATAATTAAAAACAATAGGGAAAACTAGAGTTCCCTATACGCCAAAAATTAAACAATAAAAATAGGTATGAAAAGAGATGGATAGATTGAAAGGAGAGAGGGAGAGGAGTCACACTATAAAGGCAAAATATAAGTTCATATTTAATAAGTTAATTGAATGAATAAGTAGAATACATTTAAGTAGAACATTTAAGTATGTATGTGTGTGTGTGTGTGTGTATATATATATATATATATATATATAGTGTTGTATTTGTGCTGATAAATAAATAAAGGGAGACTAGTATGGATCCATTTCAAGCTGTTTAGCTCTCAAACACATTATATATATATATATACATACATACATACATACATACATACAAACATACATACATACATACATACATACATACATACATACATACATACATATATATATATATATATATATATATATATATATATATAAAATTTGTTTTCGTAGATTTTCATGGGTGTAGGTATGCTGGTTTTGTTGTAATCGGGTCTTTTCCTGTGTAAGATTGAGATTGTCTTTGCAACGTTTCAGCAAGATCTCACCTGCCATCTTTAAGCCCAAGCCCCAACAAGGACAGATTTTATGTGTTTGTGTGTGTGTGTGATCCTGGCGACTGCCCTGGCGACTGCCCAGACAAATCACTGTAGTTTTCTTGGCAAGAGTTCCGAAGTGGTTTGCCATTGCCTTCTCCCTGGGGCTCAGCGGAAGGGACTGGCCCACAGTAAATACAACTGACCATGTCCAAAGCAGGACTAGAATTCATAGTCTCCCAGTTTCTAGCATAGTGCCTTAACCAGTACACCAAATTGACTCTACAAATTAGTATTATTTAGTATAAATATTATACTAAAATAATATGTATTAAAAATGAGCTCCTTAAGGTTTACATCAGATGTAATAATATTGTCAATTAAGATAATAGCATATAACCTTCTGATACTATTATTTTGAATAATTAATGCAAATACAGTCAGTCAAACACTGTATTAGCCATCACCCAGAATAAAATTGCTGCTGGCATACACATTTTCAATGCCCTTTGTGCCAAGAACTAGATCCCAAAACATACAAAAGCTAGCTAAAAATATTCAGTTATTCAAATCCAGCTAAACAATCATTAGAGGATAATTTATTGAAATTATTCTAAGGTTCTGCTGCTTCTCTAACTATTAAATTGATTGGTTACATTAGCTGATTGCTAAAGTGGGAAAGAAAGAAAACAAATGAGGTTTTGATGACATTATCTGTTTGTCCCTGTGTTATCTTCCCATACTTAGGAATTTATAACTTACGTTTCTTAAACAAAAGAAAGGAAAGGCATTTGCAAGTCCCAACATATGCAGTGCCCTATGCTATTAGGCATCTTTCTAGAAGCAATGCTGCACAGGTAGAATTATCGTCAGATATTTTTGTTAAACATCCAAATAAGGTAATAAACACAAATGTAAGGGGCATTTAACATGTATTAATCAGAATACATGTCAGAATGTGTAGTATTCAGAATGTGTAGTAGATAGGTTAACCTTTGGATGGTATAGAAGTATCAATTGAAATGGGGTCCCAAAGATGCTTTTCTAAAGGCAACTGAACTTTGAAATTCCAGTTGCCTTTTGAAAAGCCCCTTTGAGACAACCATGACCTGGATGATTGAAAATCTCCATAGACATTCAACCCAAATGCTATTTTGCTGTGATATCAGACAGCTAAAATTGGGCCAGTTAGCTAAAGTGAAGCATTTGATGTAAATGTAAGTGTATTGATTGTGTCAGCCATCATAGAGATGACAAATGATAGTAATAAAAAAAATTGTATGGTAACTCATCCAGGAACAGTGATGCTTTTCCAACATATGCAAAGCAACCAAGTAGCCTCTGTTAATAAGACTGTCTGAATAGTTACGGTATCATTTAGACTCTTTATCATAGAAAGGGATTTTAGAATCATTGGGTAGAAGACAAATCTGAACTTTGTTTATTATTGTATGTGATGGAATGTGCGTCTGCAGGAGCCGGGGGTTTTGGCAACACAGAGCTTTCCCCAAGAAAGGAATTAAGGGACCATGCCGTCCTGAGCCACACTATAGAATCTCTCAGGGTATGACTCGTAGGTTAGAAAGTTTTAGCTTTACTTTGGCAAGATTCTGTCCATTTGGTATAAGCAAGTAAAGGCTTGAACTTGATTGGATTTCCCTCTGGGCTTGGATATGACATCAATCTTGCCAAACTAAAGCTATAGTTTATAATAAAGCTATAAATCTATAACAGATTTTTTTTAATCCATATAGGGAGAGGTTATATAGACCATTGATACGTGATAAAACAATGCATCATAATCCTGGAAAAGAGAGTTTTGAAAAGAGAAATATTTCTTAACGTTGTGGCTTATAATACGAGGGTAGATTATTAGTAATACTTGGTGAAATATTATGTAGAAAATTGCATTACATCCACTGCCTTTACAAACACAGCATCATTTAAAGCAAAGGGTGTTGCAATTTTAATCTACTCTTGTAAGTAGGCAAGTAGTATTGATCATTTGCACTTTATTTCCTATGCCAGCTTTGAAAGCCTCTTTCTGCTGTTGTTTTTGCCTGCAGTTGGAGCTCCTAATTAGTTTGTGACAGACTTTTGTAATTTCCATTTTTGTTCATCTGAGCTGTTAAAAACCGAGTTTGGGGAATGGTGGATATACTCCTTCAGGAGGTATTAGGATGAATTTTGCCATTGGGCCTTTGATACATCCTGCACAACCTCTGAGGCCTTATATTCAAGGCAGCCTTGTAGCCACATATTGGGACTTATGTGATGCCATCTGGGCTACAAAAGACACTGGAGAGTTAGAGAACCATATAGGGACTGCTTTGCGTGGTTATCGGACTGTTGGGCATTGCAGATTACATATTTTATAGGGCCGTTACAGATAATGAAAAGTGATGAAACATACTTCAGTTGGTGTCTATGGAGATTCTCAGTCATCCAGGACATGGTTGTTCCAAAGGGGCTTTTTCCAAAGGCAACTGGACTTTGTATTTCCATTTGAAAAACAAAGTCCAGTTGCCTTTGGAAAAAGCACTTTTGGACATACAGATACAGGTTAACAGAGTTGGAAGGGACCTTGTAGATCATCCAGTCCAACCTGCCCCCACCCAAGCAGGATTCCCTACACCATTTCTGACAAATGGCAATCCAATCTCTTCTTGAAAGCCTCCAGTGATGAAGCTCCCACAACTTCTGAAGGCAAGCTGTTCCATTGGTTGATTGTTCTCACAGTCAGAAAAGTTCTTCTTAATTCTAGGTTGAATCACTCCTTGATCAGTTTCCATCCATTATTCCTTGTCTGGCCTTCTGGTACCTTAGAAAATAGCTTGACCCCCTCCTCTCTGTGGCAGCCCCTCAAACATTGGAACACTGGTATCATGTTTTCCCTGGTCCTTCTCTTCAGTAGAATAGCCATGCCCGTTCTTCATATGTTTTAGTCTCCAGTTCCCTAATCATCCTGGTTGCTCCCCTCTGCACTTTTTCTAGAGTCTCAACTTTTTATAGTGTGGTGACAAAAGTTAGATGCAGTACTCTAGGTGTGGTCTTACTAGGGCTTTATAGAGTGGTATTAGACATATTTCACTTGGGAATGAAAAGGAGAATGTAGAGAAATGGACAAATACTTGGATTACTTAGATTGGAATATATTATGGGACATGCAGCTTGACCATCTCTGAATCTGGAAAGTTTTTTCTCATTATATTGTCACTTTAGGGATATAAATTGGTTTAAAAATAACTGTTATGATAAGCTAAATTGGGAAAGGAAGTTCTGTATAGCAGGCCCTTGTTTAGCTTGGCAAATGCTTTGTAGGCTGTATCTAGATTTAGCTATTTAAAAGGCATGCTTTTTCCAGAACAGGCCACCATCTGTTTTCTTTCCAATAATCTTAGACACATTTTGTGTTGGTGCACAAAAGATCTGTGTTGGAAGGGATGTGTGTGTACTGTTTTGCTTCATTGCTATCAAAAATATTATACAACACACCCACCCACACACCAACGCTTTTTCCAAACCAATGCCCTACAAATGTTTTGGGTTACAATTCCTATCTTCTTGAGCTACCGTGAATATATCCTGTTCTGTTTTGGTGATGATTAAAATTGTGATTAAACACATCTGGTGGACAACTTGGGGAAAGCTGCAGTAAGAAATTACTGTAACAAAAGTGGAGGACTGCATTAAATCAATTACCCATTTTCTCTTTATTTAATACCTGATGATAAATATTGCTGCTGGGTATTTTTTTTCCTGTCACAGCATTCAAAAGCACTAAGTAAACCAAGAATTGTAGAGCCTTTGCATTGTGCTTTGAAATGTGGAGGCTTTACAGATCTGAGTTTACCTACTAATTTTGAATGCTGCATGGGGAGAAAAAAACCTAGTATTTTTCGTTGGATGTCAGATTGTGATGCTAAAGGTTGATTCCCACATGTGAGTTCTGGAGCAAGCCAGATCATCTTATTTATCAGTCCTGGTTCCAACTCTTTCAAACAGCCTTTCACCAGAAGCTCAGATGGGTTCATCGATCTTTAGGAAACCTGAACTGCTCAGACCATTCAATCTCAATAAACAGACCTATAACCCTTATCATTTTTAATTTTAGTAATTTATGGGAGGGTGGGGGACAGTATTTGAAGGATTTCTGGATATTTTTTTGGATTTTATATTATTATGTATATTATTATCTATGTTATTACTTTTATTTTTATTTTATTATTTTAGTTTTTATTATACACAGGCAGGAGTCCATATGGAATGTGCAGACAATAGAAGATCAATAAGTAAATTTGATTATAGCCTTTTTGTTGCTCAGTTTTTGTGATTCACATTTGCTCAGTTATACAAACATGTTTTGTTAGACTCAGCTAAAGTTAGAAAGAAACTGGGAAAGCTAGATGATCTTTCTGGTGCATTTGGTTTCCTTCCTTCCTTCCTTCCTTCCTTCCTTCCTTCCTTCCTTCCTTCCTTCCTTCTTTCCTTCTTTCCTTCCTTCCTTCCTTTTGGTATTGAGGGAGATACATAGTTCTGATTCTTGTTCTTCTGGCAGCTTCAACCATTGTTAATGGATGCAGTAGGCCTTTGGCGCTGTCTCTCCATCTTCTTCTGGGGCTGTCTTGTGTTCTTTGACTGTCAGCTCTTTTTTATATATGCCTTGTAGAATGTGGAATCCCACAACATCTTCTCCAAGCAGATATACATTATTTTTTGTGTTTGTATTCTCTTTTACAGTAGGATTCTCTGGAGAAGTTAGTGAAGATATTTGAGGGGGGGGGGGGGGAAGAGATTTTGTGCACATTAGATGCAGATTTTCAATAGATCTTGGATATAATCTAAGTTTTCAAATCAGCAAATAAACAAATACCCAGGGAGAGCAAATCAGCAATTTAAAGCAATGGCTTTTAGGGGAAGGTAAAAAACAATTTCTACCTCCAAGCATTTCTTGCACTTTTCTTCTGATTATTCCTCTTGCTATCATTTCCCCTCTACGGAAGGAAAAAAATTACTTATACCATATGGTCTCCTGCAGAAAGCATTGTGTTATTTCAGTGCTGAAGATTCAGTAGCCTGACCAATCAGTTCCTATACCCTAGTAAAATCTCTCCAGTTCCTTCAAATAGCAATAAGACCTGCTGTGATGTTGTGGCCAAATTGGAAAGTATAAGAGAACTGTGATAAAGAAGAAGAAGTAAAAAAAAAAACAGCAATGTGGCGTTCAAAACCTCTAGTTAAAATGGCTTATTTATCAAACTTTTCCCATAAAACCATTGCCACGTTATAGTAACTATTATCTATCAGTTGGCATGGGATAAAATATGAATAGAATATTTCACTGTTTTTGTCAGGATAATGATGATTTAAAGCTGACCAGCCAGTGTAAAGCTGATGTAACTGTAAAACTGATGAAATGTAAGGCTGATGCAATGAAGATGAATTAGCATTGGTATAGCCAGACTATGAAGGGGTCCACAAAAGTATTTACCACTTTAAGAAGTGTTTATATAAGGCAGCCAGGAGAGGGCATATGTCTCTCTCCTTGTGTCCTGTATCCATTGCTAAGATTGATTACTTGTCAGGTATTTGCTACCACGTATATTTCTGTATATGTTGTGTATAAACCACTGTTAAATGTCTAAATCTCCATGTGCTGTGCTTTGCTCCTGGGTTGTCTCCTAATAGTAGTCACACTGCAAACGCTCTGACAGTTTTGATATAATGCGAAAAAAATTAAAATTATGGCATAAATAAATTGTTATTTATACTGTCATTTATATTGAGTAAAATGTTCCATTTTAGATACTGTTTATATATTACAAGTAATTCATATATTGCAAGAAAACAAGTTTTTTTCATCATGATGAATCGCATTCATTACAATTACTTGGGTTCACACAATAGAGTTATATGTGAGCCATGGTTTACAAGGTTCCAAAACTGATTCAGTCAACATGCTATATTATGGCTTAGTGTGATGCATAAATACAATATATAAATTGCCATTAGCTGCTCAGACAGAGACAACAAATGGAATTACTAATGCAAATACTGAGCTACATTAAGTGCTCATTAGTACTTATGTCAGACAATACCAAAAAGCAATGTCACAGGAAGCAACATAGAGATAGGTTGTGGGGTCGATGTTAAGGGAATATTTGACAGATATACTCCACTTGAACAAAACCTTTCACTTGAACCCAAATCCTTCGTCTTTTTCCAGGTACTTGACTCTAATTATGTCTCGACACATTTCTATTGACAGTTGCCTATTGCATCGAACAAAATCATAAAAGAGATTTCCAAAGTACTTATCAACCACAATGTTGAGCAATACCGTGTTTCACCAAGAGAGGGTCTTATTTTCTTTTAACCCCTGAAATAAGCACTTGGCCTTATTTTTGGGGAGGTCTTATTATTTTTGAGGTGCAGGAGGTGGTGAGCATGGTCACCTCATGGTTGCTGCTGTGTTACAATATTTTCGGGGGAGGCTTATTTTTGGGGAGGGCTTATTTTAGCGCATGCGCTCAAAAGCCCAATTGGTCTTATTATCCAGGGAGATCTTTTTTTCAGGGAAACAGTGTACCTATATTGCAAATTGATAGTTAACAGATTATGAGTGTTATGATTTTGATGAAATTCTAAATTGAACAGGAAATAATAGCTTGAATAGCTTTCTTTTTTTGCTATTCATTTACAATATTCTGTTTGGCCTGAACTGGAAATTTTAACCACAATTGTTATAAAGCTTGACTGAAAGATATTTGAAAAATCAAAGCACAGGAAATCTGAATTGATTTTTGTAGTTTCAGAAGCATAAGAACAGATTTTTTGTTAAGATCCAGGTTGAGATTTCATAAAAATATAGATTGCAGTGTGAAGCTAACAGTTTTTGGAAATAATCTGCGCAGATGAAACAGAGCAAAGCTGCAAAAAATGACATTTGCTTCATTTTTTCTAACACTTATAAGAAAAATTTTCTAACAAATGTCATTTAGGCATTGACTAGACACTGCTTCTGTAGAAGAAAGAGGAAGCTATAAAACAAGGAATTCCCCAATATTTCTTGAAAGATTTAAGGCTAATTCGCATCAGTCCAAGAAGAGGTTTTCAACTTGCAGACACATATTTTTATTTTTTTAAAAAACTTGGATAGATTATGAAAAAAGTAGACTATAAAGGACATCATTTTACCTTCTCCCCCCATGCAAAAGTGGAAAAGCCATCTTTCGTAGACATGATGTATTCACATCTACATTAATTTGTTGTTTTCAGAATTCAGTGCCACCAGATTCTGAATGTAGATGTTTTGTCTCTGTGGCTGATTCATTTTATCTCTGCTGTGCTTTATATACTATTCTTATTTTTAGATAATTTTACTTCTCACATCATTCAGTATATTTAAAATCTATTATTGGATTTATGGGTAGCTGTTTTGAACATTTTTTAAAGCAATACAAAGTTTTTAAACATAATTTCAAAACACAAAAGAAACAATAATTAGATGTTTAATGAACATGACAACTCCTATCAGAAATAAGTGACAATGCCACTCAACTTCTTACTTAATCTTCCTGTACAAGAGAGTATGTGTTCTATCAAGAAATTTAGAACAACGGTATGAAGGGACAGGATTACTGATTGAGATAAACATAACCTGGAAATGTGCATTTAATGTAAATAAATTAAAAAACTCTATGACCAAATAAATTAAATTAAGTTAAGTTAAATTAAATTAAATACCAATCAATTGTTGGTATCCTAAACATGACCACATGAATGATGATCATGTGATTGTGGGATATTGTGATGCCATAAATGTGAGGATTAGTTGCATGCTGTCGTTTTATCACTGTCACGATTTTGAATAGTTGCCCACAAAGCAGTCTGTTTGCATGGACTACATGTACTTGGTTTAATAATAGTATTTCTGATAAAGACCCTGAATTGATGTTTACAAACCAATCGTGAGAAAAGCCATGTGATGTGGCTCAAAATGCAATTTTATTTACATCAACAAAAGTATAATTAATGCCTCCACTTTATTCAAATTTGGATACTATACCAGTTTTAAAAACCACACTCTTAAAAGAATTTCAGACAAATTCTGGAAAAAATACAGAAAAGAGCAACAACGTAATCAGAATTCTAGAAGCATATATCAAGTGAAAAGAGATTGAAGGTGTTGGCCACATTCAGTCTTAAGAAGAGACAGAAGAGATAACATAGTACTTTTTGAATACTGAACAATATCTCAAGGGAAAAGATGCTTCATTATTCCAAAGTGAAGGATGCAAAATAACAGATTCAAAGCTCCAGCTAAGTGTTAAAAAAAAAAAACATTCCTATCAGTACAAGCAGTTCATCAGTAGCCTCTCTTTCTCAAGTTCTTTTTATGAGGCAGCTGGACAGCCATCTATTAGAGTATAAATGGATTCTTCCAACAATTTTAATTCTTCAAGCTGATTCATTTCTTGCTTGTTAGTTCAAAGCAATGTTCCCTCTAAGCTGCACGGCTGCACACGTGGCAAGAAAATGCCGCGCAGCAGTTCCAACTGCCGCACAGTGATTTTTAATGTCACAGCGTGATATACATTTGATGGAAATCAAGCCTCTGGACTCTGGACTTTAGTCTGGAGAGGCTCCAGCTGGAGATCGCTTCACGCGAGCCCCGTGGCTAACGCCAGGTAGATTTGGGGGACGGGCTCTAGTCTAGATATTCCAGGCACGGCAGCCTGAAAGACCCTCCAGCCTCGCAGTTACAGTTCTTCCACAGTTCTTTCACCTTTCTGTAATAAGCGGGACTGAGCCTGGGCCCAAGATTAGGAGGACGGGGCAGCAAAGAGAGGGGAATTGCCTTCAGAAGTGAATTCCCATAATTGCTGCGGATTGACACCACCTCATCCTCATTCTCCTTCCATGGCTGGTCTTTCGCCACTCTCGTGCCTGTTCCTTTAAGAGCCACCCCCGAAAGGATATAGTTGGTATTGCTTTGCAGATAATATCCGTGCGTTTGTTCGTTGGAGTGGCTGGATAAAGAAGCAGAAAGTTTACAGTTGGAAGGCTCCCACCCTGGGATGAGTAAATGAGTGGCCCGCTACTCCTGCCTCCTGCAGACAGTTTGCGGCAGCATTGCGCTGGCTCTGAGTGGCACTGTCTCAGTCTCCCCCGGAGCAGAGGAAAAGTGCAGGAGTTCGTCCGCACATGGCGCTGGTTACCATCTGTCGATCCCTATCGGGGCGTGGTCACTCGACCCCCACCGGCTGCAAGGTGAGCCCCCCCTCCAAAAAAGTGCTCCATGCCTTTCACGCTGGACAGGACTGTCGAAGATGATACAACCCTACATTACGTTCTGATCCTGCCGTCGACCCGCCTTTCAGATGCTCTTTTCCTCTGAGGATGTTCACGGTTCTTTCCCCGTCCCTCCTTTCTGGGATGGGTGCCTGTCCTACCTAGGCCCCTTCCCTGAATGTATTTGGCGTCCATCTGTCTTATCAGTCACTGCAAACTCAGGTGCTCAGGCATGAAAATGTGCCGCTCAAACACTACACTTTTCCGCGCACACTGGAAAAAAATTAGAGGGAACATTGAAAGGACTTCCATTGAAGTCTGAGTTGAAATCCGAATATCAGAAATAATTATTCGGAATGTGGTGCTTCTGACATAAATAAATAAACAAATTATTCAGATGGATGTAGATACTCCACAGTTTGAAAACATGCTTCAGAACATGATCAGATTTGGAAAACACTATTTTCAGTAGCCTTTAAAACTTTCTTGTACAATGGGCTGCTATACAAGACAATCTTTTTAGTCATTATCTCTTCAATGTTTCTTATATTTTTAACTACTCTTGTAATTCTTAAAAGCAACATAATAAAATACCCTACCATACTAATTGTGTTTGCTAGGTACTTATGCCAATGCTGTTTTGTAAGCACACATTTGTACAAACTAAACTTTACATTGTTTGCATATACGACTTTGCATCTGAAATGTTTCATGATTTCTTACTAGAATGCATCCAAATTTAATGAGAATTTGATTTTCGAATTAGATTTTATTCTAACATATTTTGTGATCTAAATATAGAGAATCTGCAGGCAGAATTTTGGAGCTAGAATAGCATCTGACACATTGCATAGCAACCATTCTTCAGCTGTGGGTAGAAGTGGAATCAAAAAATAGCCTGAACACAGACAATATATTTTGGGATGTGTGATGTCATGTATCCTAATATAATCTTAGCATTCATATAATGCTTTCTAATGTTTAAAATGTTTCACACAGGTTCATTATAACAGTCCTTACATCAGTAAGCAAGTGAGTGAATGTGTATGTATTAATTAATTCCAGTTGGAAAATTAGATTGAAGTGGATGGAAAATTTAATTGCCATCAGCTACCTACTCAAGTTATGGTAGAGCTGACATTTGAAACAGGACTTTTTGTTTCATAATTCAGTCATTCATACTGTAGTTCTGGCCAACAGGAACATTTTGATTGGCTAGGAGAAGGGTGCAGTTCTGTCAGACTTTCTGGAGGGGAGAAAGAAATTTTGCTGAAAAGGAGCATGCAAAATCGAGGGAGAAACAGGTATTTCAGGACCTTGGATAGAGACAATGGAGCAAATCAGTCTTTCTGCTTTTTGAAGTTACATCCTGCTTGCTAAGAAAACACAGTGTATTGAATCATCAATATTTTGAATTTTCGTTTGGTATGCACTTGAATCTAAGTGCAATGCAGCACCCCATCTCTCACCCTAGTTGAACACTAGTTTGCTTAATTTAAAGTTATTTTGCACCTTTATCCCCTTCAGCGAATCATCTTGTTAGAATTCAGACAATCACCTGCCATTTAACACCCCAGGTTTAATCATTATGTTAAGAAAGCGGGGGGGGGGGGATGCTAGTTAGTAGATGTTGCAAAATCTGGATATAGCAGAGTAAAAGAGAAAGAACTGGGGGGGAAACATTACATATAAAAGCCTGAAAATAGAAGTAGAATGATTGATGGCAAAACCCCCCCACAAATATAGTACCATACAGGCGCCTTAGGTGCAATGCCAAAGCAACTGGAGCACCACTTAAATACCATCAGCATTGACATATTTGTCAGTTGTTTTAACTCCAGCATGAAGAGTTAAAACATGGCTCTGTAGCCTCGAGAGGAAAGCCTAGAGAAGCACAAAGCCATTGGGCCATTGGGCTGTTTGGCACCCCGAGAGCCATTCCTTTGCCTTTTCTAATGTTTAATCATCCTTGCTTCCTTCTAAATTCCATATTTTCTCCATTTTAAATTTTTATATGCTATTTGTACACTTCAACATGTTGTGGTATATTGCCCAGAATCCTACTCTGAGGGAGATGGATAGTTCAAAAACAAACAAACACACTTGGAACAGCTTAAATCTTGTGACATCACTGTTTATACCACCAAACAACAACATCTGCCTCTCCCCTATACCCTTGGGAAGGACTCGACAGATAGATAAAAATGCTATGTTCAGCCTAACTGAGTTGGCTGACTGTGTAACCAACCGTAATAACAGATAATGGCATTGTTAGTGACAAAAGGAATACATCTTTTTAGCACATCTGCCAATATGTTCTGGCATGTTTTATGTCAAAATACTTTTCAGTTCTTTGGGTTCCCCAGTAAATTTTGTGGATAACAGAAAATAGTTTCTCAATACATTTTGATAGAAAGGCTGCCCATTTTGTTTGACAGGCTTTTCAGTGTGTGATAATGCTAATTAAGCAATGCAGCTTTAGGGGAACGAGTGACAGATCCAGGAGGTGGAGCTAAAAGACGGATCAGCCTAGAATCTCTACGTGGCTACAAGTGAGATAAGTCCAAGCCTCCATTGAATTCTGTTGACCCTTATCTAGCTCCTGGTAGGTATTAACCATTAATTGAGAAAAATCCTGTGCCTGGGTATGAATACCAATAAATCAGTTTAATTTGATCTTCACTTGATAGAAGTAGCAATAGCACTTAGACTTATATACTGCTTCATAGTGCTTTTATAGCCTTCTATAAGTGGTTTACAGAGTCAGCCTATTGCCCCCAACAATTTGGGTCTTCATTTTACCCACTTCGGAAGGATGGAAGGCTGAGTCAACCTTGAGCCAGTGAGATTTGAACTGCCGAACTGTAGCTGGCAGTCAGCTGAAGTAGCCTGCAGTACTGCATTCTAACCACTGCACCACCTTGGCTGTGATGCTTTGTGTTTGACAGGAACTTCTTTAAAAAATGGAACCTGGAATCATGAAGAGGCACTTTAATTTGTGCATTTGTTGAGATTAAGTATATATTTTGGCAATGATCAAAAATATGCTTATCTTCTATTTCTGTCTATACAACATGTAAATCATATGCTGGAAGAATGAAGGACATACATAATTTCTTTGTTTATTTAATTTTACTTTGTTAACAAAGGTGGGTAATCAAGTTCTAGTAATCACAGCCATACTCTGCTGTATTTTATAGTGCCTTCTAGCAAACTGGATTGCTACTTCTCTAATTCAAAGGTTGGAAGGAAACTGCATCTTAAGAAGCAGTTGGTGAAGTATTAATATTAACACGCTTGTTTGCATTGTTCTTTTGCAGCAATAAACTTCAATTAAGCAGCTCGAAACACTTTGGAAATGAGTGAACACTCTATACAGGGAACTAATGGCATATGCATTCTTAGACTTTATGGCATTTGCATTCTGTTAGTCTGCATAATCAGATTTTATGGGCAAATCAGTAGTCCATAATATAGTGCAATTTAGACAGAAGTGGCTTTCAGTCAAATTTTTTATCAATTCAGCTCTTCACATGCATGCTCAGAATTTAGAAAGGTTTTAGTTTAGTGATTACACACTGTGGAGGAGCTTTTTTTCACCAAAGTTCCTGAATGATACACTCTGTAGGACTTGGTAATCTTTTCTGGAATTCAGGTTTCTAATACTCTGCTGTCTCTTATTCCCAATTTGCTTGGGTTCAGTATTTTCTCACAGAAGAAGTCAATGAATAAAGCAAAGTATTTCTCAGAATCCTCTGCAATTCTCAGTGGATCCTCAGGAAAGAAGTTGATGTAGAAGCACCAACCATCTGAGCACTGTTCTTTCAGATAATCTCAAGATATTTCAGAAAATCGCTTTAGCTTCTCAACTGGCTGGTCATCTTTTGGCATTCATGTACATGACTTAATCCTCCCTGGTGTGAAAAACATCTAAAATAGTATAGAAAAATATGTGCAAAATAGCAACCTTATGTCTCCACCAGAGAAGAATCCAAAATAGTGCTCAGAGACCTCCATATAATCTTATATATAGTTCATGAATGCTTGAACTCCACAATAGTAGAAAAACAAAATAAAAATATTCCATGAAGAGTAAATCAGGCCATTTGGCTTAAACATGAACCAGTGGTGGAATTCAATTTTTTTAAAAGAATTTTAAAAGAAATAGACCAAATAAAAGAGGAGGTGGAGTTGCACTATATATAAGAAATAACTACATCTCTAGAGAAATAGAGCATAACAATAATGAGAACTATCTTGAATGCATTTGGGTCAATTTTAAAGGGGAGGGGGAAACAACATTGTCATAGGTCTATACTACAGGCCACCCAACCAAGCAGAGGAAGTAGATGAACTTTCTGCTAGTCAGCTAACTAAGGTATGCAGGAAGCACACCACAATAGTAATAGGGGATTTTAACTACCCTGACATCAACTGGGAAACAAACTCTGCACCAAGTGGACGATCCAACAGGGTCCTAACAAGCCTAGCAGACAACTTTGTTTCCCAAAAGGTAGAGAAGGGAACAAGTGGATCGGCCATATTGGATAATTCTCACTAACAGAGAAGAAATGATAGAAGGTGTTGAAGCTACAGGAACCTTGGGGGCAAGCGATCATGCAATACTGGAATTCAACATTATGCAAACACAACTAGTAGAACAAAGTCAAACTAGAGTATTGGACTTTAAGAGAGCTAATTTCAATAAACTTAGAGAGAGATTGGGAAGGATTCCATGGATGAGAATCCTCAAGGGGAAAACAACTCAAGAAGCTTGGAAAATTTTGAAAAATGAGATTATAAAAAGCCCAGTCTACCATAATACCAATGAAGAAGAAAAATAACAGCTCCCAAAAGAAACCAGCATGGCTGCATAAAGAACTCTCTGACAAATTGAAAGACAAAGGATAAATATAAAAAGTGGAAAGAGGGAGACATAACTAAGGCAGAATATCAGCAAATAGCCCGAGCCTGTAAAGATGAAGTGAGGAAAGCTAAGGCTCACAATGAAGAAAGGCTTGCCACAAAAGTAAAAAATAATAAAAAAAGCTTCTTCCACCATGTTAAAAACAAGAAAAAGGTTAAGGAAACAATTGGTCCATTGCTGGGGAAAAATGGCAAGAAGGTGACAACTAACAGGGAGAAAGCAGAACTATTTAACTCATTTTTTGCATCTATCTTTACACAAAGGGAAAAAACAGTCCTACCTACCAAAAATAGCACCACAAAAATCAGATTAGGAACACATTGAAATAGGGAAGAAAATGGTAAGTGAGCACCTGTTTACCCTAGACGAGTTCAAATCATCAGGACCGGATGGATTACACCCCAGAGTTCTGAAGGAACTGGCAGACGAGACCTCAGAACCACTGAACTATATCTTTCAGATATCCCGGAGCACCGGGGAACTGCCGGAGGACTGGAAAAGAGCTGATGTGGTTCCCATCTTCAAAAAAGGGGAAAAAAATAGATCCAGGAAACTATAGAAACTGTAAACTATTGAACCTACCTCAATATCAGGGAAGATTCTGGAAAAGATAATAAAGCAATGAATTAGTGAACACCTAGAAGTAAAATGTTGTAACTGTATTCAATCCTTATTACTGAGAAATAATTATATATGTCAAAAAGATAAGCAACAAATTAGCGAACACCTAGAAGTAAACAAAGTAATAGCCAAAAGCCAACATGAGTTTGTCAAAAACAGATCATGCCAGACTAATCTTTTTTTTTTCCAAAAAATTTTATTGGTTTTTTAAAACATTTATAAGGAAAAGGGTAGGTGGAATGGTATACAAATTTTGGCAGTTGCAAGTATGGCAGTCGCCCCCTCCCTCCAAACTCATAAGATACATCTAAGTATAAAACATTAATACATGGTCCTATAAAATCAGCATATTAATTCTAAAAAATTTTTTTCAATCAGTTTATATATTATGTTATATAGTCTAGATATAATTTCATTATTACTTTCGGTCTGTTTATAACAATGTGGTTTTCTTATTCACTTTTGTGATCTGAGCTTTCTTGGTATTGCCCCTTCTCCCCCCGCTGGCAGAGCTCCGGCCCCTCCCGTGTCCTGTGTGACCGTTGTAGAGTCTTCTATTTTTTCTAGGTTCACTTTATTTTTTCCATAAAGGCCTGTGCCTCTATGGGTGTATTGATTCTGATTCGTGTCTCCTCCCAGAATATCAGCATACCTTCAGGCATCAACCATCTAAACCACATCCCTTTCTGGTATAATTTATTCGCCAATTGCGAATAATTTTTCCTTTTCTCCCTAATTTTTTGGGGGATCTGCTTCAAGATGGTTATCTCCCTGTCGTGATATGTCAATGCTTGCCCCCTTTGTACACCCAGAATTTCGTCTCTTGTGCTTTTCCTAAGGAATTTAATATGGACCTCCCTGGGTACATTGTGTGTTCTGGCATATGCTGAGTTCACTCTATAGACCAGATCTATCTCCCATTCCATCTGTTGCTTACCTTTGTGTATGTATTCAGCTAAAATATTAGTCATAATGTCCCTTATATTTTCCCCATCTGCTTCTATAACATTTTGAAATCTAAGATAAAAGGACATTCTCTCAAACTCTGTTTTCATTTGTTGGATATCAAGTTCTTTGTTTCCCTTCTGCAGGGCCTCTACCCCCCCCCCCCTCGCCTCCGCCACCCCACCCTCCACAAGGTCCAGTCTCTGTGAGTTCTTATAAATTTGGACTTGATTCTCTTTAATTTCTTCCTTCATTTCCTTTAATTGTTTCTTAATTTCTTCCTGGCCCTGTATGAGTTGCTGGAGCATTTGTTGCAGATCCATCACTGTAATCTTAGGTTGCATCAGTTCTGTAATCTTTGACTGTGTGGCAGAACTGGATGTTGCAGATGTCGGTGCAGAAGTAGCAAAGCCAGGTTTTCCAGGTGGTGGTCTTTTTGGAGACATAGTTTATGAAACAGAGAGATCAGTCAGTGTAGAGACTGGACAGCTGGAGAAGTAGAGCAGACAGGCGAGTCCAGGAGGCAGAAGATCCAAGCAGGTGGGAGTTTCTTTAGTCAGTCTAGCAATAGAGAAGGATTTTCTCTCCAGAGAGTTGAGGAAAAAACAATCCACAAGAGATTCCTCTGGGTGACACGGAGACAAAGACCGGAAGCCTGAATTTTAAAGGTGGAGTCAGGTTTCACAGTTCATAAAGACAACGGAAGTGTGCCATCTTGCCCTGCCAGCTTTGGGCTCAGAGGCATAGCAAAGTTTTAAAAGTTCACAAAGTTCTCAGGTCATCAGTAAATTCTGGAGCTAAATCCAATGAAAATCACTTTTCCAGGGGTGAGGCATCATTAGTTGGCTCTCCCCCCTCCTCCTTCCCCTGGGGGCGAAAGCAAAATTTTGTCAAGCCGCTTGTCCAAGGGGGGGGGGAATCCCCCTCCCTCCAGCCGCACCTCCAACAAAACTCCGAAAGTTTAACTTTTAAGATTGCTGAAAAGTCCATCAATTCAAAAGAAGGGGAATGAAGAGAGGAAGCACCTCACCATACCGCCGCTGCTTCCTTCAATTTTGCGTTGTCCGATCGGCATGGAGCGAGACGCAGGCGCGCCCTCCGAAACTGCTCCCCGGTGCCTGGAGCAAAGCGGAGAAGCCCCCACCAGCCGCCGCCGATGCCAGGGCCCTCCGCGAGCCACTCCCTTGGCAGGACACCTCTCCGGGGCATCCTGTGCCCCCCCAAAGGCGGGGGAAGCCCACCGGAGAGAGGGAGCGGGCAAAGAACTTGCCCGTCGCCGTAGCCACCGGAACCAGAAGTCCCATGCCAGACTAATCTGATTGCATTCTTCGACAAAGTGACAAAATTAGTGGACCAGAGGAATGCCGTCGATATAATTTATTTGGACTTCAGCAAGGCATTTGATAAAATAGACCATAACCTACTACTAGGTAAAGTAGAAAAATGTGGGTTAGACAGCATCACCACCAGATGGATTCGTAACTGGCTGACCAACTGCACTCAATATGTAAGCCTCAATGGAACTGCATCTACATGGAGGGAGGTATGCAGTGAAGTACCCCAAGGCTCTGTTTTAGGCCTAGTACTCTTCAACATCTTCATCAATGATCTGGATGAGGGGATAAATGGGGAACTGATCAAATTTGCAAATGACACAAAGCTGGCAGGAATAGCCAACACTCCAGAAGATAGGCTTAAGATACAGAAGGATCTTGAAAAACCTGAACATTGGGCACTATCTAACAAAATGAAATTCAATGGTGAAAAAAGTAAGGTTCTACATTTAGGCAAGAAAAACAAAATGCACAGGTACAGTATAGGTGGTACCTTGCTCAATAGTAGTAATTGTGAGAGGGATCTTGGAATCCTAGTGGACAACCATTTAAATATGAGCCAGCAGTGTGCAGCAGCTGCCAAAAAGCCAACACAGTTCTAGGCTGCATAAACAGAGGGATAGAATCAAGATCACGTGAATTGTTAACACCACTTTATAATGCCTTGGTAAGGCCACACTTGGAATACTGCATTCAGTTTTTGTCGCCATGATATAAAAAAGATGTGGAGACTCTAGAAAGAGTGCAGAGAAGAGCAACAAAGATGATTTGGGGAGTGGAGGCTAAAATATATGAGGAACGGTTGCAGGAACTGGGTATGTCTAGTTTAATGAAAAGAAGGACTAGGGGAGACATGATAGCAGTGTTCCAATATCTCAGGGGTTGCCACAAAGAAGAGGGAGTCAAATTATTCTCCAAAGTACCTGAGGGCAGAACACGAATCAATGGGTGGAAACTAAACAAGGAGAGAAGCAACTTAGAACTGAGGAGAAATTTCCTGACAGTTAGAACAATTAATCAGTGGAACAACTTACCTCCAGAAGTTGTGAATGCCCCAACACTGGAAGTCTTTAAGAAGATGTTGGATAACCATTTGTCTGAAACGGTATAGGGTTTCCTGCCTAGGCGGAGGTTGGACTAGAAGACCTCCAAGGTCCCTTCCAACTCTGCTATTGTATTATTGTATTGTATTAAACTACCGGTTCTGTGAGCGTGGCTTGGTGGGCATGGCAGGGGAAGGATACTGTAAAATCTCCATTCCCACCCCACTCCAGGGGAAGGATATTGCAAAATCCACATTTCCTCTAGATCAACTGGGACTCGGGAAGCAAACAATAGATGGGGGTGGGCTAATCAGAGGTGGTACTGTATTTCCCAGTTCTCCAGACTACTCAAAATTTCCGCTACCGGTTCTCCAGAACTGGTCAGAACCTGCTGAATACCACCTCTGACATGAACCCCAAACAAGGCCATCCTATCCCAACTTTGAAGTTTAGAAATTACCCTTGATCTTAGTCAAAAGGCCAAGAAGTGATTGAGATTGCTTGAGAACAATGCTCAAAATGTTAGCTTGCTCAGACCTTCCTTCAAATGTATATGACAAAAGAGAAAAATATTGAAATTTTAAATGACAATACAGCTTAGAGTTCTGGTGCTAAGAAATGATTCTGTCTGTAGATTCGTTAATTAAGGAATGAGTGTTATGTGCATTTGAATCTGATAGCAGTACAGAGTATTCAGAGATTTAATGATAGAAATGGATAATTTTTCACCAAAAACGTGTGTGATTGCTTGGTATACATTTCCCCAAATCTGCATATACTTAGAAGAGCTGATACTTAGCTTACAACACTAATCTATTTAGAGGATTGGAGACAGTTTGGAAAGAAAATTCATCATAATGGAGAAGCTTTAATGATGTGCCTAAATGACAATACAATACCTCAAATAGCAAAAAAACATTTTGACAACTTTTAATAATACAGTAATGGTACTTGTTGTAATATGTTTCTTAGTTGCCTAGAAACCTGTCCTTTTCTAGTTCTTCACATTTGTTTTTTGATTGAATTTGTCATCAGGTAGAATGATACAACACCTTGAGTAATCTTTTGTGTGTATAAATATTAGCTTGGAGTGCTAAAAAGAGTGCTGTGAATAGATCCTCTTAAACATTGAGTTTTTTTAAAAAAAAACTTTGATATTTTTCTTTTATTTATTGATCCGTTGCATTTGTATCCTGCTTTTGCAGTCATAGAAAATTCCATATTTGGAGGAGGGAGAAGAGAACAGCATTCAATTCAATTCAATTCAAGCCTTTATTGTCAGAGTACAATGTGTACAATGAGATTGGCTGAGCCTCCTTTCGTGCACCCCCCTCCCTCCAAACATAATACAATTCACAGTGTATAACAAAAAATTCAAGTCTTTCTAATCCTTCCCCCAACTAAAGGAATTTGGATGGTCCTTTTAACCTGTTTTCCAGTCTGGGATTGTTGCTTAATGCCAGATAAAAATGCCTCACATTGATGATTAATTGTAGATGAAGATACCAATTTGGTATCTCTATGGCCAATCTTTGTGACCAACCCTTTAGTAGTAGTAGGCCAGGGTGGAGGGTCGGGATGGTTGTGGTTGCTGCCTTCTGTAATGTCACTTGTGAAGTTGTCTTATAAAAGAACCTGGAGGCTTCCGGAGGTGAGTAAAATGAAACATCTGCTTTTGCTATCAAATTGCATATATTTGTCATGTACTTTAGATGGTAATCTTTCACACAAGAGCATATTATGATAGGTAACTTAAGGTGTCTCATATCTCTCGCATCTTAATAAGCCTCCAATGCACCAATTTTGAAGGAGTTGAAAAAGGAGTCAAAAGTTCATCTTAAGCTGTTTGTATTGCCACTTGAAGTCCCAGTAGTGTGGGATGCAAATAGAGTACCTCTCCTGACTTCAGCCTCCCCATATCTTAGTAAGCCTTCCTCTATTCTCCAAGTATCTTTAAAGGTTTATGTAGCAACAAGCAAGACAGCAAAAAGCAATAACGATAGTAATAGCACTTAGACTTGTATACCACCCTGTAGAGGTTTACAATGCTCTCTGGGAAGTTTACAGAGTCGGCATATTGCCCCCCAAAATCTGGGTTGTATAGAAAGACTAAAACCCAGAAAAAAGTGACGCTTGGAAGAAATAGCCAAAACAACGACAAGCTTTTTGGGAAAAGAAATAACAGGTAATGAGGTCCTACATCTACTTGGATAGCAGTGTTCTGACCTAGGTTTCCCCAAAAAGAACTAGATAGAGTCCTGATCCTGACAAAACCCCTTTTATTAAATGCATGTGAATTCCTCTCATTCACGTTAAACAAGGGCTGGCAAACAGTTTTTCAAAGGAATATTTATGACTACAGACCTTATCTAGCTTGGAAATCTGTCATATAAATATTTTCCAAATGAGGTGCTGTGCAAGGAAAGACTGGGCACAGAGTCTCTGAGATTCATGGACAGATCTTCACACTCTAGAAATGAATCTAAAGACCGAATGAATGAATTGTTACCTGCAAAAGCCCACTCCCCTTTCGCTCCTCTTTTATTTCCTATGGGAGGGCTCAGTCACCTTCCACCTGTGGCTTTACTCCCAAGTTTACCTTGATTTCTGAGTTGTTCTTTTCCTCTGGCAGCTCTGCGCATGTGCACACTGGAAAAATCTCTAGCTGTTCCCCTGCCTCTCTGCTGTCTAGCTCCATAGGCACCTGATCACTACCAGACGGTCTCTGCCCCTTCTCTGCTTCCAATGCAGAGCCCTCACCGGAGCCTTCCCCAGCCTCCAGGACTAGCCCATGCTCCTCCCCAACCTCCTCACTGTCCGACTCTGCTGCCAACTTTGCTGGCTGCTGGCAGGCCACAACAAGCAGCACTGACCGAAGCACAACAGGCTTTGTCCCAAGTGCTGTGCTGTTTAACCTGTTTACTAAAATCTTGGCTGAAGGTATTGAGAGGATGTCAGATATGTAGATAACAACAAAAGTAAGAAGAGTGAGTAAAACTTCAGCAGATAAAATAAATTCAGAAAGATACAGATACTTCCAATAGTGGACCACAACAAGCAACATGAAATTTAATAGTGTTACTTTGAAATAAGAGACGAGCAGCAAATAATTTTCATAATAATAACAACAAAGATGTGAAATCTTGCATTTGGGGGGGGGGGGATTGAATTGCTCAAGCATAAGAGAAGGCATACCTGGGTTTAGGAAAGGGAACTGGGTGTTCTAGTAGATCAGCTGTTAACAATATTTTGGCATATATTAACAGGAGCCACATAACCCAGATCATGGGAAGTAATGCTATAAATATAATGGACATCTCTAATATTAATCAGTGGCAGTTTGATTTTAAAATGTTGTTTTGTGTTTTTGGAGTCATAATAATCTGATGTACCACTTGGTTAGCCTGCGTTTGAGAATGAATTAAAAGCCCTACAGACGGGAGCATCTTTATTTTTGAAAGGCGCACAATGAATTAGGGAGATTGTATGTGAACAAGATGCTTATTTCTTGAACTTCAGAATGCATCTGCTTGCACAGATAATCTTCTGGATGTTTGATACGAAGCGATTGTCATGTAGTGACTGAAAACCCGAACGTTTAAGAGAACAGGCAAACTATATATATATATATATTTTTAAAAAAACAGGATGTTCAAGAGAACATGAGAAAATGTTCTGTTCTTCTATGACCAATCTCTTAGTATTGAGAGAGAAGGGCTAATTGTGTTTGTCTAAATGAGATCACTATCCTTTGTGAAGTCAGAATCCTGATGGCACCCAGTTCCAGCCCTCTGAACACCCATCTCCACATAATGCGTCTAAATCAAAGGTGCTATTCAGCCAGTTCTGACAGGTTCTGGAGAATCGGTAGTGGAAATTTTGAGTAGTTCAGAGAACTGGCAAATAGGCTGGCCACGCCCCCACTGCCTCCCAGATGATCTTCTTTTGTTGCCCTGAACAGGAAAACGGAGCTGGAAAGCCAAGTTAGTGGGGTGGAGAGAGAATGGGGATTTTGCAGTATCCTTCCCCTGCCACACCCACAAAGCCACGCCCACAAAGCCATGCCCACAGAACCAGTAGTAAAAAAAAATTGAATCCCACCACGTGTCTAAATGTAATTCTTGTTGACTACCTGAGTTCCATGGATGAGGTTGAAAATATGGGTGCGTATTGGGTAAATTTTCAGTAGGTTCATTTGTATGTGGCTTTTGTTTACATGGAACAAAAAGTAACTGTTTTTCTTAAGTGCTTCCATAAGTCTCGATGTATAAATGAATGAATCTTTACTAAAGCACAGCATTGTTGATGCAAAATAATTTATAAGCATTGTGATATGGATGCAAGAGAATCTTGTACATGGCTTTTCTATGTTGCTTTTTTGAGTTTCGATTGCTAGATTGAAGGTTAACTCAAACTATCCTTTAGTTGTTTCAAATGCAAACATATACTGTTTGGTTCAGAAATGCCAGGCCAATTTTCTTTCCTTTGATGTCAGTTGTGCTTCTTGGGTTTCTCATCTGTCAACTTTCTCCTAATAATAGCTGCCAAGTAGGTTTTTCAAGGAACAAGTTTAAATATTATCTGGGGGAAAAGTCAGATGTATGATTGTCAGCAGTGCCAAATACTGTTCTGCATCTTCCCTTGGTTTTGGAAACATTAATGTTATGTTGAAATGGATTAACCCAGCAACTTAGTCATAAACATTACAGATTTACCATTTTGAAATGTTCCATTTTTCTAATGAAATTAGACCAAATGCGAAAGTTTAATTGTTCAAAAAAAAGAAGATAGTTTGTTAGCCTTGTGATAATTATCAGGCTCATATACTGTTAAGAATTGTATTGTTTACAGAGTTGACTCATTTAGTAAAACTGGTTGTATTATTATCTACGTAGGCAGTGGTGCCTTCTAAAGTTTATTGTTAATGCCATGCTACCTGTGTGTGTGTGTGTGTGTGTGTGTGTGCATGTGTGCACATGTGTGTATTCACATGTGTAAGAGATACAAATAAGCCAGAAGGTTGCTAGACTAGAAATGGAAGGTTCAATTTGTAATCCTCTCTTTAGCACGGAAACTTAGCTTTTAGAAGTTACTCTCTTTTAGTCCTTAACTGGGAAGTTATAAAGGATCTACCAATGAACCATCACTGGACCAGCATGGCAGATTATATTTCATAATCTACAATAAAGAGATCTTCAGTCTGTGTATGGGTAGTACCAAAACTCAGGTCCCTCAGGCTAATCACAATATGTTTTATTAATTTAAATTAATATTTAAAGAGAAAATGTTACCGTTCTTAGAAATATGCAAAGGTCAGGCATAAAAAAATAAGGAAGCTTTTAGAAGAAAACAACCAATTTGAACATTAAATATAATTTGTACAATAAGTTGCCTATGTGGCCTGGCTTCTGATACACTCTGTATATGTATGGTTGTAGAATAGGTACAGAAACAAAATAGTTATGAACTAATATGTTTATGAAAATAATGTTCTTATTTGATGGTTTTAGGTTTTAAAGTGTCACAACAAATGGTAATACTGAAGGACATTAGTTAGCCTCTTAATTTTATTCAAATTACTCTAATAAAAGGTTTACATTGGCATAATATGAACAATGGATTATGATTAGTATGGTCATACATGGTTACAATAATTCATTTTCTAAACAATGGAAATAGACTTCTACAGAAAAGGAATATAACCCTGATTATTTTCTGGTTTCCTGGGATGGTTTTTCTATGTTTGAGTATTCAGTTCAAGTGAATGGTGGTACCATGGCTTTTGCTAATGATTTACAGAAGGTTGTTGGTTCAATTTTGTCTACATGATATTTATTATCTACATTAAACTGTTATATGAGCCGTAGGAATATTCTGCATTATAGATGAACAATATGGTACCTGACAAATGACAAAAATACTGGAACACCTACTTTGGGAATTGCAGTTCTGTTCATAATTTGCTGTGATGTGCTTCTGTGGAATCAGTGTGAAACACATAAAAGTTCTTAATTGGTTGACTTCCTTCCCTCCCTCTTCTCCTGTTTGAATCAAAAGAAAATATTGATTGGTTTGAGAATTTTTTCCCCCATTGAAGTATGTTCATGTTTGATTAATATAGTGTTAATATAGTAGCTGATCAGATACTAGTAAGAAATAGTTATCTATCTCTAATTAATGAGAGTTACTCAACACTCTACCTGTTCTTATATTATTGCTTCTTATGTTGTCTTGCTCAAGATCTCTACCCATTTCTCAATTCTTTTCTTAGTTCCCTGTTCAATTCAAAGATATAATGAGAATTTCATTCTTGGCATTGGGTTTGAACAAGCGGTTAAAATAAAATGCTGTTTACATGTTTGTGTTTTCTGAAGCCAACCAATCACTCTAAACTGAATTTGCCCTGATGCAGTTGTAGTGTAGTGCACAATTTTGATAGCTTTGTTCTACAGAAAGATAGACTATTCATAAGTGTTGTCTTTTTGCAGCTCAGAAACTTTACTGCCATAAATATAATGCAATATTTTTTAAAATGTAGTGCTAAATGTGCAGCGTTTTGCAGCTACGTGTAACGTAGCAGTGGAAGAAGTAGCCATGTTACACACCCTCTTCTCATCTCTCACTCTCTATAGTTTTTAAAGAGGAAAAGCTGCTTAATATTTCAACTATCCCAAATTCCTCCCCTTGCAGCCTGTTCCTGTTCCTTTTTATTTAGAAGAAATTCAGACCCATAATTTAAATGAAAATCCAGATTTATTCCTTTCTGGTTAATAAAGGAAGGGTCAAGTACCCCAAGTACTTCCTAGGTGTATATTGTCCCTTTGCTTTGTTGCAGGGATAAATTGGTTGTCAGGGTTACTTTACATGTAGCTGCAGTCTGAAATAATTGAAATGGGCTTCAGTGAACAGTTCAGTAAATGAGAAAATGTAGCAAAATATATTGGAGCTGGAACCAAGGAATAGACCCTTATTTATTTATTTATTTATTTATTTATTTATTTATTTATTTATTTATTTATTTATTTATTTATTTATTTATTTTTATTTACTTACTTACTTACTTACCTATCTATCTATCTATCTATCTATCTATCTATCTATCTATCTATCTATCTATCTATCTATCTATCTATCTATCTGGTTTATATTCTGCCCATCTTTCTGTCTAAGTGATTCTGTATCTAGACCAAATTCTGCAGGGCAGAGACAGAACATCTTATAGGAAAACTATCTGGTTTATGAGTAATTTTATCACTTCCCATGTAGCTATTTCTCCCCAAACATTATGTCTTCTACATTTGGTAGTAATAATTTAGTCAGTAATAACCAATTACATGTCAGATAAACTAATAGGTTTCAATTGCTTTTCTCTTGAGGTAAGAAAAGATGCCTTGGATCTGATGAATTGTGCTGTCACACACTTGGTCTCTTGTTACTCTTTGGATGATTGGTAATTATGTCAATCTGTAATTTAACTTTAGTATAAATGTCACATTACATTGTAAGAAAAGAACTCAGAATTTAGGGAGAGCTTAAAATATGCACTGCAGTCGATGTGAGTTTACAGATTTATTTGTTGTGGCGTTAATACAAGGATGAAAAAGAAATCCAGGACACTGAATATGTATCTCATGCTAATTAGAACAGATAACACAAAAGGATCACTCTTTGTGGCCTAATCTGGCAAAGAATGTTGCCAAACAGGGATGTCATTTCACGGCTGGGTGTTAAGCTTGTATAGGACGATACTGATTCGCTTTTGTTTCTGTATTATTTTATCATGAGAATTGTCAAATATTGCTAGGGGACCTGTTGATGGACTTGTCAACCCTGAAGGGGGCTTGGCTGAAGCCATCTTGGAGCTTCAGTGCTGACATACCAGAGCTGAGGGATAGGGAAGCGGGGATTGGAGATAGCTGGGGTTGTGTAGTCAAAATAAAATGCTTTCTCTCGGGAACCAAGGAGTGTTCTCATACCTGGTCAGAGGAAAGAGGAGTGATGTCACCAGACTACTAGACTGCACCTGGATGGATCATGTGACTGGCTGACTGAGGTTGAGAGGAAAATGTTTACTTTTAATTGGTGAAAAACCATGGGACCTTTCAGAGTCAGTTTTCACCAGATAAATGTTTAATATGGATCTATTATTTGGGACCCTGACAGGACTGTGATGGCCACAAAGGTGAGCACCCTTAAATGGGAATAAATGGGTATGTATGCCTATTAAATTAAATTAAAGTTTGTTCAAAACAACTTTGGGTGGCATTCTATGTTAGAAACAGAAAAAAACCTCCCCACAATTATAAAAAGGTAAAATGCCATAAAAAGACTGAGCAAAACCCCCACCCTATTACAAATATATTGTTGAGGTTAGTATAGGTTAGTGCCAAGCCTGGGAGAGAAAGCTCTTTGCCATTTCTTCAGACATATGAAATTGATTATTTATCAAGGGGTAGTTACAGGATGGGGGCGGGATGGCTCAGCAGTTAAAGATGCCGAGCTTGTCAGCTGCAGAGCTGACAGCCCAGGTTGGAGACCCGAGCTTGGGCACAAAATGAGCTCCCTTTATTTCCCCCATCTCCTGCCCACCTAGCCATTCGAAAGCATGCAAATGCAGGTAGGTTAATAGGTGCCACTTGGGTGGGAAGCTAACAGCATTCCGTGTCCCTTTGGCGTATAGTCATGCCGGCTAAATTATCATGGAAATCGTCTTTGGACAATGCTGGCTCCCTAATTCAAGAAATGGAGATGAGCATCGTGTCCTAGAATCAGGCCCTTTACTTGGTTGTTGGATATGAGAATTAAGTGGCATTAATTCTTCAGCTTCTCATGTCCCACCCTATCGACCAATGGGTGAGCAGTCGGCTGAAAAGAGAAAGGGTTCCCTCTTTCTTTAAGCAACTGCTCACCCTAGATCACACCCACTGGGCTTACTTCTCAGAGGTACGTTCACAGAGCACATATTCTCTCTGACTCTTCTCCATGCAGATTGCAGTTAACTGGGTGTGAGCCTTTACCTATTGCTCTAATGTAGCTGCTTAAATAAATCTCCTTTCTGCTATCATTCTGAGTCCTGCTTTATAATATTTTTGCATGCTAGGCTCCTGCTCTCAAGAATGCTCAAGCACAGAGAGACAGAATACTTTCACCTTCTACAATAGAGGGTTTTAAGTATTCCATTCTATATAGTCCCTCAGTCTTATTAATCTTTAGATTCTGGGCTGGAGATAGAACAAGAAGGAGAACTTCATCACCCAAATTAGCTGCCTTTCTATAGAGGTTGCCTGCCAGCAAGAGGCATAGGTGCCTGCTATGCATTATAATACAATAAAATAGTAGAGTTGGAAGGGACCTTGGAGGTCTTCTAGTCCAACCCCTTGCCTAGGCAGGAAACCCTATACCGTTTCAGACAGATGGCTATCCAACATCTTCTTAAAGACTTCCAGTGTTGGGACATTCACAACTTCTGGAGGCAAGCTGTTCCACTGATTAATTGTTCTAACTGTCAGGAAATTTCTCCTCAGTTCTAAGTTGCTTCTCTCCTTGATTAGTTTCCACCCATTGCTTCTTGTTCTACCCTCAGGTGCCTTGGAGAATAGTTTGACTCCCTCTTCTTTGTGGCAACTTCTGAGATATTGGAACACTGCTATCATGTCTCCCCTAGTCCTTCTTTCTCTTAAACTAAACATACCCAGTTCCTGCAACCGTTCCTCATATTTTTTAGCCTCCAGTCCCCTAATCATCTTTGTTGCTCTTCTCTGCACTCTTTCTAGAGTCTCCACATCTTTTTTATATCATGGCGACCAAAACTGAATGCAGTATTCCAAGTGTGGTCTTACCAAGGCATTATAAAGTGGTATTAACACTTCACGTGATCTTGATTCTATCCCTCTGTTTATGCAGCCTAGAACTGTGTTGGCTTTTTGGCAGCTGCTGCACACTGCTGGCTCATATTTAAATGGTTGTCCACTAGGACTCCAAGATCCCTATCACAGTTACTACTATTAAGCAAGGTATCACCTATACTGTACCTGTGCATTTTGTTTTTCTTGCCTAAATCTAGAACCTTACTTTTTTCACCATTGAATTTCATTTTATTAGATCGTGCTCAATATTCAAGTTTGTCAAGACCCTTCTGTATCTTTAGCCTATCTTCTGGAGTGTTGGCTATTCCTGCCAGCTTGGTATCATCTGCAAATTTGATGAGTTCCCCATTTATTCCATCATCCAAATCATTGATGAAGATGTTGAAGAGTACTGGGCCTAAAACAGAGACTTGGGGTACTCCACTACATACTTCCCTCCATGTAGATGCAGTTCCATTGGGGACTACAAGTTGAGTGCGGTTGAACAAATTATAGACAGCATCAAGCTTCATCTTCTTGTGCTCCTCCAACCGACTGCAAAATACAAGATAGCCTTAGAAGTCTTCATTTGCAAATTAAAGACTTTTTTGTGTAATCGCACCAAACACATTTGAACATAGTTAACATTTTAAAATGGAGGAAAAGTTAAGCCAGAATTATATTTATCTACTCAAACACACAATGAATAAAGCCAGAATTTGAAGGCATCCATCTTCATTCTTTGCCATAAAAGCTTTTGAAGATTCCAGGGTACAGTCATCTGGAGTCTGCTAGCAGGGATGCCAATTGTATCAGTTAGGCTCTCAGTTTGAGCCACTATTTATGTGCTTTAGGGATTATTTTCCTTCTCTAAGTACTGTTCTCAAAAAGGTCAGTGATCACCCTTTGACGTAAAATTGGAGAGAAGCCTTTCATCCAACCCAAAAAGAAATGGGTGGGGAGGGGGGATGGCAGGCTATTGGCAGAGGAACAAGCCCGACAAAACCCCAGTCAAGAGCCTGCAGATTTACTATTATGTGGTTCTGTGAAGTTAAGCAAAAGTTGTGTTCAGAGACATGAAAGCTTCCTTCCTTCACAGGACAGATTTATTTTGGGGTAAGGAAAAGGCATAAACATATTTTTATTGTTCCAAGCTGTTGAGAACATGAGTTAGTACTTTGTAAGGATTAAGAAGTAGCTGGTGAGAACACTGAATCTCAGGAATATAAGCCATTGTACCTTGGTTGAACCACTTCTAGATAAAAATGAAGATTGTAGCTGTTATTCAGATCATTTCTTTTTCATGGCAACTACATGCAGTTCTTTTCCTTAGGGTGACACTTGTAAAGATAGAAAGATTATGAGATTTTAAGTAAGCTGAAGGAGAAAATATTCAGTCAGATACGTAGGAAGGATTTTGCTTAAAGGAATATCATAGGTTGCATGTTCCTTAGCACTGTCCATAATAGAAATGAGTCAATGTTAACGTTTTTATACAGAAGAAAATAATAATGGGCAAATCCTAAACAGTGACCATTTTTTAAATTTGTAGGGAATTATGTATTCTTGTCCTAATTGACAGGAAGAGATGTTTTCAATTTTTGTGCAGTTTGCTAAAGTGTCTCCTATGGTTTGTATCTTTTTGCTTGTATAATATCTATTAATGTGGATATATATATATATGTGTGTGTGTGTGTGTGTGTGTGTGTGTGTGTGTATTGTGTGTGTGTGTGTGTGTGTGATAGATAGATAGATAGATAGATAGATAGATAGATAGAGAGGGAGGGAGGGAGGGAGAGAGATTATATTGTACATAATATAATATTATAATATGATATGATATATACACATATACATATACGTATCTGATTTTAATGCACTGCCCACATATATTTGATTAATAAATATAAAAAATAAAATATTTCCCTTAGTGAGCATGCAGATTTGAACCCCAAAATCCAAATTCATGGACAATTAGATTCAATTCTTTGCGTGTTTTGGAGTAAGTGTCTGCTTGAATGAAGGTAAATATAGCCAAATGCACTGTAGGAAATAGTTAGAAGTTAGGAGTGGAAGGCTTAAAAACTTTTTCTAAGGATATCATGAAGAGAGTTAAATGCTAGGAATTGGCCACCTTCTACTCTGTGGCCCTACTTGGAGCTATCTGTGGAAAACATTTGAGGCAGAGTTTTTGTCTAGGCTATTTTGAAATGCAGAATGTGATAAGAACATAATTTGGGGGGCAGGGGGGTATTTTTGAAATTTTGAAAACATGACATGGGAATCTTACCACATGGCCATCATGCGTAGCTACTTCACAAAACACTTGTCATATGCCAAATAGGGGAGTTTGCTCCCTGCCCACCCCCTCTTAGGGATGTCCTTTGTCCTTTTGTCACTTACTTCCCCCGCCCCCTCAAAGAGAAAATGTTTATTTTCTATGAGTACACCAGGAGTGGGACTAGGAACATTCTTGTAAATAATGATAATGCCATAAACTGGCCCCTTGTTTTGCAGTATGGCAGCTTCCACTCTTAATGGTGCTTTATTAAAATAGGTGGGGCAGGAAGATCCAAGGGTCAGGGAAGGTGACATCCTTGGGCACCTAGTAACTAGTTCTGTTTTCCATTCTAGATTGGCCTTGGGGTCTGGAATTGTTGCTAAATACATACTGTCCATTTTGGGAAAAGCTGTTTTACTGGAACAGCATGGGAGAATGGAGTGAAACTTCAATGAGGGATTGATATTTACTCATGACTTTGATTAATTATTTGAAAGCTTACATATTCCAGGCACTGAAATGGGGAAAGTATTGTCATACTGACCATAAGTCTGCCTTTAATTTATTCCTGATACCTCTTCCAAAGTGCCTTGGGTGAGAAATTATATCTGGAATGCTTCTCAGAAAAATTACACATTTGTTCCCTCGGCGCTTGAGGGGGTATATGATTGTCTGATCCACTCTATTGAACAGAGGAAATTGCATAGGACAGAAGAAATTAATTCTGAAATAGGACCACAGACTCAGTGGAAAACTATAGCTATAATTCTGGGCGCACTTATTGTGGAGTACATTCCAGGGGCTTGAAAAGAATGTTAGAAATAATGTGCATAGGAAATCTGTTTATTCACAGAAATGTATTTGAATATATATCCAAATTTTTCACAGAAGACAGCATGGAAAAAGATTAATATGAACTTCATGTTTCTTTTTGGCATTAACTTTATATATTTTCTATAGTGTTCATGAAAAATCTGGATATATTTTCATATGTATTCCTATAAGAGAGAAAGTAGACAAAACTGAAACAAGATTTATTTTAATCATTTTTGATTAAAAAATGAGCCCAGTGGTCTCAGCCTCAGACTCACCTGCTCAGCCCCAGACTGCGCCAGTCAAGGCCAGCTTGTCTTCTGGTTACTGGCACGCATGTGCGGGCGACATCAGCTGGCCGGCGCACATGCTCACGACGGAAAATGGAAGACCAGTTCTTCTGGTTTCCAGGACTGCCGCAAGTATGAAGGCCAGCTGTTCATTTTGCATGCATGTGTGCCAGAAACCCGGATGAGGAATGTGCATGTCAGGCGACTAGGCTCCATTTGCCACGCATGCCATAGGTTCGCCATCACAGGTATAGGGGTTTCCTACCTAAGCAGGGGGCTGGACTAGACGATCTCCAGGGTCCCTTCCAACTCTGTTATTCTAGTCTGGTCTGGTCTGGTCTAGCCTAGTCTAGTCTATTAAGTTCTGATAAGTCTTGGGTATTGGTTATTTTAAAGACTTTTCTATGGGCTAATGATTTTTTCCTATGCTATAAACATTAGAGCATGGATTTTCAAAACAGTATTTATATTTAATATCATTTCTTTATAGGAAGGATATATGCAGGCAAATCATGAAGATATTCCAAATAAGGTCTTCATCCATATTTTTCACCAGACCTTTTCTGTAACAGTTCTCAAAATAAATTAATTGTGTAACATTGCATTTGGCCTAATCTCAACCCTACAAGTGGCAGCCAAGGAATTCAAATAGGGATGGATAAACAGCAAAATTAATTTGAAGATAGTATCAGTTTATAGAGGGAGAGCCATATTTTGCTGCCAAGCCAATAAATGAATTTCTTATGGCATGGGCTTAATAGACCTGACTTTCAAGTCATCAAAAGCTGCAAATAAAATTCTTGCTATTAAGTAGAATAATAGGTAAGAGAAACTTATATCCTTCATTTGTACAAAGAAATGGATTTAACCCTCCATCTTAGGCATCATGTGTAGCAAAATTTGGATAGGCAAAATGAGTTGTGCATGTCCGTGTGCATGCACAGAAATAAATGTGCAAATATGTATGCATGTATGTATGTATGTATGTATGTATGTATGTATGTATGTATGTATTTGTGCTGATAAATAAATAAGGGAGACTAGTATAGATCTATTTCAAGCTATTTAGCTCTCATCAGCTAGTCATACCCTTACTGGGATTCGAACCAGGGCTGTATTACATATTAGACAGTTGTATTAGCCACTCAGCCACTAAGCCAAATACAACATAAATATAAAAAGGCAACATTAAAAATAAAAATATGGTTTTCTGCCTGGATGGTCTTCTGAAATGAGCCGAATGACAGAAAGGGGGAGTAGTGAGCTCCCTCCCATATTTGGGCATACCAGGGGTTGTAACACAAATACACACACACACACACACACACACACACACACACACCACATGTATAGCAGTCTTAAGAGGCTATTCAAACAACTATGCCTCCATTCATATACAGAGTACATTTCCAAAACTGCGGATTTTTTAGACTGAAGTGTCAGTCACCCAGAAAATAAATTGACCATGAATAACTTTCTGATCAGCTGCCAGATATTTTGACCTTAAACATGAAGAAAACAAACCTTGAAAGAGATATGTGAAGAAATTCACTGCAAGTCTCTTTCAAGAAGAAAAAGAAGAAAGATGTATTTGTTTGGGATAATTTACATTAGGCATTTATTTTGTGCATAAAAATTCTTTAAAAATTGGAAACAAAATGAATGAAATTTTCTAAAGTAAAGCCAAAGTGAAAGGAGAGGGACCAACAGTTCCTCCCACAGATTTATGCAGGCTCATATACGTAAAACATTCTACTTAATCTTAATTATAGCACATTCTAGCTCAGATAAGTTACCGTTATGCTTTGCCTTTAGAGAAAATGCAGATTTGTGAAACTGCATGGTTCTATTTGTATTTATGTATTCACTTGTATTGAATAGAAAGAGGTGTCCTTCTGATTAAGGCAACAAACCTTGAAACCGCAACGCAACTTGGCTTGAAAGGAAGGTGGGCAAAATGTCATGCGCACCTTTGCCAAGTGTGATACTGCAGCCCTGATCTTATTACCTGAAACAATATGTCTATTAAATAACTTTTAAAAAAGATTAACAACAATACAGATTTTGAAAGAGAAAAGTTAGGAAAGCAAAGTAGTAAATAAATAAAAAGTACAAGGGAAGAAAGGAAGGAAGGTGGGAGGGAGGGAGGAAGGAATTTGGGTAGGTACTTATGTGTATCCTCTGCATATTTATGTTTCCACGCTCCTCTTGTATTGCACACTTAAAGTATATATAAACATGCATTAGGAAACACAAGGCAGGCTACATATATCTTTCTTGTAGGGGTACATTGCAGGATATTTTTTTTCCTCCCCAGGCCTTAAGTGGTTCTGGCTCCATTTGTTAAACCTCCTTCCCACCATGGGTGTGGGTGTGTGAGAGTGACTGACTTCTCCCCCTCACACCAATTTGGAGAGTTTTCTTGCTGGTGGACAGGTTGTGCCTAGACAGGCAGCATGCCTCATTGCAATATTTGGGGCAGGAAACAATGGCCAGCATTTATCTGTCATGTATTTTTTTAAAGAAGTAAATCCTGTACAAATCATATTTAAATCTTCTTAATCTGATTCACCACACCTTAATAACTGTGGTTTGCAAGCTTTCTCTTCTTTTATGTAGTAGGAAAGGTTAAAACATTTATATTATACATCTTCTCGATTGTTTTATTTTGTGATCGCTCAACCTAATCTTTCCCTAACATGGTTTCCCTCCTTTAAGCATTTGCCCTACAATATTTTTTTTACTTTATCCATGCCAGCTGGGACTCATAGGACACTTGGTCAAAATAATCAGCAGGGCACTTCTGAAGAAAGCCTGATCAAATCAGTTCAGTTCCCTCCGGAAGCAGAGTTTTCTTGCAAATATCTATCTTTGATCTCATCTCTGGAGATTGATGACTAAAACAGCAGTCGTAGGTTTTTTTCTATCTCATGAGGTTCCAGATGTCCCCAGATGCTTTTCTTTTACAGCTCAAAGAAATAAAATTGCCCATAACTTTTCAAGCATTGTTTGCTCCCAATCAAAGCTTTTTTCCGGTGAAGTGGAAGAGATGACAAATCCGTCTTTGTTCGTTTGAAGAGAATATTAAATGCTGATTTCTTGCATTAATGATTTCCTTTACATTGTCATCAACAATACCTGTCCTGTTATCTAAGTAAGCAGGCTTTTTAATTATTCTCTCATTTTTCCCCATTTGAATGGAGAATGGGGACAGCCACTGCATTAGTTCAGTGTCAGTTGCTTTAAAAACCAGCATTTGGTTGAAACAGAGAGGATGAATTCATTCTGTAGCATTCGTTGAAATGAGAAGTGTGGGTTTTCAACACCATAATCAAACTTCTTGTTTCCTTGTGTGGCCTTTTGGCTCCATTTGAACTGAGCCACAAGTTTGCAAGTTGCAGAACAACAAGATTCAATTGCATGCTTCTTGAGGAATTGGTGTGGTGGGATTGAGGTAGGCAACATGGATGATTCCATGTTCAAGTTATGCTAATCATTCTTCAAATGATTAGCATAACTGTTACCAAAACCCTTGTATTGGGTTAATGGCTGAAGCTGATTGAGATTTATTAAATATCTGAAGGTCTCCAGAAAGGCTCCTTGGGAAAAAAAATACAGGTATTATCTAAATTGTTATGATTTATGATAGGTTTTTCTCTTTTGCTTGTCTTTCGATAACTTTAAAATTATCCAATTATTATTCACTATGGCAATCATATCCCACTAATTAATGATTCTTTGTAATTCAACCATTCGCTAACCTTTCTTTCCTATACCTCCCAAACTCAATATGTAAAATTAATAGCTCTCTTCAAATGCAAAAGCTTTACCAGATGGATGCAGTTATCTTTCTTGCTTCTAAAAGTAACAAACTATTTAGCTCTGTGTTTTTCCTCTGCGAATACATGGTGCTCTTATGCTATCTTCATTTGTCTGCTATGTTCATACTGTGTTGTTATGTATTAGAGCAACTTTGTAAAGGAAGGGTTCTTTGTGCTATTGTAGAAACATCATTTATAAGACACATTAGAGACAAATAAGATGTACTGATTTTGTTATGGTAAGGGGTCTTCTTTGCAAATAACAGCAAGTAGAAGCCTGCCAAATTATCCATTATTACTAATGACACCCAACTCTAACCAAAGATTATGATTGATGAGAATGATGATATTCCGTACTCTAGCTTTGCTTCAGCTTATTCCCACATCAGCATTGGCACTAAAAATAATATAAATGCTTTTTTGCATTTTTGTCTAAGGCATACATTTTTGATGTGCATTTTTATAAACACTTTTTGCTCTTGCAATGCGATTATATACAGTTTTTCCTCAACAAATGCCAACAGCATCATAAATTTCTTGGTAACAGAACATGCCCGTTCCATAGTGTTCTTCATTAATTGGGGTTTAATATGTGATTCTTTATTGCCTGGTTACTCCAGTATATTTTGATTTGGTTTTAATATAGCCATGTCATAAAAGCAAGGAAACTGCAGGTCTGTTTGCCTGACAGCCGACTTTGAATTTATGCCTCAGTTTCTTACCACCTTCAACCATAGAAAGATCTCCAGAAGGAGAGAGAGATTTTAGCTGATTTTCATGGTTATGAATTGTGGGACTCATTAGCTTGAATTAGCAAGTACTAAACCACAACCAATACATAACCGAGATAGCACCCTCCCCTTGGAGAAGGGATTAAGGTAGGCTTAATTCAAAACAAGGTTTCGATTTCTACTTTGTAGAGCTTCTCCAGGTTTGAATTGGTGGTGGGTTTCAATTTATTTTATTACCAGTTCACTCGCACGCAGGAATGAATGTCCTCTCACTCTCGCACGATGCTTCTGGGCATGCGATCTGAGGTGAATCGGCAGAAACCCACCACTGCTTTGAATGACATGCTTTAAGTCTTCAGCTCTGAGTAAAAAGCCAGATGGGATACATGGAAAAGTAGTGGCAGCCCTAGTTAGCTGGCCAGTTGCTGGGATAATTTCAGATCTCAAAAGGTTTTCTGTTGTGTGGCTACAGAGACTGAGACTAACATTTTTCTATGAAGATGTGTTTGCCAACTATTTCAGTCAAGCATGTTTGTGGTTGTAGACCCCCAAAGAGCAATTCAGATGTATGTATATCAGTGGTGGGATTCAAAAATTTTTACTACCAGTTCTGTGGGCATGTGTGTGGCTTGGTGGGCGTGGCTTGGTGGGCATGGCAGGGGAAGGTTACTGCAAAATCCCCATTTCCTCCCAATCAACTGGGACTTGGGAGGCAGAGAATAGATGGGGATGGGCCAGTCAGAGGTGGTATTTACCGGTTCTCTAAACTACTCAAAATATCCGCTACTGGTTCTCCAGAACTGGTCAGAACCTGCTGAATACCTCCTCTGATGTGTATTTGGAAAAACTTATTCTTATCCTGTTCCTAGGATTAAATGGTCCTTCTCAATTCTAAGATTCTCAGATTCAAATAAATTGCAATTTCAGCATCAACCTTATTATTCATAAACAATGTCATTGTACTGATATCATTATTAAAAAGAATGTGTTGACTTTGATGTTTTAATATTTGTAGGTATGCACATACAGTATGTATGTATAGTAATATTTGTAGGTATGCACATACAGTATGTAACATTAATATGTTTTTCAATATTGGAATGGGAAACATGAAAATTCTGGGCACTCCTCACAAAAGAAAATGAATATTTGTATGCATAAAATGTCAGACTGATCTGCAGTTTATAAGAAATAAATCCATTAAATGTGTATAAAGCTGTCCACATTCATGATTTAATAGGGGGAAAAGTGGAGGGGAGCCATATAAATACACAAAGGTGCGAATTTGAGAATTTGCGGGAAAAAAGCTACTGTTTGGTTAATATTCATGATCCTAATTTGGGTACCCTTGGTGTATTTCATAATTGCTTAAGACATCTTGTCCTCGTTATTGTTTTGATAATTGGGGAATTTTAATAAAATTCTTGATCCAAATTTAGATAGAGATTTGTCACCAACAAAGCTATAATCTTCATGTTGGTTAGCCCTGAACAGTTATATGTTTAGTTTATTGGTTTAACTGACATGTTGTGTTTTCTACATTAAGCTGAAAAAAATTACATCTCTATATTAAACTAGTTTGGACCATTTTCCTTTTCAGATTGGGTGGTGGTGATTGTTTGCCTCAGAATAGACATAACCCTGTCATATAATTTCAGTTGCGGTAATTTCTTTGACATTTAAGAAACCCTCTGAGATTATGTATTAAGTATATCTGTAGGCTGCCATAATCAGAGTTGACTCCTGAAACGGACAACAGACAAACAGTTCAAAACAGGCAAACAACAACAATCTAAAAATAAGTCAGCAATCAATAAAACAATCTAACAATAAATAGTCAACAATAGTGACACTGGGGTGCTTTCTATCACTTTTTTTTTAAAGAAATGCCTTCAAAAGCCATTTGACGTGGCTGAAGTTCAGTATTCTCTTAGATTATTGAATGAGGACACAAAGAATATATGACAGGAACAAATTAGAAGAAAGACAGGAGGGCTAAAGTTTCATTGTCTCCTCTTGCTATTCATTCTTCTCTCTATCTTTACAGGGAAATACTAAGTGAAACATGATTGAATAATTTGCTTTTTGCTAAAGCAGACTTTGCTTTAATACGGTTATGGCAGAGTTTTCAGGAGCCTGGAGAACAACCGAGGAAAATCTTGACATATTAAATAAAAGAGTAGCAACCTTGGAGTTTTCTTTCAAGGATTTGGATGAATGCAGTATATAAGATAATGCCTGAAGAAATACTTTGAAAAAAATATTTCAAGAATTATTCTGAGTGGTATAAAACGCACAAGCTAAACAGAGGATTTCATGAAGAAAAGAATGCATATTCTTTTTTCTCAGCTCAGTCTTCTGAATTTGGAGAGTCATATGATTCCAGAAGCTTAGCTTAGTATTTGGAGAAAGTCACATCCATTAAGCAGCTTCTCACTGTATTCCTGAATAGTGGTAATGGCAGAAGAAAACACATTCCATTCCCAAATCTGTAAGAAAGAAGGGGGGGGAAATCACATAATAAAATAGTTCCTTTTGTTCAGCTTTTCACTGAACAAAAGCTTTAAATGAGAAAGCTACATTAATATATTTTGTGCAGATGATAAACTTTACCAGGCAAGCTCATCTTGAGCTTTCTGAGCGGAAGAAATTACTTTGGGTCTTCGCCAAAATCTTATGGGCTTGAAGCTTTTGTGTGGACTGCCTCTCATGACACAGATTAGTTCAGTGTACAATGTCACTGAATGGAGTAAGGCAGTTTGCCTATCCTGGAAGTACCACTGTAAATAATCTTCTTGTCCCAGTGAATCAGGACTCTTCCTCAGCCTTCACTGCCTACCAAGCAAGTTTTGCTGTAACAGATAAAATAGCCATAATTTCATGGCGTGTGAACTACTGGATATGGTTGCTTCCCAGAGCATTGTGGGAAATAAACCAACAACACAGGGAAATTGCTTGACGCAACTATATTCCTCCACACATTGTGCAATTGCTTGCATTGGATATGTTAACATAAGAAAAAGTAGTTTTGTTAAAATTGCAGGTTTTTAAAAAATATTATTAGCTCACCTACCGTATTTTTCAGAGTATAAGACGTACCTTTTTTCCTCAAAAAAGAGGCTGAAAATCTGGGTGCGTCTTATACACTGAATACAGCATTTTTTGCATCCCAAAGCCCCACCCCTTCACCAAAATTGCTGTGCATACCCTTATGGAGGCTTTCAGAGAGTTCCTGGGGGCAGGGAGGGGCAGAAATGAGCAAAAAATGGGCCGTTTTTTGCCCTAACCCCCAGCAGCACTCTATAAGCCTCCATAAGGCTAGGCATGCATTTTTTTTGCAAAAAAAAAAAAAAAACGGGTCCATTTTCGTGAAAAACTGACCGGTTTTGGAGGTTTGCATAGTGCAGAACCTTTTTTCCCCCTTTTGGAAAGCTCTTTAACTGATTGATGAGAATTACATTGATCAAGTGCTGTGCCAGCAGAAACAAAGTTTTAGGTGCTGCAGATTGTCAGCAATTTCCTTCTCCAGCACATGGATAAATACACCTGGAAACATCTCCCTACCTATCTACTCTCTCTCTCTCTCCCTACTTACCTACTGTATTTCTCTCTCCACCCCCATCTCCCTACGTACCTACCTACCTACTCTCTCTCTCTCTCCCCCTATCCATCTACTGTATCTCCCTCTCTCGCTATCCCTCTACCTATCAACCTACTTACTCTCTCTCCCCCTACCTATCTACTGTATTTCTCTCCCTCTCTCTCTATTTCTCTATCTCTCTCTATCCCTCTATCTACCAACCTACCTACTCTCTCTCTCCTTACCTACCTACTGTATTTCTCTCCCTCTCTCTCTCTCTCTATCCCTTTATCTACCTACCTACCTACCTAACTACTCTCTCTCTCTCCCTACCTACCTACTGTATTTCTCTCTCTTTCTCTCCCTCTCTCTCCCTCTATCTACCTACCTACTTTTAAAAAAAATGCCTCTTCAAAACCTTTATGTGTCTTATACTCCAATGTGTCTTATACTCCAAAAAATATGGTATTTACTACTGACTAGTTTCCAACATCAGGCTAAATCATAGTTTGCTTAATCATGATTTATGGAATAATCTGTAAAACACAGGGTTCACACATCACTCAAAGCTAAATTCAAATAAATATTTCATAGCTCAACCTGATGAGTGTATCTGACTTCTGAGTTCATTAGCAAGACAGAGTAGTTTCTTTGGTGCAAAAGAGTAAGCGCACAGCAATAGAAAAGCACATATCGAATCATTTGGTTGGCTGCAGCTAGATCTCTTGTGCCAATACATTTTCATTTTCAGCTTATTCTTTCCATATAGGTTGACAGTATAATCTGTAATGATTTTCAGAAATGTAATCAGCATCTAGTTCAGAAAAACCACTGAAAAATCCATGGCATCTTGAATATTTTTTTTAAAATGCAGAAATTGATTTATTAATATTACAGCTGCCCAAAACTTTTATAGTGCTGTAATCAGTCTAATAAATAACCACAGGAGTAATAATAAATGGAATTGAATTTACACAAGTCAGAAATGCAGAATGTCCCCGTCATTGTGCACAATAGGGTGTGCACCCAAGATCCTAATCAAGATTTGATTTCATATCTCACAAATATGACTCTGGACAGTGTACTATAAAACAAAATAATTTAAACAACCCTTAAATAACCATTATTATTTATTGCATTTCTCCATTGAAATCTATCTACCATCCAAGTGGTATTTGTTTAATGATGGTAAAATTGGGAATTTCCATCACCAAGAGATGCAGTCACTTAATTTACTAGCCTTGAGGTAACTGAATTTCATAATGGGGCATACGGTACATACAATTTTAGTGTTTTAGTTTTAGTTTCTATGCTGGCATGACAAAAAGTGTAAATTTAGAAATCAGGTATACCATTCTGCAAATACTTATAAATGAAACTGATCTGAAAAAAAGTGCAGCTAACAATAATAAATAGTTATATGTTTGGTAAATAAAGAAATGATAACAAAAGAGAATGTATGTAAAATGACTATTTGCTTATATTGAATTGTGTCTAGTGGCAAATTTCATTTCTCAGCCCTATAGTTTCTAATCATTTTCATTTTCCTAGTTTTTGGCATCCCATTTCTGTTACTCTTGTATAGCACTAATAGCACAATCTATTTCCAATGAAAGGATTCCCATTATTGCCTTCAGGTATAAATTTACTATCACCTTCTCCAGATTTCTGCTTGGCTGCCTGTAGGCTTTTACTCTTTATGGTGTAACTCACTCCCCCCCCCCTCTATCTATCTTGGGATTAATATCTTGCGATCTGCTCACTTATATCATATGCCCATTCAGAAATGTCAGACTTGCCTGGATTCTCTTCTGGACCGCCACACTTGATATAGTGGCATTTAAAATGTTGCTTCTCCCCTGTCTCCATCATTCTGCACACTTGGAGAACATCCGTTCTTATCTAACTTAAAAGAACCTTTATATGATAGGTACCACCAGATTCATTAAGATGAAAAGCCCCCACTTTTTCAGAAAGACTATACATGGGTTGACTCCAAGACAGTAGGAACTAAATGGAGCGAAGACTGCACCAGAATATTTTTAAAGCACGTTAAGACATGTTCATAATTTCTGCCTTCAAACCTGTAAAGCCCTCTGTGGCTTTGCTTCCTCTCTCCTTCGGGACTCTTACTCCAGTCAGAATCTGCTTACGGTATCTCTTACAATGTATTTGGAACAGAATACTTCAAGACTCAATTCCATGAAAGCTAAAGATGGGTGATCCAATGACATTCCTTGTGTATCTAATCACACTTGGCCAATAAAGAATTATAAAGCTAATTCTAATTATGGAATCAATTACCCCTGAGGTATGGCTGCCTTCCACCCTGTTAGTGTGTGGGAGATCCATATTTAAGTGCTTACAATGTATAAGCGTATTTATACTTTTTTTAATCTTAGCTTGAATGGCGTTTCCTTTTTCCATATTTCTGTGAACATGTTTCAAGTTCTGATTGTTCTGTTATCATCTTTCCAAAGCAGAAATAAGGTGACCGTACAAACTTCCTGCTTAACTCTCTGCTGATAAATATGTCTTAATGACAAGGATCAAAATAGCATGGAATACTGTGCCACTCGCTTTAAGTGACACATAACAAATTGAATGACACTGACTGAGAATGGATTAACAGCATTAGAGAAACACCGCCACTGAACTCATCACCTGCATCAGCTATTCTAGATAAGGCTGTGTGTCAGCGCAATGTTCCTCATCAGATTGCAAATACTGGGAACTGGGGGCATTTTCAAAATAAAAATTCTTTGATAGCAAAAAATAAAAAATAATTAAAATGTGTAGCACTGACAGTTAAATTCCTTGCAATGCTGTATTTCCACATTAAGATATTAGTTGCCATCAGTGCAGATTGGTTTGTCATGCTTCACAAAAACCAGCATTTCCTTCCCTCTGCCCCCTTCTCCGCCGAGCAAGCCAGAAATAAATGATACGTGATTTACCATCAGCAAAATACAGATTCCTGGAAGTCATTTGAATTAGAGACAGATTCTATAGCCTCTTCAAGTCAAGGAGAAACTGAGGTTGACAGTATTGTGATTGGGGATTGCAAGTAAAGTCACATTCTGGTAAGATGGTTTTATAAAAATCTAACATAACTAGGACAGCTCTACCTTTGAGTATACTATGCTCCTTCCTTCCACCCACCAGCCCTCCTGTTTGCCACCATAAGCTCCGCCCACCCACCTGGATGTTTCTGTGCATGCGCAAAAGCTTCACGCGATCACACGAGTGTGCGCACGCATGAGCGAACCAGTAGTAAAATAAATTGCAACCCACCCCTGGTTCCTACGTATCTCATCAGAACCAGGAAGAGTGGCATGTTATAGTCATCAGCTGCCAGTTATTTGGTAGGACTGAGGAAGCAATCCTTTGTTGTTGTTGTTGTTGTTGTTGTAGCATCTGTCTTTTGGAACATCATTACCTTGGAGAATAAGTTGGCCTTGACTCTGCCAAACTTTTACAAAGTCCTGAAGAACTCATAGTGTTACTGGGGTTGAATTATCATTTAGAACTTGTGAGATAATTGTATTAATGGCTGTTCAAGTAGAATTTATCTTGGCTGCTGGTTATGCATTTTAGTTTGTTGCTGTTTTTATTTTTAACTGCTATTAGCCAGCCCAAATCATCATGGTGAGATAGGTTACCCTGTCAATTTAATTAGGTAGATATTCTCATGTTATGAAAGAGTGAATCCCATAATGTTAAGTTTCGGCATGCTGCTCCTTATGCTTGTTTTCAGTTAATATCAGTTAATTTAGCTAATTAAATGCTTTTGATTACTTCTTTCAGTATAGCAAGATTTTTTTCCCTCTCAATGTTCACTGAGATCACAAGAAAGATTACTCTTAATTAAACATCTAGAATACTGCATAAAAACACCCAACTGTAGCTTAAATCAAGGATGTAGGGTGAGGTCTGCAATTCCCTTGTGGATGAAATCACAGTAGCTGAACTTAAACTTAAACTTTTAACAAGATATTCCAAAAATACAATATATAATCTAAATATAATTGTAAAATGTACAGTATATATTTCATTTTGGTTTTTTAAATTGAAATGTATCTGTCACATGCACAAACAATATGGTAGCATATTTTAAGAGAAATCAATAATCCACTGTTCACTAACAGATTTCTGAATGAATTCTCCTCCAATCCACATATGCAAGTTACTTTGTATTCATTTGCTCTGTGCAACTTTAAGTGACATCTCAGATTAAGAATGAATTCATGTTTGCATCTGAGCAATTGTTTAAATTCTGGTAAAAGAATGTCTGCTGAATTCACAAAGAAAATTGTAGTAATAACAATAATGAATATTAAATTAATTTCAAGTAATTCCTTTTCTATTTCGCTGAATTAATATTATTTATTTTCCTTGTTTTGTTTTTAATGGTGTAACTGCTGGGATTTTTTGAATGTAACATAAAAAACTCCCAGCAACATGTTTTGAGTGTAGCAGTTTGAAATGCAATAAACAAGTAGTTCTGTTAATATAATTTCCTTACAAATTAGTGAAGATTCTATGCTGCAGTTTCTCATAATTATTCTTTCCTGCAGAATAATTGAATAACCATAATACAGTATGTCTAAAGCCTTCCTGGCACAAATTAATATGCACCATAAAATTCAAATGTATAGACCAGCATGATTTCAGCTTTGCTCATCTAATTATTATAAGCCAGTGATGGCTAACCTTCCGCGTGCCAAAAGCTCACTCACGCACATGTCGGTGTGCGTATGCGTGCTCACACCCATAATACAATGCGCGAATGACCCCCCCCTGCACATGCGTGTGTGACCTCCTCCCATGCCCCATTTTGGGCCTAACAGGCTTCTGTGAAGCCTCCTGAGACTAAAAACGAGACGCAGGGGTGCCACCCCCCATGCATCCCTACAGGTGTTATGTCTGCCTTGTATGCAGCTTTATTCCTCTCTAGCATTCATCTCCATTGTTCAGTGATGCATTTCTCTACCTCTCTAGGATTTACCTCTATCTGCTCCTGTGAGGCACTTCTTGTTTCTGTTGGTTGTATATAGTTATATTCTTGATGGCTTGAATAGTGTTTTAACTGCATTTTGATTAAACACCACGCGCTGCAGAGACCTGAAAATCAGCTAGCCAGCAGGAGGCACCCGCACATGTGCAGTAGAGCTCAGCTGGGGTGACAGCGAACACACCAGCAGAGAGGCCTCCGCGTGCCACCTGTGGGACACTTGCCATAGGTTCACCATCACGATTATAGGCCGTGTAAATCTGGCAAATAGTGTTAACTAGATCGGCTTTGGGGTCATTGTTTCAGAGAGTTTTCCTTACCAGATTCCTCAGTGCCTTCAACAGTGACAGAGCTTCTAATCTACTGCCTTCACTGGAAAAATAGGGATACATTCAGAGATGCATCTGCTTTGAAAATAGCCCGTGTTGAATTGTACATCTCAATGAAACATCAGCATAGGCAATATTTTGTGACATTTCGTATTATATCATTAAGCTGCTTTATGCATGTTTATGAAGTAAAACGTTTTACAAAGTTTGCCAAATTTCAATTCCATGATAATCATAGCTCCTGGATTTGGGGCACACTGTATAAATTGACCCATTTGGGGTTCTTTGGTTCAAAACCTTTTACCCTATGGCGCACCATTTCACCCAGTTAAAGATAATGGAAATCAAGAGTTTTGGTAGTGTATAGATTTACAGTTTTTTTTTAATGATCTACTACACATTCAAACTTTTGGCAAGATTGAATTCTGGGTTATTGTTTTAGAATTTGGGTAAAATAAACATAATTTAATATACTATAAATCTAATTGAATTAGCATGAAGAAATAAAATTATGAAAATAAATTATTGAACAAATCAACTTTGGAGTTAAAATCTCTATTACGTGATCCCATTAAAATTCTGATGAGCAGTTTCAATATCTGCACAGTGCCACAAGAGATATACGGTATATATTATTTATTGCACCATCTGAAGCAATTAATTTGAATACTGTTTTGTAAACCTGTTATGGGTGACTTTAAAAATATGAAAGCAATTTCTTTTGCCCTTAATATGAGATTAAAAAGAAATCTACAGAGTTGTTAGAATTGTTGATGAAGCATCTATATGTTCTGCTTGGATGTATCATCAGCATTTGGAGATTATCAAGACCTTAGGAACAATGGATCTTTTTGTGCACAATGCGTGGCCAAAAACATTATTTGGTACAATCTGGTCAGTTTTTTTATTTTTTGAGAGGTTGTTTTAAATGAGAAATTTCAAAGACTTTGTAAATTTGTAAGTTTTAATGTAACATTATTTTGTAACCAATTGTTCACTGTTCTGTAATTTTAAATAACCAAAATGTTTTAAAATTTAAAACATATTAAGAGTAAAAAAGACAAAGCTTTGTTACTACATCCAGGAGGTATTGATGGGATAATATTTATGCTGCTGAAATGTAAATATTGTATATACATAGGTAGGTAGGGGTATGTGTCCGTCCATGTGTCCTTCAATACTGTGAAAACAGTGAAGTAAATATATCTGCCTATATATTTAGACATATTATATTCTCCATAATACATAGCTAACGGATACATTTGATGCATTACTGTACCATATACTCTTTGCAGTTCTATTTCTTGAATGACCAATTCATTTAAATTTTAAAAACATTATTAAACATAGTTGAATTTAAAAATATAATTACATTTTAGTCAAAGCAAAGTTCTTATTCAACTCCTATCTTAGTAACTACAGGTAGTCCTCAACAATAGAGCTCAAAATTTCTGTTGTTCAGTTAGACTTCTGTTAAGTGAATTTTATCCCATTGTATGACCTTCCTTGCCTCTATTGTTAGGTGAATCACTGAAGTTGATGAGTTAGTAACCTGGTTGTTACGTGAATCTAGCTTTCCCACTGAATTTGCTTGTCAGAAAACACGATCACATGATCTCAGGACATAGCAACGATCATAAATATGAACAGGTGCTAAACCTGAGAATTTTGATTACATGTTTATGGGGATGCTGAAAAGGTCATAAGTGTAAAAATGGTCATGTCACTTTTTTTTGTGCCGTTGTACCCTTGAACAGTCATTAAACAAATTGTTGTAAGTTGAGGTCTACCTGTTCTGAGTATTATCCTAAATCAGTCATCAAGGATTTTTATCTTGCCTTGGTATAGAAAGACACCTGAATGAATGAGACGAGATCCGGCAGAAAGGTCAAGTAGAATTAAACTTATTAAACACACACACACCAGTTGTGTTTTAATATTCAACCCAGAAGTAGTATTAAGCAGGTTCTGACCAGTTCTTGAGAACCGGTAGAGGAAATTTTGAGTAGTTCGAAGAACTGGTAAATACCACATCAGGCTGGCTTCATCCCCATCTATTCTCTGCCTCCCGAGTTCCAGCTGATCGGGAGGGAATGGGGATTTTGCAGTAATCTTCCCCTGGAGTGGGGAGGGAATGGAGATCCTTCCCCTGCCACACCCACCAAGCCACGCCCACAGAACCAGTACTAAGATATTTTGAATCCCACCACTGATTCAACCCTTGAGGCAGGCAATCTTCTATGGGGATTAATGGTGAGGAGATCTTTGGCTGTGGAAAGGAGGCCCTCGCTACATGGACCTCATTAGACATCAGCAACAGAAAAGCAATGAGAGGGTAGTTTTAATTGAGTGCAGTTTCCAATCTTCTCTTCTACAGATCAGATTGCCTGAGACTGGAAGTTTTGGCTGGAGGGGAATAAAGGGAATCATAGTTATTTTTGTAGAAGATGAGAATATTGATGCTAGGGTAAAAGTAGCTACACATTCTAAATGTGCTTTGAATTCGGTCTTTGCCAAACAATGGACTTCATGGCAGAACAAATGCATGCTGAATTTTCTAGTTTCTGTTGTTAATTGGTACACATTGGATCAGCTGACCAATGCAAAGAATATTTTAATAAGTGCTAAGACACATCCTCCAAGGGTTTTCAAATCATTTTGATTCACACTTAAAAAGACTTTTCAATTATATTGTACCAAATCTGCTTTTGATTATAGTGATTAGTGGACCTGGGAAGTTAATTTATAGAAGACAATTGTGTCTACTCTCTACGGTTTCTCTGTTTCTGAGCCGTGATCCAAATTGGATTATTAGCATTGTGTCATATACAGAAAAAATTCACATTACAGGTAATTTCCACACTGGCACATTGAACTGAGCAGTACAGAACTGAAAAAGAAATGTCACATTTGTACAAGATTGTAACTCTTAGTAATGCTGCCTGTTTCCTCCAATTTCACTTATGTGACAAGCATTTTTTAAATTTCATCTTTATTATAGCGTGTATATTGGATGTAAAACTTTGCTTAATTATTTGTCACATTATTTTATAATCTAGCATTACATTTCCTTTCACTCTGAGTGACTTGACCTCTCTTCCTCAATAATGTCTGTTCAAAACACAGCCCCAATCCCATGCTTTGAATCTCCCACTCTGAGAAATGCTTAACCTTATTGAATTTTTCTTGGCTTATCTCAAAGACACGAGTCAGTGCATTGAACTGGTTGGCACAAATGTAGGAGCTATATGGAAAAAAGGATTGTTTTTTTCCCCTTGATAATTAGGTCTGCTTTGCAGTTGGATGCTACTGAATTTGCTTCCACATATATTTTTTTCTACTAATATTTGACTGGCCTTTTTTTATGCCACTTAAAACTAGCTAATATTGTTGCTTTTGAACTGATTGGTTGATACGTTGTTGGTTTGGATTACTGTGTCTTGGCCATTATTCGTTGAATTATTTTAACGGTATTTTATTGTGGCTCTACTCTTTTATATTAAAGGGTAAACCAGAAAATGACTATTGATTCTGTAATTGTAAATAAAGAAATAAAGTCCAAGAAATGCACCCTGGCTGTCGATGCCAGCCTTGAATAAACACACTACGCCACTTTCATACTCCTAGAGTATGTTACGTTATCACTTACCTTATTTCAGGAGATTGGTGGGTGACAGGGATTATTTTGTACAAAAATGCCTGCAGCTTCTGTCATGCTTGGTATCTGCAAATACATCTTTTTGTGCACTAGCGAAGCACTAGCCGTGGACCTTTGTCAGCTGGAGTGATAATGAAATAAATGAGCCAGTCAGCCGCTTAAAATAAAGCAGATGCACGCTACATAAAAAATAAGATTGCTCAAGTAATGGACTTTCAACACCGCTTGGTGCCAGCCCCATGTGGTCTTTGTGACAATGTTGAGGAGACGGTTGAGCAAAATGGTTAGAATCGTCAAGAGGGACGTATCTCAGTAGGATGCCTTAGACAAGCAAATGATTCAGGAAATTAAGGGCATATCAGCAGATTTGTGTTTGGTGTCTTTTTATCTATCTCTAAGGTTTATTCTGCCAAGCAACTGCTTTTATGCAGGCTGTATTTTCTGGTTTTTGTAGAATTACAACACCTATTTTTGCATGGATCCAAATTTCCTTTTATGGATACTCCAAACAAACTACCCTGTGCTATGATATATAGATAGCTAATTATATAACTGGAAAAAAGATAGTGATTGCTCTGTATCGAATCAAGCGCTGTTTTCAAATTATTCTCCTTTCTCAAAAACAAAAACTTTCACACAATATTCTAGTAAGATTGTAATTGCCTTATAATGGTATAACCATTTTCTATGATGGGGTAAGATTTTTTTTTTAAAAAAAAAGCTGTATCAGCAGCTATGCATAATATATATCCATCAACTATAGCTGGAATATACTCTGAAATAATTGAAAACTCATCCTTCTCAGGAGTTTTACAGTATTTTTTTCATAATGGGAATAATATGATACAAATTGATTGAAATCAGTCTCTTTTCCAGACTTACATTACTGAAGGGAAGAAAGATTATACTTTTCAGCCTAATTTAAACATGAATTTAAAAAGTCCAAATATGCTGTAATTGTCCCCAAAGGATGGCCAATATGATTTGGAGACCACCCTAAATCCTATGAGTTGATCCTACTGCTCAGGATGGAATATTCTCATTTTATAGTTTAGTTCCTAACCAAGACAACGCAATAGTTTTTCCCTCATCGAGACTAGAAAAAATGCTTTTTGGGTAAGACAGGAATATTCCTGTATATTTCCAGCTCATTTATGAAGTTATAATTTCTATGGTCTCTGGATACTGCATGCACAGTACATATAATGCACAATTGTGTATCAGATTTTCCTATAGTTTGAAAAGCTGTCATCCTTCTCCCAATGTATGGATCTCAGAAGGCCTAAAATAGCATCTTGTTAAAATAAAAAAATCTATCTGTATTTTATGTTCTTAGAATCCATTGTAAAAAGATAAGTTATGAACGAAACCTAGAGTGAATGGTCACCAAGAATAGGTAGTAATAGAGCCGAGGTGCAGTGGTTAGAGTGCAGCACTGCAGGCTACTTTAGCTGACTGCTAGTGGCAAATTAGCAGTTCAAATCTCACCTGCTCAAGGTAGACTCAGCCCTCCATTCTTCCAAGGTTGGTAAAATGATGACACAGAATGCAATGACTCTGTATATCACTTAGAGAGGACCGTAAAAGCACAATGAAGCAGTATATAAATCTAAGTGCTATTGCCATTGCTAGAAGGTGGTGACAGAGAAGCTCAGAAGGCAAAGCATAAAATGATACCCTCTTCTAATCTGGGCACAAAATGATAATCTTGTTAAAATAAAAATGTATCTGTGTTTTATGTTCTTGTAAAAAGATAAGTTACGAAGCAAACCTGAATGGTCACCAAGAATAAGTAGTAGGTAGTGGCAGAGAAGCTCAGGAGGAAAAACATAAAATGATACCCACTTCTATTGTGGGCACAAAATAGTCCAGCTGGATTGGCAATTGAATTTTACTTGATCAAAGGTAATACAGCAATGTTTTGTTTCATATTGTCAAGTCAGAGTAATTTATAGTTTTAAGACAATCATATGACATACACATTCCTCTCCTCTAAGATTAGTGAACAGTCAAATCATTCTTCCTGGCATGATAAAATGTGTTTAAGTTGTTTGTTGTGTTGTGCTGCCCAGAACGGAACTTTAGTTGTGACAGTGACATTGTGTCAGGTGCTTTCTCCTCCCATCTCTTCTTTGTCATGTATTAGATCTTTTGTGCAGATTTCAACATAATTACATTCATCGAATTGAATGTATCAAATTATATATCTGTGTGTTGCTTCTACCCAATCCCATGTATAACAACTGCATGCACAAAAGTATATTCATGAGTGATAATGTTGTGCATATTTTTCGGTGTGGGTTGTTAATGATACGGTATCTATAGGATCATCTTCAAGAGTGGTTTTGCCCCTATTTGACACTTTGCATTTTCTGGTTGGAAAATGCTAAAGCACTCAAGTAGAAGTCAAGTGAAACAAGCATTGTAAGAATCATAAACTTAATAATTTCTAAATAATTGAGAAGAAATGCTGTGCAGAAGTCTGCTGTTACTTTGCTCTCTTTGCCCCTTTAAAAAAAAACTTAATACCAACATTTTGTCAAGGTTAATAGCAAAGGGTATTTCATTGCATTTGAAAGAAATCTTTCCCTGGCTTACTGACAACAAATGTATGTAAAAATAAATCACTGCTTGAGCTTTTAATAAACTGGCCCTTCGCTTTGCTTCTTATCTTGTCAGATCAAGGCAATTGGTTTATTAATCATCACAGCTGACACCGAATAAGGCTGACTTCGGCCAACGGTCAGGGTATTTCATAACTTCAGAAGATTATATGGGACAAGTTGAGGGCAGCTCAGTGTTCAAAAAAACTGTTTTGCAAATCACAAAAGTTATGATTTCTCCTAGAATTGTGGCTCCTACGGTTGTTGGACACAATATGTATTCCTTTTACTATTGAAACAGTGGTTATTTCAGATGAAGTTTTAGGGCAATCAAACTCTTGGTTACCAGGAAGAGAAGTAGCTGGTTAGTTTGCTTACAAACTTGTGTGCAGTCCTGCCAAACTGATTTATATGCTAAAAACAATGAAGCTGCAAATTAAATACGAAATGGATCGCAATCCATCTCTAAAGCCAACCGTCAAAATAATGGCAATACTAATTATTGATGAAAAGGCCATTTTAAAAGGGCAACTCAAATTAATCAGATGAAAGTAAATGCAGGCAACCAGTTTTAAAAGTTGTTTAAAACTGTACATTGGGGATACTAAATAAACTTCCCATGAAAGGGAGCTCCAGAATGATAATGGTCCTACTGCTGAGGCTATATGGTTTCCACCAAACAACCTCTAAGGCAAGATTAATTTGAAGCAATTAAGTTATAGGCTAGATGAACTTTATAAATTACATTGGAGAAATGTTTGAGAAGTATACTTTATAATTCCACTTTATTATCTTCTAATTAGAGCCCATTATGATCTCTCAGAAAAGTCTGGGGGATGCTTGAAGATGCTGTAAATTACCTAAGGGGAAATAGAGAAAAGATCAAATGCTGTAGGGCAATGTATGAGATGACCAGGCTGAGCCTGAGGGAGGAGTCAAATACCTCGTAAGTCATGAGTCCCCGCACAACCAAAAGAGATATTAGCTCAGCCCATTGAATACCTTCTTATTTCCCTTGACCTGTAGTAGTTCAGATCTTTCTGGAGAGCTTAAGCTTGCAATAAATCTTTAGATCCATTTGAACGGCCTGAATCTCCTGGTTTCCACAGTCTTGACAAATGTTTCCCCATCTTTAAAAAAGAGGAAGAAAAGAGGGTTCAGTGAACCACAGAACAGTCAATGTAACCCTAGGAAAAGACTAAAGGAGTTAATAAAAGTGTCTTTCTGAAGCCAGCTTGAAAAAAAAAATACAGTAATTACAAGAACCCAGCATGGATTTCCCAAGAAAAAATCTTACCTAACAGTATCTTGCTTTTTCTAAAATCACAATTGTGAAAATGCTGTAAACATTTAACAAATGCCATGTGATTTTTCTGATTTGGAAGCTTCTAAAATGTAGGCTGCGGTGCATAAAAAGGAAGAAAACACCCAGCCAGCTCAAATCGCATTCAAAAGAGAATTCTTCAACAATCCCTCATGAAAGTGGAGAGGGGACCTAGAAACATCAAACCTAGCTCTGATAATTCAGATTTGCAAATGACACAAAATTGGATGTGATAATCAAATATTGTTTATGTCTTTAATATTCATTACCATAGTAGATTAGAGGCATGAATTGAAAATAATTGATTGAAAATTAGCATAAAATAACTGCACTTGGAAAACAGAAGTCAAATGTGCTGGTATAATATGGGTGGGTGGGTACTTAGCTTGATAATAACAGTGTGAAAGATACTGGAAAGGTGATTACTTATAACAATTACTCTATAATGTAATGAGGCTGGCTGCAGAAGTATAAATCCAATTTTAATTTGCATCAATAGAAGTATACTTTATAATTCCCCTTTATTATCCGATAATCAGAGCCCATTATAAGTATTAATACATTTTTTTTCAGTGATGTCTGGGCGGTGGTGGAGGAAGCGCACACTGAGGGGTTTTTTAATTAATTGTTTTTTAAAAGTTGTAAGGGGTTCCAGGGGTGGGGGGGGAAGTCAGGAGGGATGGGAGAGCCAGGCACCTAGGTGTGGTCGAGGGGGGAGGGAGCGGAGTGGGGGAGGAGAGGGAAGATAGCATTCCTGTGCAGGGCTCCTTGATACCAACGGTCGTGGGGAGGGGCAGGTGCGAGGACAGATCAAGAGCGCGTAGTCGGTTGGGAGACCGGGGTTTTTGGTCATTCCCGGTCGTTCGTACCAACCCCTGCAAACTAGGTGGTCAGGTTCTACAGACCCAAGGCCTGAGACTGATGTTATGCAACGCGAGGTCCGTTGTCAATAAGGCCCCCCTCATCCACGATCTAATTTTGGAGGGGGTGCCGGACCTCGCAGGAATAACCGAGACCTGGTTGGGCCACGAGGGTGGTTTACCCCTCGTGGAAATGTGCCCGCCAGGTTATCGAGCATTTCACCAGCCTCGGGCCCAGGGAAGGGGCGGTGGGGTAGCAGTGATTATCCGGGAAGACTTAGAGCCGAGAGAGTTCACTGTGCCACAGACATCCGGGTGTGAGTCCCTTGTCGTGAGATGGGGCCCAGGGAGGCAGTTGGGCCTGCTGATAGTATACCTGGCTCCTCACTATACGTCAGCGGCCCTGCCTGAACTCCTCGAGCTGATCTCATCTGTGGCGGTTGAGACCCCCAAACTGTTAGTGATGGGGGATTTTAATCTGCCGTCGATGGGAGAAGCGTCTGAGGGGGTTCGGGAGTTCATGGCTTCCATGACAGCCATGGACCTGACCCAGTTAATTCAGGGCCCTACTCACGAGGGAGGCCACACGCTGGACCTTGTCTTTGTCTCTGGCCAATGGACGAGTGATCTGGGAATAGGGGATCTAGCTATTATTCCCCTGTCATGGTCGGATCACTCACTTCTCCGGCTTGACTTCCCTGGTGCTACCCCCCACCGCGAGGAGGCGGAACCGGAAGGCATTAGATGGTTCCGCCCCAAGCGCCTGATGGAACCAGATAGGTTCCAGACGGAGCTTGGGCCACCTCCTGTGGATCTGACCCGCCCTCGAGTAGAGGACCTGGTAGACGCATGGAACAGTGCGACTACCGGGGCCCTAGATCGGGTGGCGCCTTTGCGGCCTCTCCTGCGGCGACGAACCACCCTGGCCCCTTGGTTCACTGAGGAGCTAAGGGTGATGAAACGCCACAAGAGACGCCTAGAGAGTCGTTGGAGATCCTCCCGTTCCGAATTTGACCGAGCACAGGCACGAGCCTATTTGAGGACGTACCTTGTGGCACTAAGAGCGGCCAAACGTCAATATTGTGCCGCTCTTATTGCGTCCGCAGATAACCACCCTGCCGCCCTGTTTCGGGTGACTCGCTCCCTCTTGTTTGAGAGACCGCGGGAAGCCCCTTTACAGGGCAGAGCAGAGGAGTTTGGGAAATATCTACAGGACAAAGTCGCTCAAATCCGGATGGGATGGGCCCCTTTCAGTGGTCCAGTAGAGACGCCCGTGGCGAGTCTTGAGGGACCGCTTTGGGAGGAGTTTGACTCGGTTGCCATCGAGGATTTGGACAGGTTGCGTGGACATCTGCGACCCACCACATGTTTATTGGACCCGTGTCCCTCCTGGCTTGTACTGGCATCCTGGGAGGTTACGCGCGACTGGCTCCTGGGCCTAGTGAACGCCTCGTTGGGTGAGGGATCTCTACCGGCCGCCTTGAAAGAGGCGGTGGTGAGGCCCCTGCTCAAGAAGCCTTCCCTGGACCCAACGGACCTAGCCAATTATCGTCCTGTCTCCAACCTTCCTTTCTTAGCGAAGGTTGTAGAGAATGTGGTGGTACAGCAGTTCCCACGTCACCTGGAGGAAAATGATTATCTAGACCCGCGCCAGTCCGGCTTCCGACCCGGGCACAGCACGGAGACGGCCTTGGTCGCATTGGTTGATGATCTCTGGAGGGCCAGAGATAGGGGTTGTTCCTCTATCCTGGTCCTATTAGATCTCTCGGCGGCGTTCGATACCATCGACCATGGTATCCTGTTGCACCGGCTAGAGGGGCTGGGAGTCAGGGGCACCGTTTTACGGTGGTTTGGCTCCTACCTCTCTGACCGGACGCAACGTGTGTTGGCAGGGGAGCAGAGTTCGACCCGGAGGTCACTCACATGTGGAGTGCCACAGGGATCGGTGCTCTCGCCTCTCCTGTTCAACACATACATGAAACCGCTGGGCGAGATCATCCGTGGCTTTGGGGTGGGATATCATCTGTATGCTGATGATACTCAGCTATACATTTCCACCCCGAACCACCCCAATGAGGCCGTCGAAATGATGTCCCGGTGTTTGGAGGCCGTACGGGTCTGGATGGATGGCAACCGACCAAAACTCAACCCTTCCAAGACGGAGTGGCTGTGGCTTCTGGCCCCCCGGTTCAACCAGGTGCTTCCATCTCTGGCCATTGGGGGCGTGCAACTAGCCCCCATGGAACAGGTGCACAATTTGGGAGTCCTCCTAGATGCCCGGCTGTCCATGGATGACCATGTAACAGCCGTGGCTAGGGGGGCGTTCCATCAGGTCTGCCTGATGCGCCAATTGCGCCCCTTATTGGACCGGGATGCCCTACGCACAGTCACCCATGCGCTAGTGACGTCTCGCCTGGACTACTGCAATGCTCTCTACATGGGGCTTCCCTTGAGATGCACTCGGAGACTACAGTTGGTCCAGAACGCGGCCGCGCGGGTGATTATGGGGAGGTCTAGATACTCCCCTGTAACACCTCTCCTGCGCGAGCTGCACTGGCTTCCTGTGGTCTACCGAGTGCGTTTCAAGGTTTTGATTATGATCTTTAAAGCGCTTCATGGCATAGGACCTAGTTACATGCAGGATCGCATCCTGCCCCACACATCCCTACGACCAATTCGCTCACACAGAGAGGGACTTCTCCGGGTGCCGTCCGCCAAACAGTGTCGGGGGGCGACATCCAGGAGCAGAGCCTTCTCTGTGATGGGCCCAGCCCTGTGGAATGACCTCCCCCGTGACATCAGGATTATTTCCGATCTCCGCTCCTTCCGTGTACAGTTGAAGACCCACCTCTTTCAATCATCCGGCCTGGCTCAACCGTAATCTTTTCATATTCCTCCTGACTGTCTTTTTTAAATTTTAAATTTTTATTGTATATTGGATTTTTTATTTGTTAATGGTTTTAATTTGTCTTAATGTTTTAATCTATTACCTCCTCCGTGCATGTATGTCTTTGTATATATGTATGTTTATATATGTCTTGGTGTACGCCGCCCCGAGTCCTGCCCGGAAAGGGAGCGGCTAATAAATCCAAATTTATTATTATTATTATTCTAGAAGATGCTATACATTTCTAATGGGGAAATAAACTGAAGGAGGATTAAGATGGGCCCCTTCATCCACTTCAAATGATGTCACGCAGAAGAAAGCTAAGACCTGTTCTCTGTCATTTGAGATACAGCGATAAATTCCCAGAGTGATAAATATTCAGAAAATGGTTTTATAAACAACCACCGGGAGCTTCTTTGTTGTCGGTGAAGAGACTGCTGGTTCACAAAAAGGCATTAAAAACAAATATGAGGGCAGTAGGGTTTCTCAGTGGGTTTTCAGATCTATGGAACCTGCATAAGAACTAATTCAATTGCTGGAAGTCTTGTAAATTCTTAGCTTTTTTGTTAAAAAAAAATACCTTGCTTCACAGACTCTCAGGAAATTGTGCTTGGAAAAGAAATAACTTTTGGTATTAGGCAGAGACTTAATACTAAAGTATAGAACAGGGAATAATGGATTTAAATTGCAAGAAAGCAGGTTGTGATTGCATTTTAGAAAAATCTTCCATTAGCAGTTTAATAATGGGACTATTTTCTAAATGGTCCAGGTTTTGGTTGTTTATTCACTTCTCTCATTCCTACCGTGAATCATCCAGGTCAATTAACAGAATACATTTTTCTCCTAAATCATATGCAGCCAGAATACTGCAGTTTTTTGTAGCAAATCTCACTGAAAATTCTTCATAATTAACATTCACTGGTGTGTAACATGCAGCCACCACCAACAATAAACTATTTCCAAATGTATCTTCTACAACAGGGGTGTCCAAACTTGGCAACTTTAAGACTTGTGGACTTCAACTCCCAGAATTCCCCAGCCAGCAGAGCTTGTGGACTTCAACTCCCAGAATTCCCCAGCCAGCAGAGCTGAAGTCCACAAGTCTTAAAGTTGCCAAGTTTGGACACCCCTGTTCTACAACAAGGGTGTCAAACTGGTGGCCTGCAGGCTGGATGCGTCACGCGGAGGCCATGCCCACCCCAGCTCCACAAAGGGAAAAATGTTGTGAAATGTCACGTGACAGCAACGTGATGCTGTAAGTTTGACACCCGCGTTCTACAACAATCTAGATACCATTAGTTCATGACGTGAGACCCTTCTCACCCATAATTAAATCTAAACGTTCAGCACTACATGTGTTCTCATGCTGCATTTTACAAAATCAGGCCATCTTTATTCAAAGTTCTTACATCTCTTCCTCTCTGTCTTGGTTTCGCAAGTAGGCAGAATCCTTTTCTTCATTTCAGTTCATTTTATTTCCATATTCTACTCTTAACATTCCAAGACATCATCTGTCGTGCTGTAACCATGAATAATGGAATATGCCTTTTGGCAACTGAGGTTCATATGATGAAGACAGAGAAAACCATTGACCCAAATGAAACCATTTCTTGTTGATGGTGAGGGTCAGTTCTGGCACATTATGGCCAGTACACCACACGTGCAACAGAACCCAATTTTAGCACAAGAATATTCACACTGTTCAATACAGTCTAGAATCTCTAACCTAAAGACACTGCAAGCTATACTGCTTCCTGCATTCCACAACTAGGAAATATATGTGCTCAAGACATAGCTTATTCATTTTTTTAATAAACAATTTTATTTGTTTTTGAACAAGGACAAACAAACATAAAAATAAAAAACCCATCTTCCATTACAAATTGTAGAAAGTGTGTCAGCTGGTTACAGTATTTCCATGCCTCTCTTCCATAGTCACCACCTGCTTTTCATATCAAATCACATATTTTAAATTCACCTATATTCATGTATATCACGATTATTATATCTCAACCTTAATTTGACTATAATTGTTTTTATGTCCTTTTATATATAATATTCAAAATCTAGAATAGGATTATGTGATAACATTCCATTAAATCATCCTAAAACCATCCAATCACAATACATCTTTATAACATATTCTAGATAAAGCTTTTAGACCTCCTCTCATAATCTCCATATATTGTTTATATAAAATGTCATGTTATCAAACTAATATACCTATATATTTTGTTATCATTATTAATCATTATTTAACTACAGCTATTGTCACTTCATTTTATACATACTACTAGTAAACTAAATTTAGCTTAGTTTTTATTATACATTTTCATTGCATCAAGCTGTATCTTTCCAGTAATAGTGTGGTCTTATATCTCTTGCCATTTGTAGCATTAATGTTCTAGTTACTTTCTTAATAAATCTTGTATAAACCTCCCTTGGCAACATGCTGTTCCTTTCGTATCTCACAAAACCTTGAAACCCAACATCTGCCCTTTCCATCAGCTTATCTTTGGTTATCACTAGTGCTTCTATCAAGATATAGCTTATTCTGAGTTTTATTATTATTCAGGGTATTCTGACTTAGAAAAAGAATGAAAGCATCCCATATGGGATGGTTTCATCTTGAAATGTAGCTGCTTAAAACCCTTAGCTTTATTTTGAAATTGAATTTCAGAAAGTAAACTTTAATATTTTGTTGTCTTTTTACTTCCAGGATCCAAAACTACGCGAACACCTGGATGTAGGAAATGCAGGAGGACGACTGGAAAATCGAATGCTTACAATTGTGCATGGCCCTGACCTGGTTAATATATCTTACTTGAATTTAGTGGCCACTCAGGAAGAAATAGCAAAGGTAATGCAATTCAGATTTTTTTTCTTAAAGCTGAAAATATTTATTAATATTTGTTTTTAAATTGAATGTGATTGCAGCTAGAAATTATATGGATACAGTTTGGGGTCTGTTGGTATTTCTCTAGTGATATTTAAAAAAAACAAAATGTTTCAAGAACATAACATGGGTCTTAGCAATTTTCTTTCTAAATATGTGTTGTGCAAACTTTTGTGTTCCCAAGCCTCTTCTCGGTAGTTTTATTTAGTAAAAAAAACATTTTATTTGTTCACAGACATCTTTTATATCACTACGAAGCTATGTTTTTTAAGGAACTGACCAGTTCACACCAGGTGTATAACATTTGGGGCACCATAATTGACAGATAGATGTCCTTCAATTGGCCTTGTTGTTCAGCTGTCTCATCCAATAGGCTTTTAAAAAAGCTTATTGTTCTTGTTGGCAGTTGTTTTTTCTTTTATTATACTCTGTTGTAAATAATGAGGCTTGGATAGGCAGAAGAACTTCGAAATCACTTTGAGGAAATGATTAAAGGCGTTCTTATATTTAACTTCTGGAAGTTTGTGTCTCGATAATTGACTATGGAGAATAATTAGTTCTTGGGATTTCCACTTGCTGTTTGGTTGAGACAGTTCTGTTCTTTTTCTAAGGACTTTTTCTGAAGTAAAATTAATGGAAACTTTAACAATGAATGGCACCAAACAGTATTTTTTTAGAACCAAGTTTGATGCACTTTTCTGCCTTTGAAAAAAAAATGAACTGACTGTTACACTTAAATCAGTTTGAAGATTCCATTTTTGTTATTTCTGAAAATGTGTGACTTGATTTTCTTTTAGTTCGGCTTAGCTTTATTTACTGCTTTAAATCAGCTGTTGACAGGCTACCAATTCAAAAGAAGAGAATGAATGGAGAATATAAGACAGTAAGTTAAATAGTTAAAAACATTTCAGACTTCATGAGGATAAAACCTGACTACCTTTCTATATATTTCAGTAACATCAACCAAACCTGGGTGATCTCCCCCCCTCCCCCTGCATTATATTAGCTGGAATAGACAGTTTATTTGTGAGGAAGCTGATCAGCCTGAGTGCTGTGTAAGATAGGCAGCACAATAAGGTCTACAGACTTGAGAGAGGTATCCTTTCTCTTGGGCTGGAAGGTTGTTGTTCTATCTTCTACTAATATGGATACTAAAGTATTCAACATTTCCAGGAGGAAAGTTTTTCAGTGCAGACCTCATGGGATATTGATTAAATATAAAGCTGGAATTAATTGTCTTCCACCCAGACTACCCCTATAATTTTATTAATTAATTAAAGAACACCAGTCAATAACTTCTTCCAATTTTGAAGAGAGAATGGATCAGGTGGTCACTATTGCAGTGTGTCAATTTCTTTGAGATTATAGATGAACATGAATCATAGATGCAGGATTGCATGAATTATGATAAACCTCATAGAAAAATGATGGAATTAACAACTTAAATGGAAGTTCAATAAGATTTGATTAGAACTAGAATAAGCTCTCTAATTGTTTCTATTTTGGCATTTTCCACACTAATCTAGTTAATTTTTCCCTTGGGTCAACAATTTATTTATTAGGAAACAGCACTTTCAAAATACTGTAATAAGTATTCTTTGATCTTAGAGGAGTAATATATTGATGTTAATTTCCACATACATATATTTGTGTGAAATGTATGTATATACTTTATACAAATCTTTCATACACCATTTCATGAGGTAAAGGAACAAAAAATTGGGATTACGCTTCCAGAAGGTTTTATGATCAGCCCAGGAGAATTATGGCAGGATAGTTCCATTTGTAGTTCAGATATTAGGATTTGGAAGTGGTCAAGAGTTATGTGAGTGTTTGTTTGTTTGTTTATATCCTACCTTTATTATTTTCACAAATAACCAAGGTGGGGAACATTCTGACATACCTTCTCCCATTCAACAGCAATCCTGTGAGGTGGATTGGGCTGACAGAGTGATTAGCTCAAGGTCACCCAGCTGGCTTTCGTGGCTTCAGTTCAGTTTCCTGGTTTCTAGCCTTGTGCCCTAATCACTAGAGCCAATATGCCATGCTAGAAGTTAATATTGTACCTTGGTATATATGAAGAATTGCAAGTTTTGGTACCAAATTTGAGAATATATATACTGGAGAATCTTGAATATTATATTTAGTTAGCACTTTAAATTCCAACTGGGATCTTTAGAGGGTAGCCTTGATTTGAAACTACTGATACATATTTGTTATGTAAATTCATCAAAACATTTTACAAAATTTCCCATAAGATTATAATATGTGCTACTTTAACTACCGGTAGCATTGTATCTACCTAATACAGTGATGGCTAACCTTATTGTCGCGTGCCAAATGTGTGCGCACACCCATAATGCAATGCGTGTGTGACACCACCACCCCCGTGTGCCCCACCCCCTGCGCATACATGCGCAAACCCCCTGCGTTCACCCTGTGCATGCGTGCATGACCCCCCACGCTCTCTCCTCCCCCACACATGCACACATGACCCCTGCACGTGACCCCTCTCCCCACGTATGCATGTGTGATCACCGCTCTTGCATGTGCGACCCCCCCAGGGGGCCTGCGTATGCGTGGCAGACACCTGAAAACCAACTGGCTGGCAGGAGGCATGCACACATACGCGGTGGAGCTGAGAGGGCTCTGCATGCCATCACAGACCTAATAGAAGCACAAGTCAATCCACATTTTACTGTTTTGTAATATTAGAATCTTATGGGAAACTTTGTAAAATGTTTTGGTGAATTTGAGGAACATTGTGTTCACCATATTTTTTAGTCAATTCAACTATCAGATTATTATATTTGTGTAATGGCATAGCCAACAATCTAATTATAGCATTCCATCTGAAAGGAAACTTAATTTTGTTTCTTACATCTTATCCTTCAGATGTATGATGAAAAAGATTTTGGTCCTCTGAGTTCATAAAGTTCTTGAAACCCCTCATTGATTTTACAGGTGTTTAATTGTTGCAAAGCTTATTTCTTGCTTCGTATTTGGATTGCTCTCTGTTTTTCTTTCTCTTTTATATTTCACACTGTTAATTGACTAGTGGACTGTCCCACACACTCCATGCATAGAGATATTGTGGGGTGTCACAAAATTGGGTGTCGCTGTTGAGTTCCTAATGCTTTTTAGGCATCCAGTTTCTAACTTTGTCATGACTTTTCAAGATTTATGAAACAAAATACCGCATACAAGCTCTTTCTTTCTTTTTTGTCTTTATATTTAACGTGCCTAAAAACTACTAGTTTCTCTCAACTGTTGATTTTTAAAGTTTGATAATTAAGCAAGTCAGTCAGTTCTATAAATTGAGCTACGTCTCTTTCTCCCTCCTCTATCTGCTATGACAGGAGGTTTATTTTGCAGTAAATTACTTTATGATTTAACTACTATATAGTTCAGAGATTAACTATCTTGTCTGCTGGCAATAACCCAATTTCTGCCAAAATGACAGTGTGGTTTATCTAAACATGAAGTTGTTACTAAATTCTCCAAAGAGCTAATCAAGACCTTCAGTTAAATTTAGCCGGCAACCTCATATGGCTAGCAACATTTGGGTCTCTGTTCTGGTGCCCTCAGTTCCTCTTTTTCCTTTGGATATTTGCTTCAAGCTGTCATCATTCTTGCTGATTCCCCCCCCCCTTTTTTTTTGCTAGTTTTGAACACCCCTGGAATTTAAATACTTTAAGCAGTCCAGGATTGCTTAATTCCATATTTGCTTGCTAGCCATATATTCTTTTTTCCCCCTTTTCCTTCTTCCAACTTTACCACATGTCATTGTCAGCTTCTATGCCTATTTCCATTTTCCCATTCCATGAGTGAAACCTCTTATCTGTTACTTTCCCCAACCAAGGTTATCAGTCACAAGTACAGTTTATATCCCTTTGTGACAGGATGGCAGATGAGGTTTACCTTCTCCAGTCCATCACAAAGCCCTTCAGGAGATTCCTCAAGCTTCTATCACTATCAAGCTCACTCGCCCCTCTCACTATTTAATGGCATTTCTGGTTGTTTTTTATAAGACTGAAAAGCAGGTTTTGTCACTTCAGTGACTCCAGTGCATCCGAATTACATCTTTGCTGCTGTCTAAAAATGATTTTTTTCCCAAAACAATTTCAGGGTCTATTCGCAAAATGGCTGCTTGCTTCTGATTTGTAAGAGGCCTTTGGAAGTGGCTACACAGTAGTTTTCAGGTATTGTGTCAATTGTATCAGAGGTGGGTTTTGGCCGGTTCACCCTGGATTGGGCGAACCAGTAGTGGTGGTGGTGGAAGGCTCCGCCTACCCACCCAGATGCTTCTGTGCAAGCGTGCAAGAGCGCGCGCGCACATGAGCGAATCAGTAGTAAAATAAATTGAAACCCACCACTAAATTGTATGCTGATAAACCCAAGTCTATTTCACTTCTACATCTGAACCAGGAAAGGTTATACCCGTTCTTGCATTCTAGTGCTTGCATGCGTTGGATCAATCAGCCATTGTGATGACTTCAATGTTCATGATTAGATTACTTTAATAATGCTATAATATATTATTCTATGTTACGGACATTTCAGCTGTACAAATTATGATGGTGGACTGTTGTGGCCCAGCAGGAGCCGTTGGAGCTGCCACCAGACTCCGAGCGCGAGGGTCCCTATGAGTCGGCTCTGGAGGACCCTGGGCAGGGTTCTGACTCTGAGCAGGGATCGGAGAGTCTGGTCGGCCACCAGGAGGCGCCTGAGGCATGGAGCAGCGGTGAGAGCCAAAGGAGGGGTGCTCCGGATGCCATGCCTTGGAGCTGTGGGGAGGAGTCACGGGACAGTGACTCAGACATAAGCAGGGAGTTCTTAGATGCCTGTTATCGCCGCACCCACAGGCGCAAGGAGCAAGGGCGCAGTTACCGGCAGTAATTGCTCTCAGCTGATGATAAGTAGACTCCCCTTCAATCTATAAAAGGATTGATTGAGCATATGCCCTTTGCAGAAGTCAACAAAGGAACTATTCGGAAAGTTCTGTCTTGGAAGCTTAGCATGCTGGACAGCTGCTATCGTGTCTCTGTGTCGGAGGGTTCTGAGAGTCTTGTTGTGGTGGATTGCTGCCAAGGATCTGTCTGTCTGTGCAATAAATCCTGTTGAAGTAGTTTTGGTCCGGAGTGTGTTCTGTGTTGGCGAGGGAAGAAGGGGGGTCTGAACAGTGGACTATAACGCTTACACAGATACATATATTTCTGATTAGGGCATTGGATTGGCTGTCAGTTAACAATTCAGGATTTAGTGGATAACATATAAATTCCTAAACTCAAAGCAAGGTTTCTCTTTCGTTCTGGGCGATTGCTACAATAACAAAAATAGCACTATAATTGCTTAAGCTTGGGTTAGACTTCTGCGTCATTGCACATCAGGGAACGTATGCATCTGTTGTTCTGAGAGAGTTGCATAGCTGTTGCCTTTATACTTTTGCCAATGTTAAACCTCGTTGGAATGTGCTTCTTCCATCCACTTCTCAACAGAAAATCAGATCCACCAATCAGCATGCAGGACATGGATCTCCACACAATGCATAATTGAGATTTGGGAGGTATGTGCAGCAGCCCATCTGCCGCCATTTGCAACTTACGCATATCCATCAACTCATTCACAACATAGGTATGCATCGATGCCTACACACAGTTGCAGGCAAGTCTAAATCAAGTTTTACTGAAAGGGTTATCTACTCTACCTGACAAGAGTTACTCCAAGTGATAGGGAACTTGTGGTCCTCCAGATGTTGTTGGTCTACAATTCCTAGCACCCTCAAACATCTGGGAGGTTCATGTCGACCTTTTGCCTAAAACGCTTTTTCATAGAAATGTCTAGTGTGTGTTGTGAGTTCAAGCCTAGGTAGAGACAGATGTAGGGTCTCCTGCTTGGGCAAGGGGGTTGGACTAGATGACCTACAAGGTCCCTTGCAACTCTGTTAATCTGTTCTGCTTTTCTGCAATGCATTTTTCCATCCCTAAACTACAGGTCTTCCCTCCCCTCCCCTCCAGCAAAACCAAACAAGTGAGAAAAAATAACTTTCACCAATCGGTTCCAATTTGGGTGAAGTGCCTCGGAGAACATGGATCATTTAGGAGGCTGTCTTTTTCTATGAAAAAATATTTTCATCTATATTGAGGCAGGTGTCTTCAAGGATAAAGTATGATGCACATCGTGAATGAGAGAAATGTATTCATGAAGTAGCAAACCTTGAAATCCATTGGCTCAGAGGGGCATTAAACTACATAATTTGTTGGTAGAGTTAATAGGAACAGCATAATCTGAATTATAGCATACAAACAGAGCGCAAGAAGGGACAAAAAATGAGTGAGTATGCAGCTCTATTATGTTTGAAATGCGTTGTTTGGGAATCAAATTGGTTTATTCTTAGGCCAAACGGTTTGTTTTCTTTCTATAAATAAATCGGATGGAATTAAAGAACTCAATTAAAAAGATTTGTTTTACGTCTTCAGTTCCCAAACGTTCTGATATTTTTCTTGATTCAAACCTCTTTTCTCTCAGTTTTTCCGAGTTCAAAAACTTGCGTATCTTGAGAAAAAATATCTTTAGTGTGCTTAGGAGAAAATGCATAGTAAAATGTAAGCATTTAATTAGTACATATTGTGGATAATAAAATGGTGGATAATAAAAATGCAAATTACCTTGGAAATAGGACAGAATATATTTGTGAGTAGAAATGTGTTGGAGTTATAGGAACAGGAAATAGGATGATTCACCAACCTTTTGGGTTGGTGGATATATTTTGAGAACAGGCGGTAGGCATTCTTAGAGAATGGATACCCTATGACCAGTTTGCCAAACATATTGGTTGTAGCTTCCTAAAGATCCCTCAGTTTCCTTTTATTATTCTGGGGGCAGATTGGCACATTTCCCAAGAAAGTGCTAAACTGCCGCCACATAATATCAATTTTTTATTTTCTTAGGGTTCCTTTATATGTTTAAATTGCTTTCAGGTGATATATGGGTAAATAGAGCTTCCTTCGCTTTCCATTCCCACTTTTTCTGCATGTGATGATATTGGAAGTGCCTGATAGCAATTTGCAGTAAATTACTGTTTATATAGCACTGTTTACTACTCTTCCACCAAACTAAAACCTCCTGGTTTGGCTTTCAAACTTTTTTCAGCAAACTTTCCTGATCCTTCCTCCATTATTTCTTTGGCCTTTGGCTGTAAGACAAAACCTAGGAGTAGCTAGGTGCCTATCTGACTGCCCTTAACTTGCTAATTCTTTGCCCTGATATTGAAACTGGCCTCCAGTATGTCATATATATCTACTGCTCAGCTGAATTAGAAAGTTTTAAAAAAAGGTTAAGAAAATGGAATAGAATGTTAGCCTGAATGCTGCTTAAAGGCGAAGATAGGAAAGTGGTAAACAGATTTTGTTGTCTTGGGCTTAGTAATAGAGGCTCTCAACAGTATAATAGAGAAGAAAAGAGGTTATTAATTCTAGGAATGAAGGCAATGACAGCTTAAACGAGAACAAGGGAGGAGAGGGATTAAAGAAGACAATAGTTAACTTGATGGCCTCTCCATTGATAAAGTAAGGGAATAAAACTTGGAGAGAAAGAAGGCACTTTCAAACTATAGATGATATAAAGATCTTTATTAAGAATACTGTGAACTGAGAGAAGTACATTAATCAACCTTGGACTACTAAGAAAGGCTGAATCCCTCCTTCAGATCATCAACAACTAGAGTCTCTCATACCCTGGAGCAGGCTTTTATGGCTGGTATCCCTCAAGCAGTGATGATCTTTCAAGCTGAAAGGTAGTGGAACAGTTTTCTGGTATCTGACATTTTGCCAGGATGTTCAGAAGCAGAATGAGCCAGTTCGTAGTGTACTTGGCAATTCTCAGACTACTGAACAGGAACTCACTGAATTGTAGTATTATAACCTGGCAAGCCAACTTCTGATTGGCCGATGATACAAGAGTTCAAGAAAGCTGATCCCTGATTGGTTCTTCATCTGAGTAGGTTTCAAATTAGTCTATTTTTTAAAAATTGAAATTCTGTCTTTGAAGATGCCAGCATAGCTGTTGGCAAAATGAGACGAAACATGTTTGTAATGCTCTACAAGCTAATGTTTACTTTGCTGGTGAAATCAGCTGGGCAGTATAGTCCATCAACTATAAATATATTGTGGACTCCTTGGTGCTCTCCAAGTTTGATTATTTGCTTGCAGACTTTTCATTATCCAACTAGGTAACATCTTCAGTTCTAGTAAGTGTGAAATTTGTTCCTTGTTTGTACACAATAGCTTGCCCTGTCAGTATTGGTGGGGATGTGTGTTTTCCTGGGTAGTTCCTTGATTGGAATATTGTTTCCTGTTTGATTGTTTGTCTGGTGTTAATCCTCACTTATCTGGGTGTTGGCTGCTGAAGAGAATGTCTTTCTGTTTCTGTAGCTTTTTATTCTCTCTTTTGAATGGTGTGTAAATATGGTTTATCTCCAGGTGTCTGTTGATTACCAATTTCGTTGTATACATTATGTACAATAACAATAAAGACTCTACTACTATCTGCCTCTTAATCTGCAATTGGCTTCTCTGAAATATTTTGCAAATAACTATTGAGGTATACTTTTTATGATATGGGATGAAGACTGATCACTCCTGACTTCTTTCCAACCAAAGTTGGTACTATATCTGTCCATTCTCAAAGTCACTTCACAGTTGGTAGCTACTATTTGGGGATAAGAAAACAAAGAATCCTCTGAGCGCACTGAAAAAATTGTGAGTTATGGGTAATAGATAAGCAAAAGAAAAACTGTATAGATAAGTAACAGAGAAGCAAAAGAAAAACAGTATGTGTAAAATAACCCAAAGAATCAAAGCTTAACTAAATCTACAAGGAAGGACAGTCTTCCAACCAGAATTCTATACACAGGAAGGTGCTAAAGGCAATAGCTTTATGTTAAACATCTAGCAGTTATTTTCAGCACTTAACCCTGATTAATGGATATTTGGCTCTCTTTTCTTCTCATCAACTTGCAGAAACCTGAACAATCCAATCCACTGCTGTACTCAATGCATTAAAAGTATAGGTCTTTTTAAAAAAAATGTATATCTGGTTTGTTCTGCATGAACACACTTCACCTTGTAATAAATGCAAACCAAAAATTGTTTCCCTCAGGAGAAATGCTGTGTGAGAACCATGCCATAGGTATGGGTCACCTTCCGATATTCATGCATCTATATTTATTTTGACTGGACTTAATGGTGGCATATCTCTCAGACTATTTTCTATTGGCTTAACATTTTGCCCTCTTTGCAATTAACTGTCATTAGGCAGTTTTTCTGGCACATTGTTTCGCTTGCTTTTATGGTAGCCTGAGGCTATCAATCTTAAGAAAACTTTGAAAATAACGAGAAAATGCAGAGTAGCATTTGCAGAACACATCGGACAAGTGCTGAATAAACCCGTGGGACATTTAAGAAAGTAATTGCTTTCCGAAGTCGTCAACATTTCTCAAGTGCGTGTCAGACCTTAGCCGGCCATCAGATTTTGCAATCCTTTAAAACATGGCTCTGTAGTTGTAGACATTTTACATTCATGAAACTATGGATTTAGATAATCTGGTGTGTGTGTGTGTGTCTGTGTGTGTGTGTCACCGTGGGCATGGCGTGGCTTGGTGGGTGTGGCAGGGAAAGGATACTGTAAAATTTCCATTCCCACCCCACTCCAGGGGAAAGATACTGTAAAATCTCCATTCCCACCCCACTCCAGGGGAAAGATACTGTAAAATCTCCATTCCCACCCCACTCCAGGGGAAGGTTACTGCAAAATCCCCATTCCCTCCGGATCAGCTGGGACTCGGGAGGCAGGGAATAGATGGGGGCGTGGCCAGTCAGAGATGGTATTTACCAATTCTCCGAACTACTCAAAATTTCTGCTACCGGTTCTCCAGAACTGGTCAGAACCTGCTGAATACCACCTCTGCTAGGGCAAGCTGCTTAAACAGAATTTTCCAAATAATTCCATCTTCTCTTTCCCCCCCCCTCTTGCCAGTTGTTAATTGTTTCCAGCTCTTTTCTTCTCTTTTTCAGCCTTAATTTTTTTTCTGTTCCAGAGTTTCAGTCTCCTATAAAGTTTTGGCCATCTGAACTGAAGTATTCATATAAGGTCACAAGAATCTGGGTAGTGGGGTAGTTAAATGTCCAACCATGGTTTAAAGTGAATAAAGGGTCAAAGTTAACAAATAACTTTGACCATAACAAGGGTAAATTTGCAAGAGTCTCAAAGTTAATGATAGGTCCTTAGCCCAGGATGCCAGATTGAGCACATAAGCGATGTTGTCTATTCAATTTTATCTATGCTGAATTGTATTTCCAGGCAGTTACAGTCATCCTGTTTCTAAATGTGTCAGCCCGTTCAAAGTCTGTGCAATTATATGGAATGTCTTTAAGGATAAATGCAAACTGCTTTTCATGAGATGTTCTTCTTTTTCCCATGGACATCTTTACCAACCTTATTCAAAGGAAGAGGAGCCTGAATTTTTACACAAAGGAGTATGGCATATTTAGGACAATCCTTTCTCTCCATACAGAGAAAAGTTCTGTGCAATCCAGCTTTGCCATCTTGTTAATGTAACATTTCCAATTCACACTGAAATCCCTTGTGGCAATTGCCCTCTTCCCTCTGGGTTTTGCACCTGTGTATCTGTGTTTCTTGTATGTGTATAAATTATCCCATTTATAAAATTAAGTGACTCCTCCATCAGTATATAACAATGAATACATCTCCCAGATGCAATGTTTGAACACATTCATGCACTCCAGCAAAAACAGGAAAAAGGGAAGAAAATAGGAGGTAAGAGAAAGGAGTAGTTGCATTGGGAAGGGAAATAAAAACAACAGGGGGAGTATAAAACTGGATGGCGAACAGGCAAGTGAAATAGGTACCACATCAATTGATTAGGGAAATAAATGAAGGAGAAAGAAGCCTTGCTTAGGCATTACAAAAATACTAACATTCTTTAGGCAAGTAATCTTTTTCGAAGCCACAGGTAATCTGCAAAAGTATCCATACTTTTCAACAGATGTCTTAAATCTTCTATCAGGTAAATATTTTGTATCTTTAAAGTAATTTCTGTTTAGAACGAGACATCTCATATTGCCTGCAACATTGAAATGCTTAAAAAGAAGGTTGTGCTTCAGAAGCAGCTTATTCTTGCTTCTACCCCCCTCTCCCCTGCAATGACAATTGACACTGAGGTCAACTGCAGAATCGCCTAGGCCAGAGGTCTTCAAACTTGGCCCCTTTAGGACGTGTGGACTTCAACTCCCAGAATTCTCCAGCCAGTATGGAGAATTCTGGGAGTTGAAGTCCACAAGTCTTAACATGGCCAAGTTTGAAGACCTCTGGCCTAGGCAAGCTCCACATTTGGCAGACTACTGACTGACATGTGGGACCACCAGGGAATAAGCCTTGCTACAAAGCTCAAAGTCTACCGAGCAGAAGTGCTAACTACCCTGATGTATGCCAGTGAGACTTGGACTGTATGTAGGAGGCAGGCTAGGCAATTGAACCACTTCCACATGATCTGCCTCTGTAGAATTCTGAGGATCCAGTGGCCGGACAAGTTGCCAGCCACAGAAGTCCTCTCCAGAGCAGGCCTGCCATCAGTTCACACCCTGCTGATGAAAGCCCAGACACGCTGGGCAGGCCATGTTGCAAGGATGCCAGACCATTGCATTCCCTAAACAGCTCCTCTATGGTGAGCATGAGCTGTTCCAAGGAAAGCAATTGCATGGGAAACAAAGGAAGCAGCATAGCCTTTATTGTCATTGTACAAGATAAATACAATGAAATTGGACGTGTTGAAAGCCTCCTTCAAGTCCCTGGATATCGACACCACCTCCTGGGAAACGCTGGCACAAGATTGATTGGCATGGCACATGCTGATCCACCAAGGCTGCCAGACATCTGAGGACAGAAGAACAACCATAGCACAAGAGAAGTGAGCACTTCGCAAAGCCAGAGCTGCAAATGCTGTAACAATGGTTCCCACACATGTCTGGCAGACATGTGGCAGAATATTTTGTGCCTGTATAGGCCTTAACAGCCATCTGCGGGCACATTGTGGAAAGCCCACAACCTGTTAGATGTCAAGGTCCTCTCCGAACACGATGGATGAACATCATATCTTGCTTCTGCTACATCAAGCATACAGGTGGCTCAATGGCTAAGACACTGAGCTTATCGATCAGAAAGGTCGGCAGTGGAACGGTTCAATTCCCTAGTACAGGTCTCCTGCATAAGCAGGGGGTTGGACTAGATGACCTCCAAGGTCCCTTCCAACTCTGTTACTGTTTAGAATTTTGGTGAACAGGGACCATGCATAAAAGAGGGGGGGGGGGATAGATCTACTGTATTTTACTGGAATTCCTGAAGTCCCAGATTCTGATAGTATGGAGCACTGTTTTTATAAAAATTTTAAAAAATGGTGAGTGAAACCTAAATGAAGATACAATATAAGAAAGTATTTCCCAAATATTGTTTGGGATATTGGATATCCACATCCTGGGAAACTCGTTGGAGCCAATAAAAAGTAGGATTACAACTGAATAGGCATGTTTTAAAAAGACATTTTAAAAATGGAAGTAAAATGGGAGTTTATACTACTTGTACAAGGAAGGGTACTAGGAACTCTGGAGAATATGTTTACATACATTATTCAGGATTCCACCTCTAGTTTCCTGTATTGAGTTTCTCTTGAAGGGATTCCAGAATTTTGTACTTTGAAAGAAAGCTAGAGATATATGAACACGTCACTTCTAGAATTTCTTCATTTGTCCAGCATTTCTGATGGAGAAAAGGAATTGCTACTGGACCCAAAAATATGAAGAGTTAAGTGTCACTAAGAGGAGAAAGAAACCAGACCTTCAAGAATCAGGGCTATTGGGTTAGCCAATCATGGTTTAAGGTGAAGAACTAAGAAAACCACATTTCCAAGTTAACTTTGTTCAAGATGGCAGAGGGAACAAACATACTGGAGGCTGCCCAGACCATTTTTCCCATACTGTATTCTATTTCAAGTCACTGTCACTGGTCTAAATGTATGTCAAGTCACTGTCACGGTTCTAAATGTGTGTCAGCATGTTCAAAATATATGCAATTCTTGATATGTCTTTAAGGGTGCTGAGTCCTTCCTTTGAATGATGTATTTCCTCTATCTTGGCAGTGAATAAATGGCCACCCAGGGTTAGTAGTAGGAATTGTGTACTTGAGATATTGACAAGCTATCAAATCTATATAATCAGATGTTTAAGCCTCTGTTCTCCATTTTGGTTAGACCAAGTGTATTAACAGGAGTTTTCTTAGTTCTAATTAATATATATCAATGTGGAACTGTAATGTTTGACACTAAAAAATAAATCAAGAAACAAATGAGGATATGGGGATGGAAGCAAACAAACAAACAAAAACAGTCCTTCAGTTTTTCAAAACAGACAGAATTACAGAGCAGGGAAGGAGGCTGCATTTCAAATGAAGTGATGTTCGTGCTTTGTCTAAAAACAAATCCAATTATTATCATTAGAATGTGAATTCTAAATGTGTGAGGAATGTTCTGTTTTTACACCAAAAGTATTTTGAGGTGTAACCTTTTTTATGTTCAATCTTTGTAGCATTTAGTGTCACAAGGAGAATTAAAACATATTATTAATTCTTCCAGCATTGCAATGTGAAAGAAGCAGTTGGTTATTTTGGAAAGTGAAAAAGCAAGGCAAGACAGGATAAAATGTCGGATGAGCCATAGCTTTGATAAGAACCTAACAATAAAAGGATTACCTTGTTTCTTTTGCTTTTGAAATAATAGAAATCCAAGATAATAGACCACGTACGTCTTGTAACAAGAAAAAAACAAGGAGCTTTGCTTTATTTATCTGTTTGTTTGTTTGGCTGAATCCTAAATGACTCTGGGTAACTTGCAATTAAAACTTCCTTCACTGTAAACCCCTCGTCTTTGGAATTTCCTCCCTCTTCATTTTTTCTCAACCTGGTACTCTAGATATATTGAGCCACCCAAATTTCCATGGTCACACTGATGGACCTTGTGAGAGTTTTAGCCTTAACATATCAAGGAAGGAAAGTTTAGTTCCACGATTCTATCGTTCTGACAAATAATAATTGTTTTCATCTATTGGTCTGCCTGTATTGATTATTCTTTGATTTTGCATCTGTCTATCTGATACTTAACTCACTACTTTTTCATTCTTACTTAAAAATGTGGATTTTAATGCCTAAGTTTAGACTTTCTATTTAAAATTATTCTGGGTCATTAAGTTCTGAGAACTTGATGTCACATAATTAGTCAAATATTATAGATATATAGTTTTCCGTTTTTTTGATAAACGTTTACTCCCTGATAATGTGCAAAAAGATGGGGTCTGTTTCATCCCCTTATGATAAGGTTATATTGAGTGTGGCAAGAAACAAAGTGCAGAAATATATCTGTATATCCCTAAGAGAGATTCTGAGTTGCTAACCTTGCTTTCCTACAAAATATGGAAGATCTACATGCTTCAATGCTTCTCCCTTTTTAATATCTTTTAACATTTGTAAGATTAGTTTGATATTAGAAGTTGTACCCTGAATTTTCAGTGGGAGTGAGGAGAGTTGGTTGAAGAGATTAAATGCAGTGTAGAAGGTCTGAATGTTAGGCAGAATAGAAAGTATGAAAAGTTCTCAATAAGAAAATCCCTCCTGGTTTAATTTATTTGAATTAAAGGAAGCATATTTAATCTGCAGAATAATTATGTTTACTTTGATTTTTATTTATTACAAGCTTTTATCCAGATAGAATTCCTTTTTCGTTTGGGGAGAAAAATGCAAAACTGTTCCGGCATTCAGACAGAATACTTATACAATTGAAATAGATCTTTGCTTGCATTAAAATCTCATGGTAAGATCGGATCACCTAAAATGCTTTAAGTTACAGCTAGAAGGAGAATTGCATTTAATGGTTTCTTTTACTTCATTGAAGTTTTTCAAACAGAAACTGCATAGCCATCTATCAGGGATGGTGAAGCGAATCCTACAGTGTGTAGCGCAGTGATGGCTAACCTTTTCCAGAGCGAGTGCCTAAAGCATGCACATGTGTGCGTGAATGCGCGCAGGCGCACCCCAAAATGCAATGCGCATGCGGCCCCATGCATGTGCCCCGCCCCCCTACACATGCGCACACACCCAGGCATGCGCCCCACACTTGCACAGCAGAGACCCGATGAACAGCTTGCTGGCAGAAGGCATGGGCGCATGTGCGGTGGAGCCAAACTAGGGTGACAGTTCACGTGCCCACAGAAAGGGCACTTTGTGCCACCTGTGGCATGCGTGCCATAGGTTCGCCATCACAGTTCTAATGAGACTACTTTCATAGTAGCTGTGTTTTGTGTGCAACAGAGTAATATCTTACAACTGAACCATAGTTTATTGAATTAGCTAAGTGTCTCCACCGTATGGAGTCACATTGACCAATTGCCAAAATGGGAACACTATGCCCACCAAGTCTCTTCTGGAACCCTCAGCGTCTATGGCAGTGTTGGCTAACCTTTTCTGAACCGAATATCCAAAGTGTGTGCTTGAACTTCCAAAATGCAATGTGTGCATGCCCCTGTAAATGCTCCCATCCTCCTGCATGTGTCCATGCCTCCTGCATGTGTCCCGCCCCTCATGCATATGTACACCCCCGCATGCACCCCGCTCATGCACAGCAGAGACCTGACAACCAGCTGGCTGGAGCTGAAGTGGGGCGACAACTTGCGTGCCCCCAGAGAGGGTGCTGCGTGCCACATGTGCCATAGATTCGCCATCACGGGTGTAGGGGGTTGATGATCTCTTAGCTGTCTTCCAATTCTACGATGGTTGGATGGACGATAAGTACTTAATGGTTAGCTAAGGAATATTTGGCCTGAAATCTCAAAAAAGGCTGTGGATATTCTCCTGTGCGCTGCTTGGAGAGTCCAAACATGGGTTAACACAGTCTAACTGCCCTAGGACTGAGTGAGTTTTTTCTTGACCACGCCTCCCTTTGCCTCATGCAATTCAGTTTTAAAAACTCAGTCCGCCCGTTTGGACTGTAACCGGGGAGCTCCTGAGTCTTAGTTCATTTCATTTCATTTCATTTCATTTATTAGATTTATAAACCGCCCCCTCTCCCCATAACTAGCAGAAGACAAAATTAAACTGACACGCCTATTGAAAATTTCCTTCACCCTTTATCGAGATTCCTCGCGTGTTGAGACGTCTGCCGGGGCACCCATCGCCTGCTGAGCGTAAGCAGAGTGCGCGGGGGTGAGTGGCTTGTCCGGCGGCTGCCGGCGAGCCCTAGGGGCGGCGGGAGGCTTTCCGTCCGTAATTGCCCCAACAGCTGAGTTTTGCTGGCCGGGACGAGCGCTGAAGCTCTCCGGTGGCGGGGGCTATTAATTTGCCTGGCAACAGCGGTCGCCATTTTAAGGAGGCTTCACACGCTTTTCGTCACAAGCCGTGCTATTTCAAAGGAGAAGGCTGTGCGCGCAGCAGTGGCCATTTTACTATGCCAGGCGGCATTCTGAGTGACTGGAGCCACGAAGAGGATGTTCTCCAGGCCCTCAGCAGCAGCAGCGAAGCCACCGAAGCGTGGGCCTTGTCCAGAAAGCCGGCGAGGCCTACCTTAGGGAGGACACCTAAATTCCCAGAGGTGGCCAAAGTGAGTTAGAGAGCCTTGTCCTTTAGGCTTCCCTCTTAACTTTTGGCGGGATCGACGGGCGTTCCCTTGGCCAGCTGGCCCCCGCCCTCACCAACCTTCCTCGATCCATGCCTGGCCTACCTGTCTCTTCTGTGTCCTGCAGGCCAGTATGGCAGACAAGGGGGCACAAGATATGCAGGCAGGGCCCTCCTCAAAGTGGAGCAGGCTTGATCTCCCCCCCCAACGGGAGCAAGAGAAGCAAGGGCGGCTCTAGGAGGGCATCCCCAGGGCCCTCAGGGTGCACTGACAAGCCCAAGGAGGGGCCCCGCAGACATAAGACCCCACAATCCCACAGGCCTGATAGGTCTCCCAATCATGGGGAGCCATTACCAGAGCAAAACCCAGCCCAGGAAAGTGAAGGGGAACCTGGCTCCCCTCAAGGGGACAAGTCACCTCTATCGGTTGGGGAAATATCTAAGGAATCTTTGCCTGATGCCTCCTGGGGGTACCCCGACTCTCCCAGTTCATCCATCAGGGAGGAGTTGGAACCCTTTCAGGGCATGCTCCCTGAGGAGGAGAGTAACAACTTAAGGTGTTCTGCACCATCTACATCCCGCCCCAGGGAGGATAAGGGCCCTGCCCTGTCAGCTGAGATGAGGGAAGTGATTGCTCAGGGCATCTCTCAGGGCATCGCCGAGGGCTTAAAGCAAAAGGAGGCCTGAATTTCTGGCACGCCCAAGCCTAGGCCCTCCACGACACAGGCAAGGGACCAGGATCCACCCTCCCCAGGTACCTCAGTGGCTACTGAGGAGTCGGGGTGGGAAGAAGGAGAGATTGATGACTTTGAGTTATCAGAGGACGAAGATCTCCCTCCAGATAAACCGGCCTTCACGGGGTTGTTTAAACCCTCTCTATTCAAATCTATTCTCCACAAGGCCAAGGCGGCCACTGATTTGGGTTCCAACCCGAAGGGGGCTGCAGTTCCCCTACCCCCCCACTAAGGACCATAAGGAGGGCTTGTTTAAAGAACCTGCTCCTACCATTGATCTAATTCCAGTTCCGGAATTATTTATAGACGTAGTTCAAAGGCAGTGGGTCCAACCAGGTACCCTCACCAATCCCAGCGGTGGGGATAAGTCTCTCTACGCTGTGGAAAGTAAAATGGAGGAGGTGCTAAAATTGCCAGAGGTGGATGCTCCGGTGGTATCATTGACTTCCAATTCGAACTTACCAGCTGACCTTCTGGAAGGTCTCAAGGCCGAAGACAAGAGATCTGAGAAGGCATGTCACAAAATGTACCAGGCGGCTGCCTGGGCCATCAGGGCATCCACCTCTGCCTCTTTTTTCACTAGGGCATCACTCCTACGGCTACGCCAGCTGAGATCAAAAAACCCCTCTGGGGATCTCGTTGGAAACATGACATCAATAAAATAATTACCGCAGTTGAATATTCAGCGGATGCCTCCTTAAACGCGGCAAAGTTCGCGTCCAGGGCACTGGCATCCAATGTCACATCCCGTCATCTGCTGTGGCTGCGCCACTGGCAGGCGGACATGAAGGCCAAGGGGAAGCTAGCTTCCGCCCCCTTCAAGCGGGGACAGCTTTTTAGGGAGGCCCTGGACAGGTTTGTCATCAAAACGAAAGACAAACGGAAAATCCTCCCGGCCACCCTAAGGAAAAATGAGTGCAAAGGATCAGGTTCCTTTAGGAAGCAGTCCTTTAGAGCACAGGACACCACCCAGGCTCCCAGCTCCACTTCTTACCAGAGGCCCTACCCACAGGCAGGGGATAGGGGCCAGGACAGAAACTCTAAGGGTCAAGGGGGAGGCAACAACAACAACAGCATTCCTTTAGTGTGAACCGAGAGAAGAGTCACCTAGAACCGACCATTCGCATCCAACATCTCGGTGCCATCATAGACTCCACCTCCTGCCAGGTATTCCTGTCCCCAGACAGGTTGAAAAAATTTCAAAACAGACTTCATCTATGCAGACTGTCCAGGTCAGTGCCGATCATACAACTTTCCCAACTCCTAGGCATCATGATACCTTGCCTGAAGGTGGTTCCCTGGGCACGTCTTCATGCCAGGGAACTACAGTGGTTCCTCCTGCAAATGCAGAGGGCAAAGACCAGCAACTCACTGCGGCAAGTGAAGTTGCCACCAAGGGTGATCCGCTCCCTATCTTGGTGGAAAACAGTGGTGGTCCAAAAAGGGTGCCTCTTCAAGGAACCTGAAAGACTGGTTGTGACAACCGATGCCAGCCTGCAGGGTGGGGGGCACACTGCCAGGGCCAGCTCACTCAGGGCAAGTGGACATAGAGGGAGGCAGCCCACAGCATAAACTGGCTAGAGCTGAGGGCTGCCCACCTCGCCCTACGTCAGTTCGCATCTCAGATTGTGGGCCATCATGTACTGTTATTAACAGACAATGTAGCAACAAAGGCCCACATAAACAGGCAAGGCGGCACACACTCCAAGAACCTCATGGGGGAGGCGGAGTCCCTGGGCAGATGAGCGGAACGACATCTGGTATCCATAAGAGCGGACCACATATCGGGGACCAGCAACCAGGAGGCAGATTGGCTGAGTCGGCAGACGATCGATCATTCCAAGTGGTGGCTGCACCCGGACCTCTTCAGTCAGATCGTGAGGAGATTCGGCAAACCGCAAGTAGACCTCTTTGCCACCCACACCAACACACATCTGCCCCGCTTCTTTTCTTGTTACCACTCACCACTGGTGGAGGGGACAGATGCACTGAGGATCAAGTGGCCCTCAGGACTTCTGTACGCATTTCCCCCCCCTTCCGCTCATCCCACAGGTAGTGGCCAAACTGCTAGCAGAAGGGGCCGAAGTAATAATTGTAGCGCCTCACTGGCCCAGGAGGTCCTTGTCAGTCTCTCCATTCAAAAACCTTGGAGGATTCCTCAGGAGCAAATCTCCCTCAGCCAGGGATCCATCTGTCATCCGGATCCTCAGTGGCTACAACTAGCCATCTGGCACTTGAGGGGGAACTCCTGAGGAATCAGAATCTTTTGGACAAGGTCATCAAAGCCATTCAGGCGTCCAGACGACCTTCCACTATTAGAATATATGAAGCCACCTGGGCTGCATTTTCGAACTGGTGTCAAAAAAGTGGTGTTCGAGACGTTTCGTCACACTTACTTGACTTTCTCCAGGAGGGTCTGGACAAGGATCTTGCGCCTAATACACTCGAAAGGCAGGTGGCGGCCCTGTCCACCATTCTCACTTGTAACTCATCTAGACCCTTGAGTCAACATCCACAGGTCAAGAGCTTCCTGATGGGCGCGGTGAACATCTGCCCTCAGGTGGTTCATCGTTACCCGTCCTGGAACCTGCCATTCATTCTAAAGGCTCTAACGGAGGCACTCTTCGAACCTATACGGAAGGCAAGCCTCCATCACTTGACATTTAAGACCGCCTTTCTAATAGCCATCACCTCGGCGTGCAGAATTTCGGAATTGGCTGCGCTGTCCGTGAGAGAGGACCTATGCATTGTACATACAGATAGGGTCATATTGAGACTTGACCCCATGTTTATCCCTAAAATCAATTCCCACTTCCACAGATCCCAGGAAGTGATTCTTCCCAACTTTTGCCCTGATCCTACACCTCCAAGAGAAAAACTCTGGCATACGTTGGATGTAAGGAGGGCCGTCCGTATTTACATCAAAAGCACCAAGGACTTTGACGCTCCGAATCCTTTTTTGTATCATTCCATCCTGGGTCACTTGGTCACAAGGTATCATCCCACACAATTGGGCGTTGGTTGCAGGCCTGCACCAAGCTTGCCTATGAGCATGAGGGCAAGGCTGCACCATGCCGCGTGACAGCGCATTCAACAAGGAGTGCCACTACTTCAGCAGCATGGGCGACCCAGCCTCCATCGTTGATATTTGCAGAGCAGCCACGTGGGCGTCACCCACGGCATTTATCAAGAATTACAAGATTGACACCTTTGCCTCGGCCGAAGCCTCTTTCGGAAGAAGGATTTTACAAAAAGTTGTGGAGACTACAGACTCTCTGGACTCTACCCGCCCTGGGACACAATACCTTGGGTATAATAATAATAATAATAATAATAATAATAATAATAATAATAATAATAATAATAATAATAATAATAATAATAATATTTATTTCTTAGCCGCACCCTCTCCCGAAGGACTCGGGGCGGCGTACAATAAAACACATAAAAATACAAATATGGACAAAACATACATATAATATAGACGTATACAAAGAGGAGGTGGACAAATGGATGGAAACAATTAAAATCGCAATATTAAAAATCCCCTAAATAAGTTAAATAAATTAAAATTACAAAAATAAAAAACCCGTCAGGAGCGATATGATCAGACTATGGTTGAGCCAGGCCAGCTACTTGGAATAGGTGGGTCTTGAGCTTTACACGGAAGGAGCGGAGGTCAGAGGTAGTCCTAATATCCGGAGGGAGGTCATTCCACAGGGCTGGGCCCGCCACAGAGAAGGCTCTACTCCTAGGCGCCGCCCCTCGGCACTGTCTGGTGGACGGCACCTGGAGGAGTCCCTCTCTGTGCGAGCAAATTGGTCGCAGGGATGTATGGGGCAGGATACGATCCCGTAAGTAACTAGGTCCTGAGCCATGGAGCGCTTTAAAGATCGTTATCAAAACCTTGAAATGCACCCGATAGACCACAGGAAGCCAGTGCAGCTCGCGCAGGAAAGGTGTCACATGGGAGTACCTGGTACTCCCCATTATTACCCGCGCGGCCGCATTTTGGACCAACTGTAGCCTCCGGGTGCATTTCAAGGGAAGCCCCATGTAGAGAGTGTTACAGTAGTCCAGGTGAGACGTCACCAGCGCATGAGTGACTGTGCGTAAGGCGTCCCGGTCCAGTAGGGGGCGCAATTGGCGCACCAGGCGAACCTGGTGGAACGCCCCCCTTGCCACGGCTGTCACATGGTCATCCATGGACAGCCGGGCATCCAGGAGGACGCCCAAATTGCGCGCCCGCTCCATGGGGGCAAGTTGTATGCCCCCGATGGCCAAAGATGGAATTAATTGGCTGAACCGGGGAGCCGGTACCCACAGCCACTCTGTCTTGGAGGGGTTGAGCTTGAGTCGGTTGTCATCCATCCAGACCCGTACGGCTTCCACACACCGGGACATCACTTCGACGGCCTCGTTGGGGTGGTTCGGGGTGGAAATGTACAGCTGAGTATCGTCAGCGTACAGATGGTATCCCACCCCGAAACCACGGATGATCTCACCCAACGGCTTCATATATGTGTTGAACAGGAGTGGCGAGAGGACCGACCCCTGTGGCACCCCACAAGTAAGGGGGCTTAGGGTCGACCTCTGCTCTCCTGCCAACACACGTTGCGTCCGGCCGGAAAGGTAGGAGCCGAACCACCGCAAAACGGTGCCCCGGACCCCCAACCCCTCCAGTCGGTGCAACAGGATACCATGGTCGATGGTATCAAAAGCCGCCGAGAGGTCTAATAGGACCAGGATAGAGGAACAACCCCTATCTCTGGCCCTCCAGAGATCATCTACCAACGCGACCAAGGCCGTCTCCGTGCTGTGCCCAGGGCAGAAGCCGGACTGGCGCGGATCTAGATAATCATCTTCCTCCAGATGTCGTGGAAACTGATAAGCCACCACACTCTCTACAACCTTCGCCAAGAAGGGAAGGTTGGAGACAGGACGATAATTGGCCAGCTCCATAGGGTCCAGGGAAGGCTTCTTGAGCAAGGGTCTCACCACCGCCTCTTTCAAGGAGGCCGGGAGAGACCCCTCACTCAACGAAGCGTTCACTAGGCCTAGGAGCCAGTCACGTGTAACCTCCCAGGATGCCAGTACAAGCCAGGAGGGGCACGGGTCCAATAAACATGTGGTGGGTCGCAGTCGTCCACGCATTCTGTCCAAATCCTCGATGGCAACCAAGTCAAACTCCTCCCAGATCGGTTTCTCAAGACTCGCCACGGACGTCTCCATTGGACCACTGACAGGGACCCAATCCTTCCGGATTTGAGCGATTTTATCCTGCAGATATTTCCCAAACTCCTCTGCCCTACCCTGTAAAGGGGCCTCCCGCGGCCTCTGAAATAAGAGGGAGCGGGACACCCGAAACAGGGCAGCAGGGCGGTTCTCTGCGGATGCAATGAGAGCGGCACAATATTGACGTTTGGCCGCTCTCAATGCCACAAGGTACGTCCTTAAATGGGCTCGTACCTGTGTTCGGTCAAATTCGGAACGGGAGGATCTCCAACGACTCTCTAGGCATCTCTTGCGGCGTTTCATCACCCTTAGCTCCTCGGTAAACCAAGGGGCCAGGGTGGATCGTTGCCGCCAGAGAGGCCGCAAAGGCGCCACCCGGTTCAAGGCTCTGGTAGTCGCATTATTCCACGCGACCACCAGGTCCTCTACCCGGGGGCGGGTCAGGTTTACAGGAGGTGGCCCAAGCTCCGTCTGGAACCTATCTGGTTCCATCAGGCGCCTGGGGCGGAACCATCTAGTGTTTTCCAGTTCCGCCTCCCCGCAGCGGGGGGTAGCACCAGGGAAGTCAAGTCGGAGGAGTGAGTATGTCCCATGCTTGGACTCTCCAAGCAGCGCACAGGAAAAAGACCATTGGCTTGCCTGAACGGTCATTCTCTGGGCACTGCAGGAGAGTCCAACCCCACCCAGGGTCTGATGACTTATCAGGACTACGATCTTGAATGGACTAGGAACGACTGTATAGTACGCTTTCTTCGTTTTTAAAACTGAATTGCACGAGGCAAAGGGAGGCGTGGTCAAGAAAAAACTCACTCAGTCCTAGGGCAGTTAGACTGTTAACCCATGCTTGGACTCTCCCGCAGCGCCCAGAGAACGACCGTTCAGGCAAGCCAACGGTCTTTCTCAATCATCCAAGTCATGGTGGTCCTGAAGTGCTTTTCAAACACAATCTGACTTTATGTGATTTCTTCTTGAAATTTTTTCTTTTCTCAATGAAACGTTTTCAACAAAACGTTTAAGAAGCTTCTTGGATGAGAAGTGAAAAGTTTTCAGGAAAAATGCAAAGTCCAGTTGCCTTTTGAAAAGCACCTTTGGGACAAACATCAAAGCTGCTTTCAAGTCACTCAAGGGTTATGTAGTATTGTACAAGGATTCTGTCTTAAGTAATTCTAATAATATTGAGGTCGCCAAGTATACAGTGAACTAAGAAGGGAAGGTTTTTGTGCCAATGAGATGGAAAACAAGTGTATTTGCATTGTTTCTAGAGAAATGTTGTAAATTGGAATTTATTATGAATTTCAGGGAAGGGAAGAAAGTTATTTGGCAAGATGATAATTTGCAAAACCAAATATTGAAGGACAACAGCAGGGAAGCTTACATATAATAAGCCTCAGACTTTAAGATTGGATTACAAGGAGATTTTCCAAGCTATCAGCATAGATGTGGGAATAAGGGTAAGAAATGAGAGAAGAATATGCTATATGCAGGAGGGAGAAAGGCTCTGGGCATCTGTGTTTTTCAGAGCGTGGGAACCTTTAATTAAAGCATGTGGTTGCTGCTACTTCAGTAAGACTTGACATGTGACCAACAGTTCATAGCGTCCAAATTAATCTTCACAGTTCTCGGTTATCCATAGCAGAATCCCATTCCCTAAATTGGCCAATTGCAGTTTTGTAAAATATCCTGGCTGGGAGTTGTTTTTCTCATATGGCATTTAATTCATCATTTACTGCTGTATTTCTTGCATACTTTTGCATTCTCATGAATGTTGCTCTCACTGTAATATGAGAGTAAAAATTTAGATCAGACTTCCATCAAGAAAAAGGAATGGCAGCTGGCATGGGGAATTCTGTGACCTCCACAATCATTTTAGCACATGTATATGCTCCCTTAAAGCATGTATAAAGTCTACGTTAAAATATGTCAGCTTCCTGCTTCTTAATGTGGCTCAAATGGAAATGAGGTTGTTATATTATCATCAAGAGGTTTATTCATTAACCTTCCAAAAGAAGGTCTGAACTCCATGGTTGTTTTCTTGCATATCAATAAAAGACAGCTAATGTAGAAGGCAGTTTGGTGTAGTGCTTAAAACAACAGGCTAGAAACTGGAAGCCTATGAGTTCTAACCCTGACTTAGGTACAAAGCCACTGGGTGACCTTGGACTACAGGTAGTCCTCAACTTATGTCCATTTGTTTAATGACAATTCTAGTTTATGAGGGCCCCAGAAAAATGACTTTATCACCCTCTTCAAAGTTACAACCATCATATCACCCCAGTGGTCCATGTGATTACAATTTGAATGCTTCTTAATCGTCTCACATTTATGACGGTTACAGTGTCCTGCAATCACATGATTACAATTTGTGAACATCCCAGTAGGCTTCCATCAAGCAAAGTTAATTGGGGAAAGTGGATTACATCATTAACACCTCTGTAAAAATGGTCATAAAATCAGATCTGGTCACATGAAGATTCCTTTAATGACTGCATTAAAGTGGCAAACCACTTCTGGAAATCCTTGCCAAGAAAACTGCAGGGCCTCGTCCAGGCACTCTCTGAGAATTGGACATGACTGAATGGTAGAAGAAAAAGTATGGCTGAGACCCAGAGGCCCAAATTTAAGTATGACCTCTGCCATAAGCTTACACAGTTGAGACAATAATACAAATCTTCCTTATGTTTTGTTGTGTGAAAAATAGTATTTGAAACAGATACTCCTCAACTTCCGGGGGGGGGGGGATGCTAGCAAATGCCACAGTTCTGAAAGGCTCAGGACACTGGTGGGTAAGGGGGAAATTCTGACATTTGCTAATGTTTTGAGCCTTTCAAAACAATAGCATTCACCAAGATTTTGCCAGATTTGTGGTCTGTCCCTCAGTATCCTAGAGCAGTGGTGGGCAACCTGTGGCTCGGGAGCCACATGCGGCTCTTTACACCCTTTAATGCGGCTCTTCTGTGTGCCGGGTGCCCGCTCCCCTCCCTCCTCTCGGGCTTCGGAGGGAAGCTTCTGCAAAAGCCCGGGCGAGTGACAACCAATTTTGGTCCTATGACTGCAGAATGCTGCAAAATACCATAAATGCAGGCCAGTTGTTGAGTGTTTCAAATGTGATTGGAACACTCAACAAGGTGACCACAGTGTGTGTGTGTGTGTGTGAGTGAGTGAGAAAGACAGACAGAGAGAGGAACAGAGAGAGGGAGTGAGGGAGGGAATCAGAGAGAGACTGACAGACAGACACACACACACAGACAGAGAGAGAAAGAGGGGGAGGGAGGGAGAGAAAGATAGACAGACAGAGAGACACACACAGAGTGAGTGATTAAGTGAATGAGTGAGAGACAGACACACCCACATACACAGAGTGACAGAGAGAGAGGAAGGGAGGGGAGAGAGACAGAGGGAGAGACAGAGACAGACACACACACACAGAGTGAGTGAGAGACAGACAGACACACACACACACACAGAGTGACAGAGATGGGGGAGGGAGGGAGAGAGAGACAAAGAGCCAGAGAGAGAGAGAGAAAGAAAAAGAAAAAAAGAAAGAAAGTGGGAGAGAGAGATGAAATTAAAAACAACAACATACAAACCTGACTTACTCAAACTATCCAAGGAAATGCAAGGCCAATGTTCACATTAGTGGTTGTGACTTTGTCAGTCAATGTCAGGATGTAATTTTCTCTACATTGTAAGGCAAATGTTACGGAATTTAACGTTATCGATAAATAATATCGTTCTAAAGTTTTTGTTTTATTAGTTGTGTTATTTGTATCCTCCCGACCTATGTGGATACTTGCATGCAGAATATTCTCAATAAAAACTTATTGAAACTAAAAACAGTGTACCATCCTATGTATTTTCGGTTTTAAAAATGTGGCTCTCAAAGTAAATTTCAATCGTGGTTTTGGCGAGATTTGGCTCAGTTGAAAAAAAAGGTTGCCCACCACTGTCCTAGAGAAATGTTTGAAAATGCTAGCAAACACCTAGGTTATTGCGATTTCTCTCTCCGGTCAGGCAGGGAGAGGACCTGAGCAACCAGTTGTGTTGGGAGGCCTGAGCCTTCTCTCTGCCAACCAGATCATGGAGGCCTAGGACCTCTTCCTGACATGCTGATGAATGATGCACACAGTTGCTTAATAACCACAACTGGGAGAGCCAAGATTGTGGCGTTTTGAGTCAAGTGGTCAGGTGGCATCTCACTTAATAACCATTTCACTCAGTGACTGAGTTTCTGGGCCCATTTGTGGCTATAGGTGGAGGACTACCTGTGCGTCCAAGCCACAATATAAAGGTATGATGAGATTGTTAGCAATGTGATCATACTTCTTATTCATTCTTGTTTGATTCTCTCTGTTAACACAACAATCCCATTCGCCATACTTCCTACCCCATTCTGTTTCATACTTGTCCATAAACCTGTCCATTTCTGCTTATCTATTACACCCTTCTTCCAACCTTGATTGTTTTCTTATGGGAAGGCTTAACGCTGGTGTCACCATTCAAAGAGAACCTTGAAGAGAAGTTCCAATGGATGAATCTAAATGGAATTCCCCCCCCCCTTTCTTTTTTCCTCTGTTTAGGAATGGTCAGAAGAAATCTTCAGTCTGGCAACAAACCTGTTGGCACATAACATGTCTAGGGATGCTTTTCTGGAAAAAGCGTAAGTACCAAAATCCTTATTGTGCGGGAAGTTGCTTCATTTTCTTATGTGTCAGCTTCCTTTTTTTTCTGAAAGAATTATTGCTACCAATTGTTTTCATGATGATGGATTACTGCCTCTCTAAACATGCTTTTTCCTCTTTTCTCACTGAGACGGCAAACTGAACGTCTTTTTAGCAACAGCCTTGATGACTCAAATAGGTGTACCCTGAGCTTTTGTTAGCACCATCCCAATACTTTGGGTAATATACTTCCTATTCTGGGAATGAATATACAAGGGCAGTCACAGCAGCAGATAGTGTGCTAAGCTACTCTAGTTCATGTTCAGGCCCCCAAAATATAGTTTATAATCAAGGTGTTCCTGATTGTGAAGTTCTTGGATGCAGAAGTCCATAATTTTGTCACTTAGCTTACGCATGGGGAGGGGAATCTTTTCATCCTTATTTATGATTACATGGCAGAAAGCTCTATTATTCAGGAAGGAGCTCTGTGGATATATTTGGCACTTCATGAGTAAAGAAGGAAGTCTGCAACATCCTGTGAAGTCTCCTAAGAACCTTGAGAGATATTCCACTAACGGTTAGAGTAGGAACCTGAACTAAGTTCTTTAAACGATTGGCTTGAATCCTTCAGCAGTAGGGATTCATAAGACACCAAGTCTGTTCTGTTTTTTAGCAGTAGATTCATGATCAGACAACTTCTCCAGATTTGATTGGGAGCAGATGAATATTGCACTTACTTTATAATTTTTATAAGACAGCAGGAGGGTCTGGTCTTTTTATAAAAAAACAAAAATCTTATCTGTTTAAAGTTATATGCCACTCTGTTAGAATGTTGAGGCCCCTTTTTCAGCATGTCCTGGAATGAACGTGTGACTACCACTAGCTTATACCTCTGTCATATCTAAGAAAGATATAAAAGACTTTTCAGCATGGAACTATAGGAACAATCTCCATCCCCTACTAACCACCACCCAACTTTTTCCTCTGGAGATTGATTCTGGCCGTCCCCTGGTTAGATCCAGCTTGGAATCCCACTGGAATTCTGAATAAAATTCATTTGAATCTTCACTTCAATGGATCTGCAGTGGTAACAATGTTTAGCATGCATTACCTTTAACCTGCCAGTCAAAATAACATAAATAATAGTAGCCAGTCCCAAAACCATATTCGTTTTCTTATCGACTGGCTAGTTGAAAACTGACCGATCTGGAATTCTAATACTGCTGCTTAAGGTAATAAACAATAAATGACAGGCTTATCTCCTTATGATGTGCTGTCTATTATATTAGCTGAACAATAAAGGGCTACAAGATTTCCACCTCCCTTTCTTAATTGCCTGTGCCTTTGCCCTCAGAAGCAAATAACTGTAAATCTGTTCCTGTGAAGTCTGTAGGCACGATGTGTTGATCCAGAGGGCTTTGAAACAAAAGCACAAAGGGTGGTGTTGATGACAACATCCTGGGGCAAAAATTGTTGGCAGGGTTTTTTTTTTTTCAGCTTAAAGAGGAAACGCCTAAATATACCCAAGTTTATCTACAGTCATGCAGATGACTGAATAAGAATAAACAGAGATATATTTAAAGTACATGTTACATACAAGCATATGTAATGAAATCCTGGTGACATTTGAAAATAAATGCTGTTTTTCGGTAGAAAATGTAACGCACGGAAAGGTGTGTTCTCTTCCACAATGCTTTCAGAGCCGAACGACTTGTATAAGAGAATCTCCCAAGAATTAACAGCTCTTCAGCACACATGCTCCATATGGATGTTTCCTACTCTGTAGGTGAAAGGTGCTCAACCCCCAGGGCATGGCCCACTACTGGGCCGTGGCCAATTTGGAACATGGTCCCATGAGGGGCGTGCTGGCATGCATGTATGCACAATTCGATTTACGTGGGGAGCAGGCCAGCAAGCACCCGCGTCTGCACACAGCTCAAATTGCACAACTTGAGCTGCTTGTGCGCTAGCTTGCCACTCACACGACCCTGTTTCCCTCTCCCCACCCCAACAAAGATTGGGGACCGCTGCTGTAGATGAATACTTTTTGAAAAAAATCTACTGGATTAGGGTAATGCAAAGAATGAAATTGTTGATATTCAGATTTAGGTTCCACTAAAGAAGTACAGTGGAATAATAATAATAATAATAATAATAATAATAATAATAATAATAATAATAATAATAATAATAATAATAATAATAATAATAATAATAATAATGCCAAATGCAGACTCTGCAAAGAAGTTGATGAAACTTGACCACATACTCAGCTGCTGTAAAAAAATCGCGCAGACTGACTATAAAATGCGGCACAATTCAGTGGCACAAATGATCCACTGGAATTTGTGCAAAAATTATAATATTAAAACAGCAACAAACTGGTGGGAACATAAGCCTGAAAAAGTCATCGAGGGTCAGATGGTCAAGATCTTGTGGGATTTTCGCATACAAACGGATAAAATACTGGCGCATAATACACCAGACATCACACTGGTTGAGAAAAATAAGGTTACAATCATAGACATCGCAATACCAGGTGATAGCAGGGTTGCCGAGAAGGAATATGAAAAAATCGCGAAATACCAGGAGTTAAAAATCGAAATCCAACGATTATGGAACAAACCAGCAGTGGTAATTCCAGTGGTAACCGGCACACTGGGTGCTATTCCAAAAGCACTGGAATTACATTTAAAACAGTTAAAAATTGACAAAATCACCATCAGTCAAATGCAAAAGGCCGCACTGCTTGGATCCGCACACATATTACGAAAATACGTTACGACGTCCTAGGCCCCTGGGTGGGGCCCAACTAGTAATTAATGCCAAATCCGGTGATACAACTGGCCGCTGTGATACAATTCTGTTGATGCAATAATAATAATAATAATAATAATAATAATAATAATAATAATAATAATAATAATAATAATAATAATTTTATTTTAAGCAAAATTACAAATATTATACTTGTAATTTAATAAATCTAACCTGTTTATATCACAGGAGAATAGACAAGGGAGAGGATTTTCCAATAAGAAAAGGAGAAGGATTTGCTTGAAGATTAAGAGAAAAGGGCAGTTGAAATTTTTCAGCAGAAGAGTTTAATCTTGCCTACAGCTATTTTCATTTCCCCCTTTTTTTCCTTACTCCCAAGCCAGCTTCTTAACTTCAGGGGGTAAAACTAGTGAAAAGCATTGGAAGCATAGTATCACCTTTCTCTTCCCATCATTTCTGCAAGTCCTGACCGCTTGATTCATTATATACAGTATAAGGTAGCTGTTGTATATCATATACTCACAGATAAGCCAAGAATTTTAGATCCTCATACACATCCCCAAAACTGGGTTAAGGTTATCCATGGAAAGGCTTATCCACCACTGTATACATTGTTTTGGGAAACAATGTAGATTCACTTCAAGTAAGTGTTCTGGGGCCGTGGAGACAGCGTCATTTGATCTGGGAAAGCAGATAGGCCATTTGATTTAATTGAAGCAATCTGCAGGGCCTCAACCACTTCAGATCAGTGCTATGAGAAAAGGCTCTTATCAATCTCCTCTTTCATTACTGGCTAAAGTGCTTTCAAACTGGGTAGCTTTGGGATTGCCTATAACATGAAGTAGAATCAGCCTGCCTACAACAACTTTGGTCAGTGCAGAGGGAGCTTTAAGCAGGACAGCTCTGTCATACAGTGCGGTACACAGCCAGTGGTGGGGTACGACCGGTACGCCCCAGTACAGGCGTACCGGTCCCTGCCGGGAACACCCGGTACCATTCCGGTACAGTGCTCCGAAGGGCCCACCCGCCCACCTGCGCTCTTTACCGGTATTTGAAGTTTTCGGGGCTTCTGCACACGGAGGGCACGGTGCCTGCTCGATGCTCCGCCAAGCAGCTGGAGCATCGCAAAGGTGTCGCGAAGCATCGTGGGCGGTAAGTACGCATGCGCATACTGTGTGCGCAGTGCATGCACTCATGTGGTGGGCACCCAGCCCCGTTGCACCATACCAGTTGCAAAGGGATCCGGAGCCCACCACTGTACCCAACCAAGAGATTATTGGTGTAAGCACTGCAAACATACTTGTCTCCCACTGATTATTCACCAATACTTTCTAGGCAGTTTACCTTCTGGATGCACAATTACATCCAGATTCAGCAGAATGGGCAGATCCCATCAGCCATAAAATGATGGCTGTGACCAGAACAGCCAGGGCTTATTCCACAGTGGTCCCTGCTCTTTGAAGATCAGAATAGCCCCAACCCTGTTAGCCTTTCGTAAGATTCTAAAAACCTATCTGTGTTCCTGTGCCTGGGGTGTTGAATGTATTAGGGCCCCCGTTTCCTAGCTATATTGGTAACTGGCCAAGTTTTTTCAAGTGCTATGTATATTTATTTTGGCTGTTTCTGTTGATTTAAAATGCTTTAGTATTTTGATTATAATATGTATTTTTTTATTGTAAACCCAGTCATTGACAGAGATGGGTGGCTATAAAAACTGAATACATGAATACATGCATGCATACATACCTAGCTAGAAGGCATCTGGTGACCATTAATAGGCCTGTTTAAGTAAAGTATCCCTTCAAAACTTCACAGAGTCCTATGTTATTTACATTTATTTCCAATTAAGCAGTTGAGTTTCTTCCTCTGTTTTTACCCTACATTTCTACTTCTGAAAGAAAAATGACTTTCTCACATGGCTAAAGAGGGTCTAAAAGCCACCCTGATAAGAGGGAACTGTTTGAATAGAAATGTGCCATTAGCATCTTGAATGCAAGAATGTGGAACTCACCTAAGAGGTCATCAAGTCCATCTGTCCATTGCAGGATTTACTGCACAATCTCTGCATAGATGAAGTCTTCCAGTTACCCATATACATAACCTATCTTTTTAATGAACAGAGTACAGATTTGTATTCTGTACAATACAGAATTCATATAAGAATAATAGAAACATGTAAGAATAGGGTAAAACAAACCAGTTTGAACAAAATTCTTTTTTTCTAAACACTAGGGGACTTGATTATTCCCTGAGAAGGTGCACTTAGAAATGTCATTACAGATAAAGATCATTTTCTTGATGTTTGGATGCATTAAGCTTTTCTTGGGAACAGTTTGGGTGAGATTATAATCTTCTTCAATAGAACAAAGTACAAGGTTGTTTTATGGTAAACAATAGATAAAGCAAGTTCTAATATTGTGGTTGCAAATAATTTCTCACCAGCACATTATTTTGTTCCTTAGGTACACAAAACTTAAATTGCAAGTCACTACAGATGGGCGTATCCCTTTGAAGAAGTAAGTTGGGTTCCAATGTGTCATTGCATGTTCTACAGTATTATGAAACTGACTTTCTTTTAAAAATAGAAGCATACTGTGAAAGTTCATTATTGTGTAGTGCTCCTTCACTGTATGACGGTCAAGCTGTGTCTGGATTATACCATTTCAGGTTGTAAATGGGGGGGTGTCTTTGCTTGCTTTACCATACAAAAGAACTCATTCTCCCCTTCTGCAAACCACACACAGACATGCCAACAAAGGTAGCATGTGACAACGAAGGCACGACTAAAACCTTTTGTTATGTCAAAGAAATATAAGTACACAGGTGTATTCAATTATATGAAGCCTCCCATGGGTTAAACATACTTTGAAGCAGAATAATTGCTGTGATGGATAAAAATAAATGACAAGATGTCAGACTGAAGAGCCATGTTTCTCATATAGCTAGTCTGAAATGCAATATTAATTAGCCCACTACCCATAAGTGCAACTAAATACATTATGACATAACCAATGTTGATGTATGGTCAACTACTTGCTGATTGATGTTCCCTATGTGGAATAGAAGGAATGGGGAGTATTTAATTCTTTACTTTAGGCAACATAATGCCTCTGGCAAGTCATATACGTTATCCCATTGTAGTGTGGGAGGCAGAGGTGATATTCTGCCAGTTTGCCCCTGTTCAGGTGAACCGGTACGGCGGTGGGAGGCTCTGCCCACCTGCCCAGATGTCATCACAGACGCTCTGTGCCTGCGCAGAAGCACCGTGCGTGAGCGAAATGAGCGCGCACACATGCGGGCTCCTGGTTCTGAACCGTTAGCGAAGATAAGAGAAGACCATTACTGGTGGGTACAGCTCAGAATTAAATTAACTACCACCGTGGGAACAAAATCTTTGTTTCAGAAATGAAGAATTGGAAAAGACCATGGCTGAAGCACATAAAAATAATGTTGAAGAGTGAATCAGATTTATTTCGTACAGGTTGGATGGGCAGTTTATTTGCTAATAACAGCCCAGTAGCTTCCTAGATTAGTATTTGGGTGGCAGATATGAATGTGAAAGCACTGCATAGACTCTAGATTGATATTAGCCATTTTGGCCTTTAGGATAGGGATGGAAATCAGATATTGCTGAACCCCAGGTTCCATCAACATGGGTCAAAAGTAAGTGATGGCAGGAGTTGTGCTTCATAAATATCATCTGGGTCTCCAACCCAGTTCTAGAATACTTTTTGAGCTTGTTTGGGAAGAGAATGTGCACAATGATATCTGCAGAACTGAAGGGGCAATAATTATCTCCTAGCAAATTCATTCTAACAGGATCATCCACCCATCTACCTCCAGTACATCCAAAATATATCTTACTAATATATAAAACTCGGTTTGAAAAGTGCATCCTAAGCTTCAGGGACTTAACATTGCTTGTGTCACCTTGTCCAAAATAATGCAGGCTACCTGATTTTTTTCTGTAATGCCTGAATTGTTTCTAAAGTTAGATGGAGAGAAATTATATTCTCTGATAAATTTAGATGCCACTGAGTATAGGAATAAAGAGGTAGCTAACTACAGAAATTCAGAAGGAAGGAAGGAAGGAAGGAAGGAAGGAAAGAAAGAAAGAAAGAAAGAAAGAAAGAAAGAAAGAAAGAAAGAAAGAAAGAAAGAAAGAAAGAAAGAAAGCAATCTTTTAGACAGTGTGATACTAGCAAATCAAGAATATATGAGGGATTAGTAAAAAGCATTTCTCTTTTTTTCTATTTTGCAGCATTTATCGCTTATTCTCCTCTGACAGAAAGCGTGTTGAGACTGCATTGGAAGCTTGTAATCTTCCATCTGCTAGAGTAAGTATTGGAACCTTTTTCGTCTGATTTTAATAAGAAACATTGACCTCCGTTTCTCTTCCAGCCATACAATCCAGCTACTCTGATGTTAGTTCTAGTGTGTGTCAGTTCTAGAATTTTTCATGCACTGAGTTTATATGCTAGTCTCTGGGTACATTCTATTGCTCAACATTCTAATAGGATTCCAATTTGGCAAATTTGCTGTATCTACCCTTAGCTGTCTTATTTACTGAAAAATATGGGTTGCTGTTTTAGCAAGCACCACTGGGGTAGGAAAAAGAAAAATATGTCAGAGCCTCAACAGGGATTTAGATGTTTTGGAGAAATGTATTCAGCATTTTGTCAAATTCCAACAAGGCAAGAGAATAACATGTCATACGTTTCCCCCAAACAACCTAAAAGTTTTCAATTTGAATCTAAGGAAGAAATGCTCTAGGGATGGTTCTTGGTGGCACTTCCTCTCCTACACATTTTGGAGAATGAAGTCTTGAATCTGAAATTATGTATGTCCTATCTTTCCAATTAGGTTGGTTGACAAAAAATTTTAAGGACTACCGGTAACTAAAAACACCAATTAAATAAAAAATGCAAGGTGAATCTTTAGACATAAGGTTAAACAGTAAGGGAAAAAAATCTCTCTCTTGGAATGATAAAAGGATTTTGCCCGAAAAACCTGAACAGAAACAGAATTTGTAATAAGTGCTTAGGAAAATAAACCCTGATTACTGATAGCCAAACAAGAGATGAAGAAACTCCTGGGTGGGTGGAAATGAGAGAGCCTGGTGAGCAGATGTGTGAGGATAGAGGATATGTTGCCAACTTTTGGTTTAATTAATGTGGAATTTATCTTTGTGGAAGGAAAACTATAAAGTTATTTAATTAATACTTTCAAGTACATCCTGATCCGTGCTGACAGTAGACAAAAGCATTCAATATGGAAAAGTGTCTCATCAGTCTCTTTCTGCAGGCAACATTGATTCCTTTTGATGGGGAGAGACACTGAGGATTATCTGATTAGTAAGCTTTCCTCCTACATGCCACAAAAATGCATATGGGATGTTAAGAAGTCTTCAAGGAAAATATTATGCAGTTTTAATAGTTTAAAGAGGAAGGGAAATTACCATGACAGAAATATGCAAGAACTGTTACATAAGCAAAGAGGACTGAAAATTATGTCCTGGGAAGCAAGATAACATTCAGAAGCAATTCAGGCAGGCTCCTGCTGATTCATTGGGATAAATTTGGGGAGGAGGTTTAGCACAACCAGGCTGACAAATGTCTGTTATCACAACCTATCTCAATATAGGTTTAGTCTTCAGGAGAGTTGATTTTATATTCTGGTCTATGTAATGGGCTGATAGCCACCCACAAGCTACAGAGCTGAAGTTGGGCACATTTAATATCAAATCAGCAATGTTGAGAGAGGAAGTGGTATTCCAGATACTCTAGTTCAAGATGGCCTCTGGCTTGTTCATTCAAAATCAACATTCTGCCCATTTTTGGTGGCCAATGAAGCTATTTATCAAGTGATGGAATATGTATTTGTCTCCCTCTTCCTATTGAAAGCTTCACAGCTGACGTTTTTGGGTTATTCTTGAAAGTCAGCCCAGTATGAAATGCAGATTTCTTAAGAGGGGAAGCAAATGTGGAACATCATTTGATCTTTCTACTATCTCCTGGGAATTTTTGGGATGTTGTGGGGGGAAAGGCCCAGTCTTTAAAAAAAAAAAACTCAGAAGTAAGAACATTGACAACAGTATCTTTTATATAGCCATCTCTTATTACCTTGATAGTTGTACAAAGCAAAGAAATAAACAATGGCTCTGGCTTTTCTATCTTAATATTTCTCTCAACACAGCAGTATTTAAGCAAACCAGACCTACGTTTGCTACATGTTTGTATATTTCAGCAAAACCTTTAATGTTTACTTTGGCATTTCAGGAGTAACTTCCCATATGCAAACAGTGTTTACTCATCCACTCTGTAATTTTGCATCAGTTTAATTATTTTTGCCATCTCTCATGATACTTTCTACATAATGATTTTTACCACATTTCTGATAATGTAGTGTATTACATAGTGTATTACATCAAAATTTGTCAGTGATTTTCCCTGAGTAGCAAAGAATTAACTGTTGAATGTCCTAGAGAAGTAGAGTAAAAACTGAATCAGAAACTCATTAAAATATATTACTTAGTGCAACAAGCTAAATGTTATATGGTTCACATCCTTCATCTGATCCTTCAGATCATCCTTCATGATCTGAAATCATTGTTAACATTCAGACCTCAGAAGCAGAATGTGTATTTTTAATTTGGAGTATGTATCATGTCATCCTCATTTTACTGACCATTCATTCAGCAACCATTTGAAATTGGTGCTGAAAAAAACTTTACAGCTCATTTACTGCTTCCACAGCATATCTCAGTCATGTGCTTGTCATTATAGGCAGTTTTATGCCTGACCTGTGGTTTCGTCTCCCCCTTCCCCCCGCAGAGCAGAGATATTTTAGAGGAAGGAATTTCATTACAGTAAGAGAGCAGAAAAAATGAAGAGAGAGAGGGGGATTTCAGGAGAGTAATCTATTAGTTTTTCTATACATCAAAAGCAATGTCAAACTGGCAGTCTGAGGGTGGGATCCATTGGCATGCTACACAAACTGTTTAAAGTACTATCTTGAAATATTTTTCTCTCTCTCTTCTCTGTGAAGTGGGTTGGAGAAGAGAAAAAACAAGCAATTTCTGTAGGCAATCTCATCTTTGCCTGACCATTTCCTGCTGCCACTGTGGTTGCATTGTTCTCAATGTGTGAAAGAGCAAACAGCTACTCTCATGAAATCTCTTTTGGTCCAGTTCTCTGTTCTATCACTGGTTATCATCTAGTTAAGAAGATAGACTAGTCTTGGGAGACCCAGGTTCAATTGATCCCTTCCATGAAAACCTACAGGATGAATAAATAAGTACAATGATTTATTTCATCATTGATAAGAACAAAAGAGTGGAACAACCAATTGTGCAACAATAATGTAACATAATTAGCTAAATTGGGAACATGTTTGGTGTAATGGTTAAGTTGTCCTAGAAACCAAGAGACTGCGAGTTCTAGTCCCATCTTGGGCATGAAAACCAGTTAAGCCAGTCACTCTCAGCCCAACTCACTTCACATGTTCGTTGTTATGGGGAAAATAAGAGCAGGAAGAAATATTGGCACAGGACCTAGTTACTTGCGGGAGCGCATCCTACCCCATACATCCCTGCGACCAATTCGCTCTCACAGAGAGGGGCTCCTCCGGGTGCCGTCCACCAGACAATGCCGGCGGGCGGCGCCCAGGAGTAGGTCCTTCTCTGTGATGGGCCTGACCCTATGGAATGACCTCCCCCCCCCCCCCGATATTAGAACAACTACTGATCTCCGCTCCTTCCGCAAGAAATTAAAGACCCACCTGTTCCAATTAGCCAGCCTGGCCTAACCGTAGTTTTAATTTCTAACACTTCTGGCCGGTATTTTAATCTCTGGGGATAGATTTTTTAGATTGCTTTTAATTTTTGTTTTAGAACGGTTTTACATTGTCTTGTTTTTATGGGTATTCGATATTGTATTTTGTATGTGGTTTTTAACTGTTTTGTACACCGCCCCGAGTCCCTTCGGGGAGAGGGAGCGGTTTATAAATGTAATAAATAAATAAATTAAATAAATAAATAAATAAACAACCATGAGTTAGATATGAAACAGAGGTGGAATTTTAAAAATCCTTTAAAAACCCATTAAAGTTCATTCTAAAAGCTTAAACTTTTTAAAAAATACGTGTATAAGATTCTAATGACAATGCATATGAATGAAATGAGTGCTCTGTTTCTGACCAGTCTCCTACAAAAGGTGTTTATATGGATAAAACGAAATAAGACCTGTGCGTAAACCACTTACACTCCTGGAGATTAGCTGATATGTAAATCCAAACATTCCCATCAAAAGTGATTCTGATGGCATGACATCTTAATTTTGCAATCAGATGTCAGTAGATTGAAGTATCCAGCTTCTGTATTGCTATAGCGGGGGGGGGGGGAATAAAGATTTGCCTGAACCCAGAAAAAGGCACAAGTTTGGTGCATGTTGCTTACTTCAGCAGAGAAATTTAAGGTGAGAAGTTTTTTTTAAAATTATAGTTGTTTAGGTAAATGCTCAGTTTTATTCTTCACAGCCAGGCAGTGCAATTAAATTCTTCAAAATGAAACGAAATAAATCGTTTTGGCCATGTCCAAGTTTAAACACAAATCGATGACAAAAAGTTACAGAGCTTGAGAAGAAAGTTTAAAGTTTTGAATGAGTAAATAATACAAGGGTGGACATAATAACCTACAGGAGAAGACCTAAACTTAAAAGAGCTAAAATTACAACATTTCTTTGTAATTTTAGAAAATTATGCTATTCACAAAATCTCCTAGCCCAATCGTAACTCTACAACTAGTACAATTGGTCTTGCGGACGTCAACCCTATTTGTTTTCTAAAGGATAGGGCTCTAAGGTAAGGGTTCTAAGATGCATGCCTCATCCTGATGTAAGCATAGTGAATGGCACATATATTGTGGGCACCAGCAAAAGCATAACTAGTCAACCATTCCTATGAGATAACAAAGGGAAAGGGACTGAATAGAAATGGCATTTAAAGACAGAGTTCTGCAGGATAAAAGTACATGCATTTTGAAAAAAATATTGTTCAAAGAATGTATAAGAACTGTGTTGTACAACTTCTCATACATGACATATCTCCAATAGCAACCTAATCACTTTTACACATTGTCCCTTATTTACCTAGGCTTTTTTCAACTATTTTTATGCCTTACTTAGCAGCTATTAAATTAGTCGTTCACTATCACAATCATTTAGCATTTAATAATTGGGACTGTGCTTGAGTAAGGTTTTTTATTTTAATTTTCAGCAACAAGTAAAAGTGTAATTAAAGACATCCAGTGCATGTTATAAACAATATTGGAAAGTGGTTGAAAATAAGAAATTATTTTAAGACGAGAACATGAAAATATTTTTAAAATCCACAACTGCTTAATATATTTACTAAATAAAAGTGAAACAAAAAGATGCATAGTTTTGTTCTGACCCAGCCTTCGCAAGTAATAATAAGCCGCTTACTCATGAGTAAAACAAACCCTTTTCAAAACAGGGCAGGAACAGACTTTTATTCATGTTGTTAAACAAAAACCAAATGTAATTAGTCCCAACAAACCTGGTTCGGGCCGAGTTGCTTGCTATATACTAGAAAACAAATGGTTGTCTATGACAACCGGCCACTCCCAAACCCCTCCTATTTCTTTCTCAGCCAGGGAGATGCTGGCTAGCATCTACTGTCAAACCATGTCCTGGGCTTACCATAGCAGGGCGGGAGAGAGCACGGGTGACGGGGGTGGCAGGGCTGCCAGTGTGGCGGCTACAGAGCACCGGTGATGGGGGGTTGTCAGCTGAAGCAGCAATGGAGTGGAGACATCATGAAGATAGCTGATGCTAGCCATGATCAGCTCAGCGGTGACGGAGACAGCAGCAGGATCAGCTGTAGGGTGTGGAGGCGTGGCAGTGTAAGGAACAACGATCAGCTGGGCCAGAGCTTCAACTTATGATAGCCACTGGGGAGAGGCCCGAGCTTGGAGTAAGTGTGGCTCGCCTACTTAGGAATGCTGGTAGGCAGAAGCTCCCAGCGCTGACTTTGAATCTAACACGCTGCTAACAGACTGGCTTACTGAACTGTTTTGCTGCTGTTTCACTCATTGTGTGCCAGAGTCTGGCTGAATAAACCTGGTTTGTTTCCTCACCATGTGGAGTTTTCCTACTGGGTCAGTCCAGAGTTTGGACCATTGAGATCTACATCTGCTTTTCCCTGAGAGCCGGCTTATTGCTTTCCTTAGCTCTCCTCTCCTTTTCTCTCTACGCATACACACACCTGGGATGGGTCCCATCTGTTCCCCCCTTTCACTCAGCTCAGGCCCCAAAGATAGCTGCCTCTCCACCTGGGGGAGGATGGAAGGCCTCTTTCTCTGATGCGGTTTCCTTATCAGAGCCTTCCAAAGACTCCGAAGCTGGCCCAGGCTCTCCATCAACCTCCCTCCTTTTCTGACTCTGCAGTTAGCTCTGCTGGCAGCTGACAACTGGCCACAACAAGTTTGAAGGTTTTTTTTTTTTTGTTAGGCTTTTGAAAGGATTTTATTGGTTTTGGGGACATCTGTTGCCTTCAATTAACTAAAGGAAATCTGGTTCACTATTATAGAAAATAATTTTAACACAAATATTTAAATGAAATTATTTTTTTCAGGTTTTATGAGAAATAACAGAAATAAGATAACAGAAATTTAGTGTACTGTTTCTCCAAAAGGAGACATGCTGGAATTTCTTTTTAAAATTCTAAAATAATATTAAAAGCTGTCATTATTAGCCATCAAAAATGAAAGTTATAGATGGAAAATGCTGCATTGCTATTAAAATGTAAACAGATTCATTTTAAATTACCCAGATTTATATGGAAGAGACTTGGGATTGACCAATAACGGATAAAGATTTACAGTTGTCAGAAAAGATCTCTTGATTGGCACTGGAATGTTTAGGATAATCGGTTTTCAATTTCAGTCGCTTTCATTCAGATTGATGACCTTTTCAAACTACTTTGAAAGTTGAGAAAATTTCTCTAGAGCAATATTTGGAAATAAACACAATACAACAACAGTTAATTGGCAGGAAGTATATGTTAAGAATAGGAAGGGAGTTCACTATCTGGTGGCAGATAAAAACCCAGAGAGGAAATAAAACATCCATTAATAATTAATACATTTCTAGTCTAAGCAGATCAGAATAGCATTTGGACCATAGAGATATGGAAACTGCTCAGACTTTTAAAAATAACTTCATTAAGATTTTTATATATAAAAAAAACCAATAACTGGTGAAAGAAAAAAGAAAAAGAATGCAAAAAAAAACATCTTTTAAGAAAGCAGCTTCCCTCCCTCATCACGTAGAAATAATTTGCTCTTTTTTTTCACCATTTTAATTTACAAATATAGAACTCTTAATTCCATAACCCATCTTTTAGTAATAAACAAATCAAATAATCACATCTTCTTACCCAATTTGTCAGCAAAAACTCCAAAGCTTTAAAATATTAAAATTAATTAACAAATATAAAACTCCGTTTCTCAACTATAGGGTATATCAGTGGTAGGGAACCTATGGCATGCGTGCAAGAGGTGGCATGCAGAGCCCTCTCTGTGGGCAAGCGCATTGTCGCCCCAGCTCTGTTTTGGGTCTCTGCCGCGCATGAGTGCGTGCCTCCCACCAGCCAGCTGGTCTTCGGGTCTATGCCACGCATACGCGGGGCGCACATGCATGCACCTGCCCCTTGCAGCTTGGGGACATGCACGCACTTTGGGCACTCGATGTCTAAAAGGTTCACCATCACTGGGCTATATCCATTTAAAAGGCATAAAAAGGTCCCAGTATCCTCATTTAAATAAACCAAATCTAAAGTTTAACATCACATAAACATCAAATAAACAAAGACATTTCTCCCTTAAGAAAAAACAAACAACTCCAATACACAACCAATTCAAATGGGAGATGTCAAAAGGACATCTCCCTTCTTAACTATGGTCAAATAAGTCCATTTTTCTTTCTTTTTTTAGCATGACAGTCTTTCTCTGTGGTCGATTTCAGTAGTTGTTGATATTTGTTACAAATTTATTTCGCATTTTACTAGTCTCATTTTATAAAACTACCAAAACAGAATTAGGAAGCTGTTCAGTCTTGAGTAATCAAGATGACATATAGTGCTCCAGTTTGTGAAAGTTGTTCAGTAATGGAAACTAGTAAATTTTTGGTTTTAACAGCATAGCTGGAAGAGTGTTATATATGATTCTATTAGATGGATAGAAATATTTTTAGGATACTAATTGTGAAATGCTGATTTTTGACTTATCGGATATATAAGTTATTTGAATGTCTTGTATTATTTCAACTTTTACAGAAAGTAAATAGCGCAGTACAAGCAATGCAATCTGCAGTTCTTATTGATTGCGGGAAAATAAATTTTGAAGTGGGGAAATTGAATAATTCCACCACATATAATTTACATTCCATTTCCAACTGCTTGCTTTACATATTTTTATGACGACAAACTGGATGGAGGGTTGACTTTTATGAAATTTTGATTTAAAGGTTTCCCATCTCACATTCTTCAAGGCTGAAATACAGCCCCTTCTCAAATAGACCCATTCAATCAAATTTTCATTGTATTTTACTTTTTTTTTCTGATAAGGCTATAGTCTCAAGGTATTCAAGTGTAGTTTGAGATATCTCTGAACCATTTAAAAAGGAAAAAAAATAGGATGCTCACTTTGCTTGCTGGAAGAATACAAAAGTCATACTGGCAACTCAGTAACGAGGCTGGGAGAAAATGGGTGTAAGATAGGGTGCAGGTCTGAGCCCCTTCCTTACGGAAGATAATTCTAAATCAACATGGGTTAAAAAAATCTCCATCTTGGAGAAGTTCCTACTGATGGGCTATGAGCATGCATTTGGTACATTTAAGCAGCATATTAAAAACCAGGAAGTCCAACAGGATTTGTCTATTCTATCCAAGAATGTTTTATTTAGCAGTCACTGGCTTGCTTCACAAACCAGTGAGACATTTATATTGACTGTTTCTAAATTTCAGAGGGCGCTAATCCTAGCATGTGGTAATGCTGTCTCACAGTAGTTTTGGAGGGTCAATCCTAAAAGTCCCATATGAGCTGAGATTGTGCCCTTCTGGACAAGGGGCCACTGAAACCACAGCTCTTGTTCTGTTATATATATATGTACCCTCTATAAGGATTCGTGGACTCATTTTATAACTCTATCTGACAAAAGATCTGGGAAATTCTGATAGCTTATATGTACAGCGGTTACTACTGGATCAGTATTTTATAGTTTCGTTGAACATTCTGCTATATTGTCTGTAAAATTAGGTAGATTTTGACTGCTTAGTGGTGACCTCATCACTAACTGTAATATACTATTATATCTTCTTCTGTTTTGTTTTACTTTGTTTCAACTTTTTAATTTTTAATTCTGGTCTGTAACCAAAATTAAAGATTAATTGAACGTATAGCCTAGAGGTGGTATTCAGCCGGTTCGGACCAGTTCGCCCAAACTGGTATGGAAATCACGGATGGGCTTGCCCTCCTGCTATGCTCTCCTGTTTAGACATGTTTTCAAGCCACAGGCATGTGTGCAAGCCCCGCGTGCGATCAAAAGCACATACGTGGAAGGCCAAACACAAGCATGGATGGGGGGCATGTGAGCAAAGTGAGCATGCATGTGCATACGCACACATTTGCAAATTGGTAGGGAAAGTAAGTGAATCCCACCTCTGGTATAGCCTTTGGCTTTGCTTTTCAATCTGTAACAAATATTCAACAAAACTCCAAGGAGATACAGGAGCCAATTAAATTAGGGGGGAAAAAATAGTAGTACTGTTAGCAGATTGAAAGTTTTGATAAAGACTGAACAATTGAAAAAGAACAACAACTTTGAGAAATCATTACATGTTGCATTTTAATTCTTCTCCAGAATGATTCAATTCCTCAAGACGACTTCACTCCAGAAATATACAGGGAGTTTTTGAGCAACTTCTGTCCTCGGCCTGAAATTGACCACATCTTCCTAGAACTGTAAGGAGTTATAGAAACCTACATTTTGCTTCACTTCTGTATTTGTTATTTGTTATAATATTTTTTTCCCAATGGCAAGTTGCTTTATTCCAGTTCATATTTTGATCAACCAAGATTTGGGACATTTTGGCTATTATTTTAATGTACCAGCTGTTCTGAGAACCACAATGTTTCTCTGTAGGGCTTGGCCATTTTTGTTGATCTCTAGAACATTAATAATACAATATTCCTGATGCAATGTAACTGTCAGATGATATTTATCTTGTGACATGTACTAGTTTGAATTCCAGATAAACTAAGTGGTCAGGAAGTACCAGTACATGCCCTGGTAATCTTTTCCACACAGCAAAAAGATAAGTCAGAAGACAGTGTAGTCAGTGCTTGCATTCAATATAAAATGCAATTGACAGCTGAGCTGCTATTATTTCATACTCTAATATTATGGAAAATACAAAACAGTTTAACAATGAATATCAAATGTATTCCTTTTCTTATGTTTTTAATATTCATGCCATTGGTATAAAACTCCTTGGAATCTAAAGGGACTTTAACTGTCCCTTTATGAAAGAGAATACTGACAGCAATGTGGATACATTTGGAATTATCTGGAGAGAGGGAAAGAAAATTGGAGGAGGACATAATTGAAATGGAGCAACTCTGGTTGGACAAAGAATTGCATTCTTTTCTCTGCTACTACACTCTCTTCAAGTACTGTATTTTGTATCTTCCCTCTCAAAAGTGTTCCAATTTTTAAAAATTGGTGCCAGCACTTTTTTTACACATATTATTTTGTCATGTGTGGTGAGTTACATAGAATTTTCCAGTCTGGTTTTCTGACATTTTAGCCATAGCTCTACACTCTTATTCTCTCCTTAAAGGATGTTGCTAAATGCTGCTTCTGTGGCACTGTGTCATGATGATATTTGATGATGATATGAGGGAAAGTGGCAGGCCTATTTGCAAGTATAAACTTGGGCACTGACTGCTGTAAACGAACCAATGAGGGTCTGATGAGTTTGGGTCAAACAGAAAAAAATGAATATCATTATGGGGATGCTTTCATCTTTAACAAATTGTCCCATGTGACATTGGGAAAGGCATTATTGAATTTTTAATGGTTTACAAAAGAATCACATCTTAAAAATCAGGTTTGGAAAACGTGTGGTCGTAGGAACCGATATTCATTTTCACATACTTCGTATGTCAACAAAAAGCAGTGTAAAAACAGCAGAGAACTTCCTTTCTCCAAGAATGGGAGAATATATAACTCCGGTACTACTCATTTCATATGATCCCTGTGACACTTGTTCCCCTAGGGGATTAAATTCCATGTTAATTTGCATCCATTGCAAATCTTTATTATTAAATTCCTCTGCTATTCTATTCTAACTGTCTAGTCTAATTTAGCAAACTTAAAAATGGGTTCAATAGTAAACTGGCTTTTTAAAAAAAAAAAAAAGTTCAAAAGCTGCTACTGCTAATCAACTGCCTAACCAATAGTTTTGTGCTTTGTTGGTTTGAGATTTCCTGTACCTTTTAAGATTAAAATTTGGGAAGATTCATGTGTGCCCAATTAATTTGAGCTTTTTCCAATGCCTTTCACTTGGATGCATGAGCCCCAGAGAAGCAAACAAATCATAACACGTAATTTAATACAATACAATAGCAGAGTTGGAGGTCTTCTAGTCCAACCCCCTGCCTAGGCAGGAAACCCTGTACCATTTCAGACAAATGGCTATCCAACATCTTCTTAAAGACTTCCAGTGTTGGAGCATTCACAACTTCTGGAGGCAAGCTGTTCCAATGATCAATTGTTCTAACTGTCAGGAAATTTCTCCTCAATTCTAAGTTGCTTCTCTCCTTGATCAGTTTCCATCCATTGCTTCTTGTTCTACCTTCAGGTGACTTGGAGAATAGTTTGACTCCCTCTTCTTTGTGGCAACCCCTGAGATATCGGAACACTGCTATCATGTCTCCCCTAGTCCTTCTTTTCACTAAACTAGACATACACAGTTCCTGCAATCGTTCTTCATATGTTTTAGTTTCCAGTCCCCTAATCATTTTTGTTGCTCTTCTCTGCACTCTTTCTAGAGTCTCCACATCTTTTCTACATTGTGGTGACCAAAACTGAATGCAGTATTCCAAGTGTGGCCTTACCAAGGCATTATAAAGTGTATTAACACTTCACTTGATCTTGATTCTATCCCTCTGTTTATGTAGCCTAGAACTGTGTTGGCTTTTTTGACAGCTGCTGCACACTGCTGGCTCATATTTAAATGGTTGTCCACTAGGATTCCAAGATCCCTCTCACAGTTACTACTACTGAGCAAGGTACCACCTATACTGTATCTGTGCATTTTGTTTTTCTTGCCTAAATGTAGAACCTTACTCTTTTCACCATTGAATTTTATTTTATTAGATAGCGCCCAATATTCAAATTTGTCAAGATCCTTCTGTATCTTAAGCCTGTCTTCTGGAGTGTTGGTTATTCCTGCCATCTTGGTGTCATCTGGAAATTTGATGAGTTCCCCATTTATTCCCTCATCCAAATCATTGATGAAGATGTTAAAGAGTACTGGGCCTAAAACAGAGCCTTGGGGTACTCCACTGCATACCTCCCTCCATGTAGATGCAGTTCCATTGAGGACTACATGTTGAGTGCGGTTGGTCAGCCAGTTACGAATCCATCTGGTGGTGATGCTGTCTAACCCACATTCTTCTACTTTATCTAGTAGTAGGCATCTACCTTATCAAATGCCTTACTGAAGTCCAAGTAAACTATATCGACGGCATTCCTCTGGTCCACTAATTTTGTCACTTTGTCAAAGAATGCAATAAGATTAGTCTGGCATGATCTGTTTTTGACAAACCCATGTTGGCTTTTGGCTATTACTTTGTTTACTTCTAGGTGTTCACTAATTCGTTGCTTGATTATCTTTTCCAGAATCTTTCCTGGTATTGAGGTCAGGCTGATAGGTCTATAGCTTCTTGGATCTATTTTTTTTCCTTTTTTGAAGATGGGAACCATATCAGCTCTATTCCAGTCCTCTGGCAGTTCCCCAGTGCTCCAGGATCTCTGAAATATATAGTTCAGTGGTTCTGAGATCTCATCTGCCAGTTCCTTCAGAACCCTGGGGTGTAATCCATCCGATCCTGGTGATTTGTACTCATCTAGGGTAGACAGATGCTCACTTACCATTTTCACTTACTATTTCAATTTGTGTTCCTAATCTGATTTTTGTGGTGCTGTTTTTGATAGGTTGGACTGTTTTATCCCTTTATGTAAAGACAGATGCAAAAAATGAGTTAAATAGTTCTGCTTTCTCCTTGTTGCTTGTCACCTTCTTGCCACTTTCTCCTAGCAATGGACCAATTGTTTCCTTAACCTTTTCCTTGTCTTTAACATGTTGGAAGAAGCTTTTTTTGTTTTTTACTTTTGTGGCAAGCCTTTCTTCGTTATGAGCCTTACTTCCTTACTTCATCTTTACAGGCTCGGGCTATTTGCTGGTAATTTATCTCTGGTGAGGTTTTTTGGTTCCTTTTACATTTTGATTGGATTGTAAAGGGACAAAGAGGGTGATTTTTGTGATTCTATTTTATGTTTTCTATAAGCAAGACAGTGAAGGCTGTCAGGGTTCCGACCAATGCCCGCTCCCGAGTTGCTTCAGATGTTCAGGAACAACACTTACTTTAGATCCAGTAAAAATAAGAGTAACTATTCACCCTCTCAACCTTTTCTGCATTGTAGCTTCAGGCTTAGAGATAGTCCTCAAGTTATAGACTTACCATCCTTGGCAGTGTTCTCCATCCCTTCCAGTCTTAATAAGACGTGGGAGAGAGGAGGAAGTTACATGAAGCTCAATAAGATGGAATATAATTAAACAGCTAGTCCATTATTGGTGTGAGCCTACGCATTTCTCATCTGTTCTCGTGTGTATTAGCTCATTCAGGAAACATAACAGAAGGAGATATGTAGGATGCTTGCTCACATTCCTTTTCTTTTCTTTTTTTAAATGTTTTCATGATTTTTCTTTTTATCAGAGGGGCAAAGAGCAGACCGTATCTAACTGTTGACCAGATGATGGAATTTATAAACTTCAAGCAGCGAGACCCACGGTTAAATGAAATCCTCTTTCCGCCTTTGAAGCAGGAACAGGTTCAACAACTGATTGAAAAATATGAACCCAATAATAGTTTGGCAAAGAAAGGTCAGTATTTGTCATTTTCTTCTATATTACAGTTCTGGCTCCAAGCAACTACAGTGGACAGATATGCCTTGTGGCACATACCAGTTCATATTCAATGACATTATTAGCATTGCCTACTTAAGATTTTTCAGTAGTTACAGATTAAATATATTTGTTGAGCGAACAAAGCAAGTTGGTTTTCACTTCACAGAATAGATTGTTCAGAGTAATGTAAATGTAATCACCCAGACAATAATTAATTTACTAGAATTTGAAAACTGCATGGGGGAGCATACTGCATGGGGGAGGGGGTGTTAATCTAGAAAACCATCCTTATATCATTGAGTTGCAGCAAAAGATTTCTGTTGCTTGATAATCCCAGTGGTGGTTTTAGTACAGTCTCCCCTGTACTAGTAAAATGGTACAGGTAGTTCTCGACTTACAACTATTCATTTAGTGATCATTCAAAGTTACACCTGCACTGAAAAAAGGGACTTAACAACCATTTTACATACGACCGTTGCAGCGTCCCCAGTGTCACATAATCAAAATTCAGGCACTTGGCAACTGGCATGCATTTATGACAATTGTACTGTCTCCAGGTCACTGTTTGTAACCTCCCCAGCTGCTTCCAACAAGCAAAGTCAATGGGAGAAGCCAGATTTGCTTAACAACCATGTGATTCTCTTAACAATTGACTTGCTTAACAACTGTGGCAAAGTTATAAAATGGGGCAACACTCACTTCATAACTCCTTGGTTAGCAATGGAAATGTTAGGTTCAGCTGTGGTCATATGTCAAGGACTACCTGTAGTTATGCTAAAATGGGCTTCTGATCAGATAGAACTGCATTCCATCTTCTCCTGGGAAAGGTATTCTTTTAGGGAAACCAGTAATCATTTTATTGGCCAAAGCTGGGCTTTCTTTTTATTGTAATTATTTAGTTTGTCACTCATGTACAATGTAACAGGAATAAGAATAAACATGAATACGAACACAGGAAATGGGTACAAATAAATGGAGACATTAGGACAGGGACATAAGGCACGCGGGTGCATTTATGCACGCTTCTACAGATTCTTTCTGCCAGATTCTATGCTTACATTCAGTTAAGCATATGCATTGCAAAAGCCTGGTGTTTTAACATAATGTTACACTTATGCAGGATTCCAGTTTTATTTTCATTAAGAGTATTTTTCAGGCTCCCTTGCTTTTGAAACGATTCCATGACAATAGTATAGAGGCACACAGGCTGATTAGGTGTGGGAGAGGAAACATCATTGAAAGGGAGCCAATTAACAAAAGGCTAATTCAACTTTAGTTTTTGAGACCTACTGAGCCAAAATGTTTTAATTTTAGAACTAAAGTGGGATTTTACATGTGTTTTTGTTTCTCTCGGAACATCTTAACTTCCCAACAAATGGTTGAATTTTTTTTTCAAGTCCTGAAAAGGGCTTTATTAAGTTTGGAATATTCTTAGATATTCCCTTTCCCTCCCTCTCTCTCTCCCTCTCTCTCTCCCTCCCTCCCTCCCTTCCTTCCTGTACTGATTCCTGGTGACTGCCTTTAGTAGTCTCTGCAGTTTGATAGGCAAGGTTTTTTTTTAAAAAAAAGAAGTGGTTTGTTATTGACTCCTTCCTTGAGGGAGTCACTGGTTAAGGTCAACCAGCAGGAGTAGATAGAACTCCATGTTTATAGTGTGATGCCTTAATCACCGCACCATACTGGCTCTGTGATCTCTTTCACTAGCAGTAAAGTGCCTCTCTGCCCCTCTCTTAGATAAACCAACTTTAACAATAAAAGCTTCCTTTTTTCTTCTTCTCCCTCCTAGCCTACCCTCCAAGACTGAGCTGCTTTCCTACTACAGACTCTTCTTCTTACTAGAACAGCATGGCTGGAAATTATGGGGAATGGTGTTTGCTCCCCTCTTCTCCCAATGTTTAAGAAATTGATAAACATCCAGGGCCTCGCGTTTTAAATGGTTTTTAGTATTTATTTTGTTGTCTTTTTTCAACCTGGATTTAAACTTTTTCCTATTTTCTTTTCGTTTTGAAATTTTGTAAGCTGCCTTAAATGCCCACCAGAGCTGATGGGGTGTGTATGTGGAGTGAAATTATAAATCAGTAAAGAAATCGATATACATTTTTTTAAAAAAAATCATTAAGTAATGCAGCTCAGCTGTTACAAAGTCCCTGGAATATGGAAAACAAAAGCTTCAATATTTTTAAAGCTTTCCGCATAAGCTCCCTGTGAGCAAGACCAAGGTGAGGTAGAATACTTTATTGTGGCTTTAACATAGCTATCTATTGAAATGTCAGCTATTGCCAAGCTTTTATTTTATCCCACACATATGCACAATGGGGCATATTCTGATGAAAGTATTGTACACATAATTTATGGTATTGGCAAAATCAGATTAAAAGACCTGTGTATGCTAATCAAAAGAACAGGTCATTGTACAAATTTCTCTTGGAATTTTCATATGGCAATGGAGCAAGGACGAGAACAGTATGTATGTTGGAATTGATATAGGTGATGATAATCTATTCACGTTTGGGGAATAACTTTTGAATATGAGCTATATAATGAGCTACAACTTCCAATCCAAATATTGTTCCCAAACCTGCTATAAAGGGATGCGGTGGCTCAGTGGATAAGATGCTGAGCTTCTCAATCAGAAGGTCGGCAATTCAACAGTTCGAATCCCTAGTGCTACCTAACGGAGTGAGCTCCTGTTACTTGTCCCAGCCTCTGCCAACCTAGCAGTTCGAAAGCATGTAAAAATGCAAGTAGAAAAATAGGGGACCACCTTTGGTGGGAAGGAAACAACGTTCCATGTGCCTTCGGCGTTCAGTCATGCCGGCCACATGACCACAGATATGTCTTCAGACAGCGCTGGCTCTTTAGCTTTGAAACAGAGATGAGCACCACCCACTAGAGTTGGGAACGACTAGCACATATGTGCGAGGGGAACCTTTACCTTTTTAAGGCATTGAACTTCAGTTAATTCATATTCCAGTACAGGACTGAGAATCAGGTGCTAGCTAGGGTTCCTGGACACTGTATTTCAACCACACATCAGGTGAAGAATTGTACGGGCCTAATTACATGGAGCTATCTTTTCCTACCTTGCTGTACAATGGTACAACTTTCAACTTTTAGTCTTCTCAGTTTAATATATTATTTTAGTTTATATTTGATGCTTTTTTTATGTGCACCAATTGTTTTAATCTTCTGGGTAGTTATTTTTAAAAGCACAGATGAAAATGAGCGCAAACTTTCAATGATGCATCTACTAAGAAAAAGCAGTTTTGATTCTGCTTCTTCTCAGTTGGAAGGAAAAATCCTGCTAACATCCAAGTTATGGTGTGGACTATATAATTGAGTAGAAATAAGTATCTACTGTGTAGGGCACACAACTTCATACAGAATAACAGAGTTGGAAGGGACGTTGGAGGTCTTCTAGAAGTCCAACCCCTGCTCAGACAGTTGAATATTTCCTGCTCAGGCAGGAAACCCTACACCATTTCAGACAAATGCTTATCCGATCTCTTCTTAAAAACTACCAGTGTTGGAGTACCCCCAACTTCTGGAGGCAAGTCATTCAACTGATTAATTGTTCTGTCAGGAAATTTCTCCTTAGTTCTAGGTTGCTTCTCTCCTTGATTAGTATTGTTTTTCCTTTGTTGATTATCTACCTTTTAAGAAAAGATCTAGAAAGGACATTAGTTTCCTGTGTTTTCCAAGTAAAAAGTTAGGCAAATCAAAGAGGATAATCCCTTAATTTAAATGACCTGCTTGTGATGAAGCTTTGTTGCATCAGCATAAACGAGAGGTGAGGGCACCTGCTGAAAGTCTAACAAAATAATAAATTTGGCCATTACTTAAATTTCAGTGTTGTGCTGAACCCTCTCCAGGAATATAAGGTAAGTCAATTGGTGATACTGAATGAAAATCCTTTGCAGGATTAGTAATAGATCTAAACATTTCTCCTTAAGGGAACATGATCTTCCTGTTCCATCTCTTCTAAACTGATACAGTCTGTTATTTCAGAGGATTCTGAGTGTTCATCAGATGATTCAACAAAGGAGTTATGACATTAGACCACCGCCATTTCATGAGGTATAAGCCTAGTACAGGTGGTCCTCGACTTACAACAGTTCATTTAGTGACCATTCAAAGTTAAAGCAGCACTGAAAAATGTGACTTAATTGAATTATATATTTGAATCTGTAGCAATCCGAACTAAGCATTTATACTCCGGAAGTATTTTGTTGTTAAAATTCATTTCTAAAGAGGCAAGACCCAGACTGAGCTGTGTTACTATCTCACTCTTCATTTAATCCTTATATTTTCTCTGTTGAAACAATGTTAATTTATACAGAGCTTGGCCAAGCTCTTATAAATCTCCATTTGTGAAAGGATGTGAAGCACTTGCTTGGGGGATGGGGACTGCATCCAGAGGGATACCCTATTTTTCAGAGTATAAAATGCACCAAGATTTGAAGAGGCAAATTTAAAAAACCGTTTTTGCACTCTGCAGACCTCCCAAAGACGGCCCAGTTTTTTGTCCAAAAAAAGGCCATGCATAGCCTTTAGGGGGCTTATTGAGTGCTTCTGGGAACTGGGGGAGCAAAAACATTCAAAAAATGGCCCATTTTTCGCTTATTTTTGCCATCCCTATGCTCCAGGAGCATTCTATAAGCCTCCTAAAGGCTATGCATGGCCATTTTTGCAAAGGAGGTGGGGTTTCAGGAGGCAAAAAATGCTGTATTCAGTGTATAAGACGCACCCAGATTTTCACTCTCTTTTTTGAGGGAAAAAGGTGTGTCTTATACTCTAAAAATACGGTATGTCTCTTTTCTTTTCTTTTTTTTTAAACGAAGTTTTATTGGTTTTTTTTAAAATTTACAGGGAAAAAGGTAGTGGAAAAGGTATACAAATTTTGGCAGTTGCGAGGTGCGGTAGGTGCCCCCTCCCTCCATACTCATAATATACATCTAAGCAAAAATCATTAATACATAGTAGTATATAGTCAGCATATTAATTCAATTGGTAATTTCGATCAGTTTATGTCAAAAAGATTTTCTTGTTCATTTTTGTGATCTGAGCTTTCTTAGTATTGCCCCATCTCCCCCCGCCGACAGAGCTCCGGCCCCTCCCGTGTCCTGCGTGTCTGTTGTAGGATCATCTGATTTTTCTAGGTGTGTTTTGTTTTTTTCCATAAAGGCCTGTGCCTCTATGGGTGTATTAATTCTAACTCTTGTCTCCTCCCAGAATATTAACATACCTTCAGGCATCAACCATCTGAACCACACCCCCTTCTGGTATAATTTATTCGCTAATTGCGAATAACTTTTTCTTTTTTCCCTCACTTTCTTGGGAATCTGCTTCAGAATGGTTATTTCCCTATCTTGGTATGTCAAGGCTTGCCCCCTTTGTGCACTCAGAATTTCATCTCTTGTGCTTTTTCTGAGAAATTTAATGTGTATCTCCCTGGGCACATTGTGTGTTCTAGCATAAGCTGAATTCACTCTATAAACCAGGTCTATCTCCCACCCCATCTGTTGTTTTTCTTTCTGAATGTATTCAGCCAGAATACTTGTCATGATGTCCCTTATGTTTTCATCATCTGCCTCCACCACGTTTTGGAATCTAAGGTAGAAGGACATTCTCTCAAACTCTATTTTCATCTGTTGGGTATCAAGTTCTTTGTTTCCCTTCTGCACCCCTTCCACCCCCTCCCTCATCTCAGCCGCCCCACCCTCCAAAAGATCCAGTCTCTGTGAGTTCTTATTGATTTGAGCCTGGTTCTCTTTAATTTCTTCTTTCATCTCCTTTAGTTGTTTCTTGATTTCCTCTTGTCCCTGTAAAAGTTGCTGGAACATTTGTTGAAACTCCGTCTCTGTACTTTTAGGTTGCATCAAAGCTGTTATCGTTGATTGTGTACTAGGACTGGAGGTTGCAGATGTCGGGGCAGAGGTAGCAAAGCCAGGCTTTCCAGGAGGTGGTCTTATAGGAGGCATTGTTTGTGAAATAAAGAGTTCAGTCAGTGTAGAGAATGGTCAGTCAGAGCGGCAGAGCAGCCAGAAGAGTCCAGGGGGCAGAGGGTCCAGGCAGAAGAGAGTTTCTCTAATCACCCTGGCAATAGAGCAAGGTTTTTCACTCCAGGGAGTTCAAAAGGTAGCAAACCACAAGAGATTTGTCTGAGTAGCACGGAGACAAAGACCGGAAGCCTGAAGTTTTAAAGGTGGAGTCAGGTTTCACAGTTCATAAAGACAACGGAAGTGTGCCATCTTGCCCTGGCAGCTTCGGGTTTAGAGGCATAACAAAGTTTTCAAAGTTCAAAGTTCCCAAAGTTCCCAGATCATCAATATATTATGAGGTTAAGTCCAAGAAAATCACTTTTAGCAAGGGCGTGACATCATTGGTTGGCTCTCCCCCCTCCTCCTTCCCCTGGGGCTGAGAGCTAAATTGTTCCAAGCCGCCTGTCCGAGGGGGGGGGAAATCCCCCTCCCTCCAGCCGTGCCTCTCCAAATCAGCCGAAAGGAAAAGTTTTAAGTTGCTGGCAGTTTCTCCAAGTTAGTAAGGGGAATGGAAAGGAGTCTACACCTCACTGCACCGCAGCCGCGTCCTTCTGCTTGCTCATTCTCCGCACAGCCTCACAGCAAAGATGCCGGAGCGTCTCCCCATCATGCTCCCAGTGCCTGGAGCGAGGCGGGGGGGCCCCCACCAGCCGCCGCCGATCCCGGGGATCCCCCGCGGTGCCGCCCCTCTGGCAGGAGCCTCTACGGGGCGTCCTGTGCCCCCCAAGGAGTGGGGAGCCCACCGGGGAAGCGCGGGGCGAGCAAAGCTTGCCAGTTGCCGTCAGCCGCCGGAACCGGAAGTCCGGTATGTCTCTTTTCTTGATAGTAGGCCACACTAGCAGAAGTACAAAGCATGGGAGCCTTGCTTTTCCACTTGGAATATACTTTAATAATGTAGCACTATTTTCAATACAGTATTTGATGTAAACCTCATCCCAAGTCATGCTTCATATTAACTGAGGACTCCATGAAAGTACAATTTGCAGGGCAGAACCAAAGGAGACATAAGGGAAAAATGCTGAAAATGCCTTTTAATTCAACAACCATCCCCAATGTGATGTTCCCCCATTAGGGCCCAGAGCTAAGTCTTCTCAAAGGGCAGAAGAGTGGGAGCTATTCTCACCTCAGGGTGAGAATATTCCAAAAGGCTGAGGCCTTGGCAGAGAAGACTCTTCTCTTGGACTCTTGTCAGACAAAATTTCTTGACTGACAGGGCCCACAGTATGCCTTCTCTGCCAGCACAGGTGGGTGGGCCAGTCTGAGTGGGGAGAGTGAAGGTTCCTCAAGTAACCTGGATCCATGCTATGTGGGGCTTTAAAGGTAATCACCAACACCTTAAATTGCACCTGGAAACAGCCAGTGCAGCTCCCAGAGTAGTGGTGTAACATGGGACATCTTAGGGGCTCCAAGAACTGCTTGCGCAGACACACTCTGCACCAGTTGAAGCTTCCAAATGCTCTTCAAGGGTAGCCCCACATAGAGTGCTTTACAATAGTCCAGACATGAGATAATCATCTCTTTTCCTTTGCTATTTTTTACTGTATTTTCCTGTTTTACTTATTGATTCTTTTACTAATTGATTCACCAAGCAATTAGAAAACATTGCTGTGCCTTAGAGCTTACCGCATGAGGGAGGAATTTCTATTCACACGAACCTATATATTGGGATAACAATGGCACGAAACAAGGGCTTGTATTCCTGCATTCTCTCTTCTTTTTTCAAGTAGATTGTTGCTAAGATGATCCATTTTTCTATATATATATATATATATATATATATATATATATATATATATATATATATATATATATATATATATATATTCTTAAATTCATTTTTATAAAGATCATATCAGCTCCAATAACCTTGACTTGAGAAGTCATAAAAGTAAGAGTTTTCCTCGTCCTGTTGGAAGCCTAGAATTAATGCTTGAACATGAATGCTCTCTAAGTATTCAGTTTATTATGAAGGAAGAAAGAGGAACCTATTCTCAGCCCATTGCAATGCTCAGAGTTACTCGTTATCACTAGATTTAATCTTTGAATACTTTCTGTATCAATAGATAATAAATTGACTTCCATTTCTTTACACCAAGTGTCCCTGTTAATGAGGTTAACTTAGGAGTTTAATGAAAGCTTTTATTGTAATGTGAAATCCTCGTGACTGTTTATGTAGCAGTTCTCAAATAGCTAGAAGCTAAAGCACTTCACATTAGTTAATTAAAAAGATCAAGAAGATAAGTTTGAAATATAAAATGAAACATCTGTGCTATGAGTTAACAAATAGCAAAAGATTTGTAGTTCATGCTACAGAAATAGGCAAGCCTAGCTTTAGTATTTTTGATGGTGAGATTTGTTCCTTTTTACTGCTAGCTGCATTTTGAAAGGGTAGAGATTAAGGCTGGATTTTCCAACTGAAATGATAAGAGATTTTGCTTTTTCCTCATTGAAGTACAACTTTCTGTTCAGACAGGAGATTACTGCCTCCCTTCTTACCTGTAGAAATCTTGATTCTTGCAGCTGTTTTCATGAAGTTCCTCGATTGAGAACGTTATCTCTTTCCTTTCCTTTGATCCCTATGGAAGAAACATTTCATAACTTGGCACATTCTAAATGAGATGCTAAAATATCTGGAAGGCAGCTTGGAGAAGACTGCCACCCTTGTTTTCATTTATTATTTATATTTATATAGCTACCCATTCAACACACGACTTTATATAATAAAAAAGAAAAAGCAACTTAAAAATAAATTCAAAGCAACAGAAAACTCTTAGCTGCAATGAAGTAACATATAATGAAAACTCCAAGGTGGGATCACCCGACATCATGGCCCAATGCCCTATTTTCTAGCAAAAGGAAAATAAATATGGCATATCTGGCTAGAAATGGAACATTTTCTTTAATTTTCATTGCAGCTTATTTGTTATTTGAACCGAATATCTTTTTGGAAAGATAGGAAATAAAAACCAGTTTTTCTCTTTACTTTTGATAACGCAAGACCCCTCTGTTTCTCATTTTAGTATATTTTATAAGAATACACATAAAACAACAGCTAACAAGAGAAACTAACAAGAGGATAAAAAGAGAATAAGAGTAAAAGTGTGAAAAGATCTAAAGAAAAAGAAAGAAAAACACAAATGTATACAAAGAATGACTTCCCAATGCTTCTTCCAAGGATATAAAGAATACTTACATTTGACTCCTAGTTTAAGACTATAATGAAATGTCCATTTTACTCACAAAAGAAAGAAGACCTTTTTGTTTCTGATATGTAAGTCAGACTTCTAGCAAATAGCATCAATGTGATGTTAAGAGCCAATGTCCTTCCTTCAGGCAGGTAACATCAGTGTGAGGTCACAATGGCTGATCCCTTTCCTTCGAGTATGTAATGTCTGCACTAGATCATCAAGGTCATGGGCCTAGCTTTTTTGGTTCAGGTAGACAAAATCCACTGATACAGTACATATCTTCTTCAGGTAGGGGACTACAGATACAATCTCTCTCTGTCTCTGTCTCTCTGTCTCTGTCTCTGTCTCTCTCTGTCTCGAGGTGTGTGGCTCAAAGATGACTCATCTCTGTCATTTAAATAGATAGCTTCAGAAATCTAGAATGGAAGAAGAAAGCAAGAATTATCATACAGATCCTCTTTTAATGGGCCAGATACCAATGCCAATCACTACAGAGTTTAACTTGGAGATTTTGTTTAAGGAAGGACCACATCATCACCAATAGATAAACTGTTTTCTCAAGATGACATATTTATGCTTATTCAACAGCATCTCTAGAAGGAAAGACATTTCTGTAAACAATTTTTTAAATGTGCTTTTTTAAAATGTCTAGCTTTAAAATAGCCAGTAACCTATGCCAGTAATAGCTGTTGATAAGATAGAGGACATTAAAATTTGAAGCACCATCTTAAGAGGACAGGATGGGGTGATGGCTCTAGGATTACTGACATTGTGATATACCACTCAGCCATCACATAACCCTGCTCTTGAAACCTATTTATTTATTTATTAAAGAGTTTCTTTTAATCCCACCTTTATTACTTTTATAAATAACTCAAGGCAGTGAACATACCTCCTTTCTCCTCCTATTTTCCTCACAATAACCACCCTGTGAGGTGGGTTGGGCTGAGGGAGAGCGACTAGCCCAAGGCCATGCCTGAGGTGGGGCTAGAACTCATAATTTCCTGGTTTCTAGCCTGTTGCCATGACCACTAGACCAAACTGGCTAATGTATTATTTAGTTTATTCTTATTTTAGCTGCTGTAGTCATGCTTCAGGAAATAGCAGATTGTGAAGGATTTTCTAAATTACTGACCCACAAGCATTTCATTAGACCAACACTAGTTTTCAAAACAATTCTCTGTGGACCTGGGAAGAAGGAGCACAACCTTGGATTCACTATCATTTTGGAATTTTGCTTCTTTCATTGATCAGGACAAAAAAGTGGGGATTACTAGTGAGGATGAAGTGCAGGACATTCAACCTAGCAGAGTATTTTATTTTCAGTCTGTGCTTAAATACTGGCTCTCTTCTGCCCCAACAGTGTCCTAGGAAATATTCTTGGCAGGGCCTTTAACCATGAGCTGTCTAGCAGATATAGTAGCCAGTATCATAACTGCAGAAGTGATTGATCACTTTCCTCAATTCCTTTATGGTAGTAAGTCAGGGAGAAGATACTAGGTTTCTAATGCTTGACTTGTAACAGTTCATTTAGTGACCGTTCAAAGTTACAACATGACTGAAAAAAGCGACTTAGGACTGATATTCACACTTACGACCATTGCAGCTTTCCCATGGTCACCTGTCTAAAATTCAGACGCTTGGCCATTGACTCATACTTATGACAGTTATGGCAGTATCCCAAGGTCATGCCATTTCCTTTTGCAACCTTCTGGCAAGCAAAGTCAATGGGCAAGCCAAATTCACATAACAACCTTGTTACTAACTTAACAACTGCAGTGATTCTCTTATCTGTGGCAAGAATGGTCATAAAATGCAGTAATGCTCACTTGACAACTGTCTCACTTAGCAACATAAATTTGGGGCTCCCTTATGGTCATAAGTCAAGGACCTTATTTACCTTTTTATGGTTGGACAGGGCAAGGTGTAATGCGAATACAATGTATAGAAGTGAGTATGCATTATTAACAGACATATAGATTATTCCCTACAGGGCCTGGCAGGCCAAACAATTGTGGATTGAATTCATTTCTATCCGTGTCTTGAAGTTCCTCCTAAGTTTTTTGTCTTTATTTAACACTTCCACACCAGATCATGGAAGGATTTTATTCCGCAATAAAAATGTTGATGTTGTTTGTTCTTTTTGGTATGGTCTCCCAGGAGACATTAATAATCTCATCATCTCATTTTTTTATTGCCAAAACGTACTAAAAAGAAGGTAACTTGTGCAATCACCTGAATTGCAATTGCAATTGGAAAATATGTAAACATTTTTTTTTAATTTGGTTGAAGTTAATGCTAATTGAAGCATCAAAAGGTGCTTCAGCTGAGTTCAGATAAGATATTAAGTCAGGTTCTGTAGCAGAAAGTGAGCGTTATCCTTGTCCTCAAATCCCAGATCTCTTCATCTCCAGTTCATTTACTGTCTCGCTTTGATGCATACCACTTAGAACAATCCAGGGTCAGAAACCAAAACCTTCACTTTTAGTTTCAGAAACCAAAACTTCAGGCTTTGGGGAGGTGAACAAGCCAAAGTGCCTGGTTTGGTCAACAGTAAACGTATCACAGATTCAGGCATCTATATATTGAAACATGGGTGAGGCAATTAGAAAGATATGTGCATCAATTATTACATTGCCTGTTCACAAGTAAGCCAGAATTCTGAAAAATTCTAATTGGCCTGTGATTTAAAAGCATCCATAGTCTTTTGATGCAACCCTCTCTCAGAAAAATAATATATCTTTCTCATGTTAAATATGAATGCTTTTGAAAAAAATGTTATACACAAAAAGAAGACATTCTATTTTGAAAAGACAAGGTATATGTTCAGAAGAATAGTCTGCCTGGACATCTGTCAGAGTCTCGACTTGAATAGTTCAATTCTGATTGGTATCAAGATAAAATTATACTGAGAACTTTTGTTGGTATTCCAGAGAACAACCAGGGCGAAACCTTTCAGGTTTTGCTTGAGCTGCTCTTATATAACTTGAGAGTCCCTCTGATCATCTGAACATAGGCAAATAATAAAGGAAGAGGCTGACAGAACAGAGTATCTTTTATGCTGAAAAATCCTAGCGATTGGCGTTAGTCCTTAGAAACATCATTCCGTAGTGAGGGGAAAGACTTAACACAAAAATAATAGACAGAGGTAGAGCAAATACTTTATAGAAAGAGCTTCCTATTTCCTCTCAGTGCCGTAGTCTTCTTTGCATTTGTCACAGTGCTATTTTTTAGATTCGTTCCCAGCTTTTTGTTCAGCAAGCTTTGCCTTCTCCCCCAGTTTAAATTGCCACAAGTTCTGCATTCTAGGCTGGTGACAGGCAGCATTCAGCACAGTGCTAAAACTACATTTTCTCTGTGGTTTCATTTGTTTTTGATAATGTGTTTATGTTAGAGCTGTGAAGAGATCCAGACTTGAAAAATAAAATGTGATTAAGAATCTGCACAGCCTACTTAAACTGGCTGGGCTCATTACCATTCCAGGAAAAGATATACAGCATCTTTAAGAAGTTCCTGATAGGTACAGGTGTGCGGCAGTCAACACTCCACATCAGTGTTGCCCTTCACATCTAGACCTCTGCACAGACCCGCAGAGATCCATATAATTTTTGTTATTGCTAAAGAGACAGAGACAAAATGGCTTTTCATTGGTAGCCCTTTGCTCTAAAAGCATTGGATTCCTTTTGGTGCACACACACACACACACAAAAGTCAAATATAATTCCCTCACCCAGAAAACATAAGCAGTATTTCAGCCTCATACAGAAGAATGTAGACAGTCTAGAAGATGCCAATGGGATTTTTAGATGCTCGGTGGAGAAAATAATGTCACAAAGCAACATCAAATATACAATTATTATATGCTTTTTAGAGTGTGAGTTTTTAACTGCATTTTTATATTTCATAAGTACTGTAGATTCAGTTTATTTTTATATTGGATACAGTATTTTAACAGTATGCATTTAATAATTATAATTTTGCCAAGTTAATTTGTATATTAAATAATAGAGGTGTCCTATTAATGGATGTTTCTATTGTACATCTTCAACATTTGTTCCTTATCCCTAAGAGAACATCTTGATTTTAGGAAGTCCAACAAGATTTGATGAGCAAAGACAGTTATCCCTGAGCAAAGAGGAAAAAATAAATCCTTGATTCGCTTTTGCTATGAGCTGAAGCTTGAATGGAAAAAAATAATAATTTTAAGTTTTCTGTGATAAGGCATTAAGAACTGAGAGAATCCCAGATAAACGAATTTAAGTAGCTTCCAGAACATCCTATCTGTTAAATAAGTCAATGAGCGGTGTTTTGGTTTTTTTTAATGATCTTTTTATTTTTAGCCATATCTGAAATCCCCAGAATCTAGCAAAGCATTCATACTGTCTTAGAAATATGGGGTTTTTTAAAGAATAAGCAGTATAAATAGCATGGATATTGTAATGGGGCATTTTAAACCTCTTTCTTGAAGAAAAAAAAGAAGGAAGATGAAGAGGATTTCCCCCCCAGCTTAACAGAAAGAAGCTATTCTTTAATAGATGATTAAAGAATGTGCAGATACGTGTATAAATAGATTGCAGGAATGTTCTTAAAATAAGCTCATCTGCTAACCTATATTTTTGTTAATTACAAAAATATGTATCAGTTGAACAGGTCAGAGTATTCACTCCCTAGCTACATTGCATTAAAAAAATCATGCTATTCATTCTTTTGTGTTTATAGAAAAAAGCTTAAAATGCGACTCATGTGAAGAATAAAAATAGCATATGTTTTTAAGTAAAAATGCCATCTTTTTATAGCATATCTATACATATTTCGGACTATCTTCTAGTATGTATGTTAAATTCATATATGTTTATATTTTTGATACTACAATAGGAATTAGCACATTATTTTCATTGAGGTGCTTTGCTTCTAGTTCTAGTTACAGTATTGATTTGAAGGTTATGGATTGTTTTGAGATCAACTAAGACTTTGTTAAGAATGCTGCTTACTGGTTTATTTTGACCTCACAATGCCAATGAAAGCACCAAGTATTTGAATTTTGAGATGTTTTGTAAGTTCTTTTCTTTTAACTTTCTATATATTGTTATCAAATTTTGATTGTGTGATTTTTGTGGGCTTGATAACTTTTGCTCATTCTAAGTTGTTTTTTGAAAAGTATGGCCATTTTTTAAAAAAAGGATTCATTTTCTGCTAGGTTTGTTATTTCTGAATTTTGAAAGGTATTTTTTCTTATTGTTTGTTTCCCCCAAGAAAGTATGTCGATGGAGATTCCAGGTCATGGTTGTCCCAAAGGTGCTTTTTAAAGAGGCAACTGGACTTACTTTGGGTTTTTTTAAAGATGTTTCACCTCATCCAAGAAGCTTCTTCAGCTCATCCAAGAAGTTTCTTCAGAGCTGAAGAAGCTTCTTGGATGAGATGCAAAACATCTTTTTAGAAAACCCCAAGGAAAGTCCAGTTGCCTCTTGAAAAAGCATCTTTGGGACATCCAAGAAAGTATCTTAACATCCTTGATTCTATTGATGCACCTTGCCAACTTGGTACAAAGTCTTAAGGCTGAATTTCAATTTCTTCAGGGGTTCACACCGTGATCAAGAATGGAGTAGGAATCCTATTTATTCCGCCTTTTTGTTGTCTTATGATGGCCCATGCTGTTCTCCACTTCTTGGGAGTTCAGGCTGATGACATGGCTTTTTCTGCACTGAACTACTGAAGTATTAAAAATCTCATTCTTCCAAGGTTCAAAATATCACGAGGAACTTCTACGAGGAACTGCCAATTATAGACATTTGTCTTCCCAGCACAATGACCCTGATGAAGATATAACAAAAGGTGCTGGATCTATAGGCTTATACCCATTCGTTCTCTCATGCAGTGATAATCCACATATACAATAAAAATAACTTGATGAGAATATGGGAAAAAAATTATAATAAGAGACATTAAACAGCTTCTGACTGGGAAAGTCTTTGTCTTGCTGCTTGCAAGCAGTGCAACCTTTCTAATTCAGATGTGTGCATCCTTATGAAGGATGCACGATATTAGGAAAAACAGCAGGGAGCTGCATGAATCTGCCACTGAGAACAACACATCTTTTAAATTATATTTCCTCATATGTCAACCTCCTCTGTTTAATATCCAGAGCAATTGTGGAACTTGCCAGCCACCCTTGAGCTGGCTGGGATGTTCCCCAGTCTGTTATGCCATATTTTATGGAAATTTTTGAATGTGTAATTTCTGAACTCTTAAATTCAACCAAAACAGATAAGCTGAGAGCAATTTTCAAACTTGTTTCTGTAATGTAAAGTATGATTGTTTCCCCTGTTGAGCGATTGCCTGAGCAGATGCCAAACTAAAGTTGGCAGAAGTCATGCTGTTAATCACATGAGTGTGTGGGGCATTAGGATTCCAATATTGTGAGAACTATTTCAACTGTTAGTAGAATCAAGATAGCGCAGTACAATCTGCAATATAATCAATAGGACACAGATTCATAGATTTCTAGGAACACTTATTCTGAAACTCCCTTCATTAAAATGTTTTCCTTTTTTTGACACCTAAAATATAAAGCTAAAAGGAGAAATGTTGAAGACACTTTGTATGTATGGGTTGGCAATTTTTTTCTCTTTCTCATTTTTACCTTTCAAGGCAATGGTTATTAAAGAAATCTGATGGAAGCAGTAGTAGCTGTTCCTCCCTTGCAATCAGATCCTTATCTTTTATGATATTTGGGGCACTGAGAAATTGGCTGTTTAATACAGACTGAGGAATACATAACAGAGCTAGTATGGTTGACTTAGATAAAACCTACACTTATTTCTCTACATCCGACTCTTAGAAGAAAAGAACTTGGCCATATTTGCTGGGATTTCTTGGAATTTTAGTGCCAACACATATTGAGGATATCTGGTTGAACAAGTCATTAATAGATCAGTAGCAATGAAGGGGAGTATATACAGTATTTTGCTGCTGATACATGAAATAATGTTTGCCTTGTAAAATTATTAATCCAAATGAGCCTGTGAGCTGCACGTGGAGCATATGAAGCTAAAGAATATGACTTTTGGATTTCTTTTCTCCCAGGACAGATATCAGTGGATGGATTTAGGAGATATTTAAGTGGAGAAGAAAATGGAGTTGTTCCACCTGAAAAACTGGATCTGAATGAAGATATGAGTCAGCCTCTGTCTCACTATTTTATCAATTCCTCACACAATACCTACCTCACAGGTACAGTATAAAAACAAGTTCTTTAAAAAAATTTTTTATAACATTGATGTTCTGTACATTCTGTATGCAAACCTGCATATTTCAAGTTTGAAGGATACCTGCTGAGAGAAATGGATACTGTCCAGCATTGTCTACGTGGGTGGCCAAATGAGGCAAAATGGTGTGGACATGGCATGGTGATATAAGCCCTACTCTCTTTGTTTACATTCAACAATGAATATATAAAGTGTATGAAGCTTGTCTCTCTGAGCCAAGACTTTATCCATTTTTACACACACACACACACACTGCAGACCCTGCTGGTATTGTCTATTTTTTATTGTTGTTCTCAGTCTCATTCTATAAGAAGTGACATGGAATCTCGAATGAGTCATTTAAACTACTCAACATGTTCCTAATGCAGAAGAGGTCACCATTTATGTTGTGGCCTCTCACAAATTCTTGGGGCATTTTCACTGCCGGTTCTTCCTGCCCACATCACTTTTTTTCCTCAGTCCTTGCCCTTGTTTAAAGAACATCTTATCATAAAATGAATGATCTACTGCTGCAAGCCGTGTTGACTTTAACTTTCAATACTTTGGTTTTTGTTGAGCTTCTTTTAAATTAAGCTTGCACTTCAGAAGAATGCCTTCTTAGATTTAGCAAAAAATCTGAGATTGCCATCACAAATCCCAGAAATCATTTTTAAAAGTATGTCAGCTTTCTCATGAGGTACACATATGGCAGGACCCATTTTCCATTAACCATGATAACTGAGATATTGATGACAATGACTGAGCAACAAGTAGGTCAGCTAAGGGCAGAATGTAGATGGAGGCTCTTCATTCTTCACTCAATGCAAGATTGCCAAAAGTGGGGCAAACAGCAATTGTCTTGCATTTCTGTTTATTTTGTTTGCATACTGTGGTTGTCTGGAATAAATTAAAGAGATTTAGACCATGTACATAATGCCTTGAAACATTCTGTTTCAAATAGTAGTTTTGTTTAACAGTATAACAGAGTTCAAAGGGACCTTGTAGTTCTTCTAGTCCAACCCCCTACTCAAGCAGGAGACCCTATATCATTCCAGACAAATGGCTATCCAACTTCTTCTTAAAAACTTCCAGTGATGGAGCACCCACCTTTCTGGAGGCATGCCGTTCCACTGGTTAATCATTCTCACTGTCAGGAAAATTTTCCTTAGTTCTTGATTGGATCTCTCTTTGATAAGTTACCATCAGATGCTTCTTGTCTTGCCTCAGATGCTTTGGAGAATATATTGTCCTCCTCTCCTTTGTGACAGCCTCTGAAACATTGGAAGACTACAATCATGTCACCCCTAGTCCTTTTCTTTATTAGAGTAGGCATACACATTTCCTGAGTATTGTTCATCAATAATTGTTGATCAGCAATTGTTCATCACACGATTTAACCTCCAGGCCCCTAATCATCTTTGTTTGCACTCTTTCTAGAATTCCAACATCTTTTTTTGTATTGTGGCCAGACCAGAATGCAGTATTCCAAGTGTGGTCTAATACTTCATAAGATCTTGATATTATTTCTCTACTGATGCAGCTTAGGACTGCATTGGCTCTTTTGGCAGATGCAACAGACAATGCTATCTCATATGTAAATGGCTGTCCACTAGGATTCTTAGTGACCCTTTCACATTTACTGCTGTTGAGCTAGGTATCACCTATTCTATACCTATGCATTTGATTTTCCTTGTCTAAGATCTTCATTTTGTTGCGTAGAGCCCATTGTTCAACTCTGTCAAGATTTTTGATACATGCTGATACCTAGATATATTTATCAGCACTGCCACATCCCTGTGAAGTGGTTGGGCTAAGAGAATGAAAGACTCAAAGTCATGTAGTGAACTTTCTTCATTAATGGTGGACAAGAATCTGGGTTTCCTTTACCATACAAGCTCACAAGAAATATGCTAGTTATGACAAATAAAAGCTGGAACTCATAATCTTACCATAGATTTAACAAAGTAACGTCTGAAAGCTTTTTAATCTTCTTTTATTTACTGATCATTGGGTGCATCTTACAAATCAATGCTCAAATTCAGAAGCTTTTCCTTGATATATATTTTTGAGACTGTATTCAAGGAAGTTTTACATTTTACTGCTCCAACATAAAACTAAATTTTACTGCTCCCACATAAAACTAAATCCCTCCCTATTGAAAAGAAGCAGCCTGTCTGGAGACCCATATTTTCTCTACATTATTTCTGTTACTGACAGAGGACTCCTAATTCTGCAAGGGGGAAAGTGTGTGCCAGTTATTTTTACATTCTTTATTTCTTCTGTGAAACATATAAGCCACACTGGATTCAAGGAAGCAATATGAGAATAAATTAACACACTCAAGTATTACCTTTTAAAAATAGTTTTCAACAGGAGCAGCATGATTGTTAATTATTATGAATAAGGTTGTTTTTTCTCTGTACATGCATACTTTATAGAAATGCATTTTTGTGTGGGCATTTTGATCACTCAAATCATTCAATCATAAAAAGCACTGAGATTGAGATGGGCGGGGCTTGACGTCACAATTACACGACTTGCAATCTTGGCTCTCCAGGATTGCTGTCGATATCTCTGTTTCTGGATAGTCCTTTTGGACCTAAACTGTTCTGAAGGAACAATGATAGAGAAGAGCATGTCCTGCTGATCTTAGGGGCATCACAAAGCCCCTGATTGATCCAGGAGAAAGCTCTTTTTGCCAACTACAAGAGAAGCAACCAAAATGGCTGCCAAAGGTTGGGACAAGCCTCTGAAACAGAAGCTGTGCAGGAGCGTGTGTCGAATTGATGAGAAAAAAAAATTATTATTAGAGAAAGGAAAACCCAAAAGAATTGGAATTTAAAATAAAATTGAAGATAGAAGAAAACAAGCGGTGAATCAACTCTGGTTTAAGACTAGCGTGTTATCTTTTCTACCTTAACTTTATTTGTTTTCTATGGATGGACTCTTTACAAATGCCTCTTACTTTTAAACTGGACTGGTCTCTTTTTCTTCCTTCTTTCTTCCTTCTTCCTCTATACTTTCTCCATTTTCTCCATATAAATTTACTTCAAATTTAATATGCCTTATGTTGAAAGGATGTAATAAAAGCTGGGCTTAATGGATGTTTAATAAGTATAACAATGTATACATGTATATTAGATTGATGATACTATGGGGAAAAAACATGGAATTGGAAACTATTAGAGAATGTTATCAATGCTAAAATGATTGAATGACTTAGAATAGGATGAAGCATAATAACAATGTATACAAAGATATCTTGATTGTCAATATGTGAATTTTGATAAAATTCAAGTGAGGACCACGGAAAGGACACAGAAAGACTTTGTAACCAATCGACACACTGTGTGTAATTGAAGAGTTTTTTTATGTTATATGTGTTGTGTTTTTGTGTTTGTTTATATTAAAGATGAATAGAAATTATATGTAAGTAATATAATTGCACATACTTCCCTAAAATCTTGGACACACGTTCATAAGACCTCCAAATCTTGATTCCAAACGATCATTTCAACCTGAGTGAAATTATTAAATACCAGACTGTTATTTAGGATAATTATATTACCTACAATTAATTTCTATTAATCTTTAATATAAATAAAATTAAACCAAATTTAGGCTTTGCATTAATCCCAGTGCTTTTGGTGATTGAATGATTTGACTGATGCCTTCTTTTCAGAAGTGGTGAAGTTTTAAAGTGCAAAGAATGAGTGACAACTGTTTTGTTTTTCGTTTTGGCTTTCAAAGTTGAAAACTCTGCCTGTTCAAGCAAGTGCTTAGGAATATAAGACATCACACAGTTAGATAACCACAGCTACCTTGAATGCTAAGTGGAGTGTCTTGGCCAAGCTAGTGGACTTAAAATGAGTAGGAGTCAAAGTTATAAATCAAATTCAAATTTATATATATTGAACTTGCTGAACCATACAGATACATGTTCCATCTCGCTAGCAAGACTGACTAGAAACACAGGCTAAGCAAAGACACGTAGGATCACTTGTACATGGACAGCAATATTAATCTTCATCAAGGAATATTTAATGAAATGCAGCCTTTTCTTTTGCTTCCCTCGATTGTTTTTAATGGACTTTTTAGTTCTTATATGTTTTTTTAAAAAAAATGTCTTCATGTTGCGCTGATTTTTATGTGGAGATGAGTTTCTTGGAACTTGCTTCACTTACACACGTGAGACAATTTGTACTTCTGTAATTAGAAGGCACTTCTTATTATTCAAAAGTTCATATTTAATTTTTTTAAAAAGAGTTGACTTTACACAGAGTAAAAACCTTTTGAAATAGCCACACAACAGTAACTAAGTATTTCTTGTCTTAAGTCTAATTTTATTTAACATAGAACACTATCATGTGAAAACAAGGGAACACAATCATTCCTCAGCATTTGGTGAACAAACTGGGCCTATTAGTTTAAATGCTTCTTTGTGTAACAATGCTCGAAGCATTGTTAGAGACCCCACACACCCACTTCACGGTCTGTTTCTGTTGCTTCTCTCTGGGTAAGAGAAATAAGGACAGCTGAGAAGATTTTAGGAAGCTTGCTTCCTGTCATTCAGGATAACACTTATTAAGCGCTATGTGCTTAGAGCTCAAAGCATTGTTAGAGACCCCACACACCTACTTCAAGGTCTGTTTTTATTGCTCCCCTCTGGGAGGAGGTTTTTATAATAGCTCTGTTCCTTATGCCATCTGTCTTGTAAAGTCGCAGGATTCTTTTTCTTCGATACACACACAAGCACACACACACACACATAGTAGACTCTGATGTTTCTCCGTGTCATATATGTGTGCGTGGGTGAGTATATATGCATAATGGCTATTTTTTTGAGAGCTAAATGCAACGAAATTTCATTTTAACATGTGCTGATTCATGTACATTTAAAGTGACAATAACATTTTTATTCTATTGTATTTGAGATCAGCAGTGTTGCAGATTTAGCTTGATGTTCTCCTACATGTTGTTGTTGTTTTTGGCTTGGTGATGTGAGCTGAAGATGCCGTAGCTTTCATTGGCTCAAGCAAAGATTGAAAGAACTCCACCCAGACCCATGACTGCCGGTTTCTTGTCATGCTATGGCTAAATATGTAATTTTAGAAATTGGCCTTGGAACGGATAGTCCTAAATATCGTTTAGAATACATTTTTGGGCTAGGTCAAATTATAGCGTTTACTGTGAAGATGAATAACCAGAAGAACATCATTGTGCAAAAACACCCCAAGTCCCCACCTTTTGATGTTTAGTTTCACACACCAATAAAAAACAAAACAAAATGGAAGCAGTGGCTTGAAATGGAATTTAATCATTGCATTTGTATAGTTCATTACTACCACTGGTGGCATTTTATTTTCAAGTTGCAGCAGCCACAGTGGCATTGTTGAATTCATTGGATAAGAGCAGATAGTCTTCGGCTTAACAACAACAATTGCGGCCAGAATATTTGTTGCTCAGCCATGCAGTCAAGGGACTCACTTATGCCGAAGACTATCAGCTCTTATCAAATGAATTTTACACTCTTGTTTGCCACAGTTGTTAAGCATGTCACTGCAGTTAAGTGAACCATGCAATTGTTAAGAGAATCCAGACTGACTTTGCTGCAAGGAGCCAAGTTGGAAGGTCACAAATGTTCATCACATGACCCTGGGACATCGTGACCATTGCAAATACATGCCACTTTCCAAGCGCCCAAATTTTGATCATATGACCTCGGGTGAAATCCAGCAGGTGCTGGATAACCGGTAGCGGAACTTTTGAGTAGTTTGGAGAACCGGCAAATGCCACCTCTGGCTGGCGCCAGAGTGGGTTGGGAATAGAGATTTTGCAGTATCCTTCCCCTGCCACGCCCACCAAGCCACACCACACTCAGCAAGCCACACCCACAGAACCGGTAGTAATAAAATTTGAATTTCACCACTGATATGACTGTGGGGATGCTGCAGTGGTTGTAAATGTGAAGACAAGTTGTAAGTCACTTTTTAAGGGTGACTGTAATGGTCACTAAACAAATGGTTTTGTTGAATGAATAAAATACTGCAAAAATGTCATTTCATTGTATTAAACAGCCGAGTTAATATTAAATGGAAATAGATTGTGTCTGATAGTGGAAGTTTCAGTAACATCTGCATATTCAATAGTAGCTTAAATACTTTAATGAAAGGGTAGATATTCTAAAAAGAGACTAACATACCATGATTTCTAGATGATACAATATGTCTTTGTAGAAATACAAAGAGTCCGAGGGATCAGTAACCCTATAGATGTTAGATAAATTTCCATCAACCCCAACTACCAAATCTGAGAGTGATTTTTTCAGTGAAAAAATTTATAAATCGCATTATGTATGTATATTTGTATGTACGACTATATACATGTATATAACATTATTACCTGCAATAATGATCAGTATTATAATATATATATAATATAATGAAAATATCATCAGTTCCCTCCTTGAATTATAAAATAAGCAGCTTTGTATTTCAGATGGGTAGTGTGATTAGTCTTACATCAATGAATATACATCACACTTAATAGCAAGAAATTTCAACTCAATGGATATATGTAAAAAGGTAAATGTCATTGATTCTTCTTGATACTTTATACTTTACAGCAAAGATAGCGAACCTTTTTGGCACTGAGTGTCCCAAACTGGAAGGTGTGGGCATGCGTGCACACCGCAGTGCTGTAAACCTGAAGACCAGCTGGCCAGCGCACAGCTGGTATTCGCGCATGCCGGAGTGCTGGAAAACCGAACACCAAGCGCTTTGGCACGTGTAAAAACTAGCTGGCATGCATGCATACATGTGCCAGAAACCAAAAGACCAGCTGGCAATGGTGCACGTGCTCACAGAGAGGGCTCTGCGTGCCACCTGTGGCACGCGTGCCATAGGTTTGCCATCAGAGCTTTACAGTTACAAACATAGCAATTATTATCTCCACTTTCCTGACTTGCTTATTGTGGTTCTCGTCTTCCCATAAACAAACCTTTCTAATCAATAAATCCCCATATCATCGATTCATTTTTATTCATTTTCAGCAAACAAACAAAAAAAAGTCCATAGCAATAGCACTTAGACTTCTATACCACTTTATAGTGCTTCACAGCCCTCTCTAAGCAGTTTACAGAGTCAGCCTATTTCCCCCCCTCCCCCAACAATCTGGGTCCTCATTTTACCCACCTTGGAAGGATGGAAGGCTGAATCAACCTTCAGCTTAGTGAGATTCAGTCTGCCAAATTGCAGGCAGCCGGCAGTTATCAGAAGTAGCCTGCAGTACTGCATTCTAATCACTGCTCCACTGCACCATAAAGAGTTTCTAGTCTTTTATAAAAGTAGTTGCAGTTCCCTCCTTGATCAAACAAATCAATTTACCAATTTCTGCAAACTCGGCCACCTTTTCAATCCATTCCTCCATTATGGCGTTTCTGTGGTCTTCCATCTTTGTGCTTACAATAACCTTCTGTAATTATCATATATAAAACAATTGTCCATGAACCTTTTCTATAGTGGTGTTTTGCTCTCTAAGTAAATTTTCACCTATGGACCTGGAAATATAGACACATATTAGATTGTTACATAGAAGAGTAGCTGTTTTCTAACTTTACCTATTGGACCACATCTGCACCAATAATGATGTTTTTTTCAGACTAGCAGCACATTTCCAGAATGTGATTTTTTTCCCCTATCTATTGCTACTAAATGATTTAGTCTTTTTCTTTTTATAGTAATTCCAAGTGCTTACTGTTCTGAAGTTATGCCAATAGGGATTACAGAAATATTCAAGCTGTTGTATAACTTTTAAAAGCAGTTTCTAAAGTACCAACATGAAAGAGATGGAGGAAGATAGATTTAACTTTAAATGGGATCTTAACAGAAGAAGAATCGATTTAACCAACTATGGCATTCCATTTGTTTTGTTAAGTTTCAACCTTCTTTTCTTTGTACAATTTTGTTTTGTAATAGTTCCCTGATCAATCATCTTAATATGTACAGTTTTCTAAATTTATGTTACTTTGAGTCGGTATCCTACACCGATTCTTTTGTTTGATACTAGGCTTATGAAAACATGCTTGAGAGTACAAGCACTGATTATTCATTTAAATATTGCAGTGGTTACTTTCATTTAGGAAAATAATACTCTTTATAATCCAAAGCTACCATCTATCAGGAGAAAAAAAAAGAAAAACAATTCCAAGAGATTTCAAGCTATACTTGATCTGTCATCTAGATGGCAAAAAAACAGGAGGAGTAGCTTTTCAATCCCTACCTCCCTCGTATAGCCTCCAGCCTTTAATTTGGAACTCGGTTTTGCTATAGATTTCTCCTAGCTATCAGTTTAGTTTATTACTGTTGTCACAATGAAGGACTGACTATATAGCACCTCGTATTGCAGTGCCAAAAGCTCAAGAAACAATTATCATTTATCTGTGTGATTAAGAAGGCACACTCTTCTAAGCTTTTTACAGTTCAACGTACATCCATCCTTTCTAAAAGCCAAACACAGCTATTGCATGCTATGACTTCTGTAGCTGATAAACTTCTTTCATATTTCCCCCCGCAATTGCTTTAGGATTGCCGTAGTAAGGCTTGCTAGGAAAGCATGAGTTGCTGAATGTCAGCATGTAACATGGGATAACAATACGGCGATCTTTTCAGGATATCACATCCAGTTACTTTACTTTCAGGCACATATCTTAAAATTGGCCATGTACATATCTTGAAATTGACTGTAGCATTGTGTCAGCCCATTATTAATGTCAGGGGATATTTAATCAGAAAACTGATAAGCAGAACTGTTTCTTTGATGGCTATGCGTACAACACAGTGTGAGATGCAACATTATGCAAGTAAATGTTAACTAATACTAGAGAGAAACTCGTTGTGACTATCTGACTTCTCAAGTGTTGGGGAAAACTGTTTTTAATCATGAAAATATGCAATGCATTGACCCATTGGAATCCAGTCATTTGCTCTAGATAAGAGCTAAAACAAAGGCAGCAAAAAAATCAAATACCTGAAGCAATAAAACTTTATTAAAAATTATAGTTGAAAGTCAACGTTATGACTGCTGCAAAACATAGTGTAAGATCCCAGTAACCATTACAAACGAAACAACCCAGGTCCTGTTGGATCATTGTTTCAAAGATATTTACTTAGGGAAAGGGAGAAACAGAATGACCGAGGGCAGGCAAAAAAAAAAAAAAAAAGCAGTGGGAGCAAGAACAGCTTCCAACTTCTTGTTCAATTTCCCCATTCAGTTTCCTTGTGGGAATCATTGGAAATCTCCACCTCCCTTCCTTTCCTTTCCTTCCTAGCAAGCTGGTAAGTAGCTGCTGCTGGGTAAGGAAAGGGAGTGAGGGATTGTGAGACTGGGTGAGGAACTATCACGGAACATTAAAAATGAAAATCAGGTGACTCCAGCAGTAGCCTAGCAGTGGAGCAGCAGCTAGTTGTACTGAAGCAGTCACAACTTTCCAAGATTTCATTCCTTCAGGAGCCATGGCTCCCAGATTTTGGATGCATTTTGTAAGTTAGCCCATGTGAGGTACCTCGGTTCAAAAACGGTTGCCCTGTGTTGTACCGTTTCACCCAGCTAAAGGCCAGGAAAAGAGTTTTAGTAGTATATAGATCAGGGGTGTCCAAACTTGGCAACTTTAAGACTTGTGGACTTCAACTCCCAGAATTCCCCAGCCAGAGCTGGCTGGGGAATTCTGGGAGTTGAAGTCCACAAGTCTTAAAGTTGCCAAGTTTGGACACCCCTGATATAGATACTTAGCTAGAGATCCAGGATTTGATAGCCAAGTCAGGACAGAACTGCTAAAAGCCTCAAGCTGTAAAAGCTATAAATGAGCCACCCTTCTTTATCTTTACTTACTGATTTCTCCAAGATAGTTGGAGCTTTAATAGGTAGGTTGGAGAATGTGCTATAGCAGTGATGGCGAACGTCGTGCTCGTGTGTGCGCTTGTTGGGGCCGTGCTCCGGAAAAGCTGAACTTTCGGGTTCTAGCGCACTTGTGTGCCCAATGATCAGCTGGCTGGCACGCATGCACATGCTGGTTTTCGGCATTGCCATACGGACCAAGGGATTGTGCTCCGGAAAACTTCTGGGTTCTGGCGCACATGTGCGCCTACAATCAGCTGGCCAGTGCACATGCACACACTGGATTTTAGCACTGCCACAGGCACGAAAGACAGCTGATCATAATTCACGCATGCAAGCCAGAAATCCGGAAGACAAACAGGCAAAGCTGCGTGCGCCAGACAACATAGCTGCGTGTGCCACTTTGGGCACGCATGCCATAGGTTTGCCATCAATGTGCTATAGGATCGCTTTCTTTATAGAAGAGTCTGACATTTACTTAATAGGTTCAGTAGGGTTCCCTCATTTACATGACAGGTACAAGACAGAGGGTCCAATCCAGAAAGCCTGAAGATTCTGATGCCTTTGTAGTGTTACAGTTTAGGGACATTGTATTCTTGAAAAGTGAGTATAACTATAACAACCATTAGATGACATTACAAAAACTATTGTAACTTTTGTACTTGTAATTTGTTCATCTAATTACAAGTTTATCCACCTGTTTCTGAAACGTGATAAAAAAAATACCATCTAAGAGGGCAGACCACAAATAATGGAAACTCTGCAAGGAGAGAAGCAACCTGGAATTAAGGAGGAACTTCCTAACAGTGAAGACAATTAATCAGTGGAACAGCTTGCCTCCAGAAGTTGTAGCTGCTTCATCACTGGAGGCTTTTAAGAAGAGATTGGACAGGCATTTGCCTGAAATGGTATAGGGTCTCCTGCTTGAATAGGGGGTTGGACTAGAACCCCCCCCAAAGTTCCATTCCAGCTCTATTCTGATTGACTGACTGTATGTAAGCCACTAAATATTGTCCACATTAACTCCTTGATGAAGTTATCTCTAAATCTAAATTTTGACTTAAATATGTAATTCCATTATTTTTTATTTTGACATTTTCAAGTTTTCATACGTGAAAAAGGTCAATATTAAGATGGTGGCTTTATCTCTCTCTCCCTTTTTTAAAAAAACCACTGCCCCACTTTTAAAGTTTTATACCACTTCAGTAGCAAATTATTGTGGGACTTGATTACAGACATTCCTACCTTCTGAGGGAACGGATACCTTTTTTCAGTTTTATTCATTGTTAAAGATTTCCCTAAATATGGAGTGAGTGATCCAGTACATGTATTAGCAAATAATAGGCAGCAATTTATTTTTAGGCCTGGGTTGCTGTGAAATCAGAATGTGCTTTAGCAGTGTGTATGAGGATTATCAAAAGCAACACAGTTTATTATCATCACGTTTCATGGACACTGGCTGTGAGCATCCATGAATGGGAGCTGCAAATTTTGCATTTCTAATAATTGCTTGAAGAGCATAAAAATGAGTCCATTCTTGTATGCCGTTCAGCCAAGAGGCTTGTTCATGACTGATTTTTTTTCCTGCACAATAGTAGTCATTTTTAGAATGGCGGCACCCTTAACAGGATCATTTAAACATCTAAACAAGAAAGATTTTAAAAGTCCGGTTTTTTTAAGCAAGGTTAAAAATCTATGCTCCCTCACCCCACAAAATCGTTTCCATGTGACAAGCGGGGCGGCCTTGGAAAGCTTTTTTTCTTTTCTTTTTTTACTATTTTGGACAACCTGCGAATTGACAGAAATGCTTGTGAAACCTGAATAATTTCTGAGCCGAATGCAAAGGTGCATGCAAGTTGCTACTTCAGATGAAGCTCAGGTGATTAAATGCTGCACAAGAGACATAATGGTCGTGATGGTAGCAGTAATCTCACCCAAGTCTTCTTGACCCTTAGGGGTTTTTTTCTGCACGGGAAATGTTTTATATGGCCTATTTATTCTGTCATTGCACTCCTGTCCCCATTGTGTAAAGTGATGCAGAGCTCATCCTGCAGAATTGATTCTCTGTATCTGCGTGGTAGGTCTCTAGACTGCAGGCTAGATGGTGCCACTAATCTTTGGAGCCTCCTATTCTACCCTAGAGGCATGGTATATAGGAGATGATTGAAAGAGTGTTTTATCTCCAAGTAGAAGGAGATATTCACGTAGAGTAAGGAGAGGGGTAGGTTTCTTCACAAAGATTATTTCTCTCTGAAAGCACACAAAGCCGTTACAGGGGAAAACGCAGAAGATGGACGGTAATAATTCCTGCTGGCTTCCTGCACAAAACTGTACCTTCCATGCCCTGAAGTCATGGTGTCTGATCTTACCTACAGTATCCTCTCTGCATGCTTTTTGCAGTACTGGATTTCCCAGCACCCTTCCATGTTTCAAAACCCCCCAAAAACTGCTAATATCATAGTATTTTGGAAAGCAGAGAAGTACCGTATTTTTTGAAGTATAAGACGCTCCTAAGTATAAGACGCACCTAGCTTTTGGGGAGGAAAACAAGGGGGGGAAATCTGCCTCTGCCTCCCAGTAATTTTCCTCCTTGCAACAAACAGAAAACAGTACAGACGATACACACTGTTTTTTTACATTTCAGACTATACTTGTACATATGCTGTTAAAATTGATGTGGCTTTCTGGAAGTATAGCTATTCTCTGCTATTTAAAAGGAGATACAATAGCACTGGGCCTCTTCAGATCAAGCATTTATTTTAAAAAGCTTCATTTTGTTAAGTTGTCTAGAACAATAATAAAGCAGTCTTTAAAAATAAGTCTAATAATTTGAACATGCTATAGGCATTTATAGTTATTGACTTACCTCCTTGCAGCAAACAGCAAACAGCCTGATTAGCACAAGAAAAAAAATCTGCCTCTGCCTCCCAGCAATTTGCCTCCTGCAGCAAAGCAAGTTTCACTTTCAATTTCAGCATGGGCCTCCCAATCATCAGCTGTTTCCAGCTGCAGGGATTGCCATAGCCTATTGCCACCTCCACAAACCCCATTTTCCCCCGTTTGTTGCAAGGAGGTAAATTGCTGGGAGGCAGAGGCCAAAGGAGGGGGGGTACATTCAGTGTATAAGACACACCCAAATGTTCACCCTCTTTTAAGGGAGGGAGGTGCGTCTTATACTCTGAAAAAAAATCTATCTCTAATCTCTGTCTCTTCTTTGTTTTATCTTCCGCTCCCTAAAGATTTCATTTTGGTTTTCCCTCTTCCTCTCAACAATGCTGGAGTGAAAGCATTTTGTATACATGTTTCCAAATTTCATTAGTATAGACGTGATGTTTTAAAGTGTGAAAAACTAAGCTATGTAATGAAATGGTTCAGTGTATCAATATGGGTAAATATCACAAATTCTCCAGGATTGTATTGGTTGGCAAATCCCTTTGGGTTCGTTCCTCTGATGCATCCTAATAGCTCTCAACCGATGACAATAACTGCTGACTTCTTTGGGCTTCAAAGCTAAGCAAGCACTAGAGGCACAAAACTATTCCCATAAGTGCTCTTCAGTTTCCATATTGTACTACCCTTTCTAATAATTAAAAATAATTTTCTTGGATTTCAGCTCCCAGCTAGCAGGCATCCTCTTGTGTCCAACCAATTCAGCTTTAGATCCTGCCCGTTCTTGGCTGAAAAGAATATACATACTCTCTTCCCGTTACATGATCATGGATAATGAAGCTGCTATCCTATGAAAAGGCTTTAGTCTCCTATTAGCCAAGTATCTTTCTGTCTGTTTGGATGACCAAAGGAACAAGTTAAGGAACAAATGCCAGTGAGTCTGGTATTGAATCTTAAGTGATTCAGTGTTTAGATTTTGATGCTCATCTGCCTCCCCCCCCCCTAACCATCTATCTCCTATTGATAGAAAATATCTTCACCTGTAGTTGTTAGTGAAGTAAAGTTTCAGTCCTTCCATCCAGCATTATCAATGCTGATAGATTGGGTGCGGTTATTTTTTTTTTCTTTTTATGACCCTGTAATTCCTTGATTCAGGGTGGAGTCAGGGCCACTGAATGGAGCTGAGCATTTACTGGCCAGATGTCCTTCCTGACAGCTACATGGAATTCTCAGCTGATATTTTCTCTTTGCACCCTGATCTGTCACTGCATCTCAACCTTACGAGTGGGAGGCGAGCATCTTCATTTCTAGGCCACCGCTCTGCTTGATGATGGATACGGTTATAATTTAGCAAAATCCTGAGGAACCTTTTGGTCTGTAAAAAAGGAAAACCGGTTATAGTCATAGTGTCAGGCTTGGTATCTGAACGATATTCAGGGGGGGGGGGGAGACAGCAACTTTACTTTGATTCTTCACTATTCAAAGTGGCTTTCAAGAATGTTACAACTCAAGCTATTTTTTTTCTTTGGCAGTATTTATTTATTTATTTATTTTATCAAGCATGAATTTGATAACAGATCTAAGTATAAACATGATTATGAATACATGAAATGAAAGCAAATACAAGGAAATATTAAGACAGGAATGGTAGGCACATTGATGCGCTTATGCACGCCTCTTACAGACCTCTTAGGAATGAGGTGAGGTCGAGAGTAGACAGTAAGGTTACAGTTTTGGGGGTTTGAGAAAGAAACCACAGTGTCAGGTAGTGCATTCCAGGCATTGACCACTCTGTTGCTGAAGTCTTATTTTCTGCAATCAGGTTTGGAGCAGTTTACTATAAGTTTGTATCTATTGGTGCTCGTGTGTTGTTGTGGTTGAAGCTGAAGTATTCATTGACAGTTGGACATTGTAGCAGATTTTTGGAAATAAAGCTAGTAGCATTCACTACAATTCTAGAAGTTTAGCTCTTTTTGTAGGTATTTTTGTTGTCTTACTAAAATTTGCAGTTTAAGCTGAAGAGACAAGGCAAATATGTAACAGATAATATTTACTATATAGGAATAAGATGTTTATTTTCTTAAGTGTACCATTGTGGATTTGTGGATGACCTAACTTCATTTAATTAGTTGTTTATTGGTTGGACACATATTATCCTTAAACAGTGATTGGTTCAATAAGGACATAAAACCTGTCTCACTAATTTCTGAAGAAGTATCAGATTGGGTTTGTAAAGCCTATTTAGGTGTGCAATTGACTATTATAAAATAGCTTAAATAGTAAAGGTAAAGGTTCCCCTCGCACATATGTGCTAGTCATTCCTGACTCTAGGGGGTGTTCACCTCTGTTTCAAAGCCAAAGAGCCAGCACTGTCCGAAGACATCTTCGTGGTCATGTGGCCTGACTAAACGCCTAAGGCGCATGGAACGCTGTTACTTTCCCACCAAAGGTGGTTCCTATTTTTCTACTTACATTTTTATATGCTTTCAAACTGCTAGGTTGGCAGAAACTGGGACAAGTAACGGGAGCTCACTCCGTTAAGCGATGCTAGGGATTCAAACCGCCAAACTTTCGACCTTTCTGATCGACAAGCTCAGCGTCATAGCCACTGAGCCACCACATCCCACTTAAATTAAGCTTAAATAGTTGCATATAAAATTCCGGGGATGAGGAAAGATTTGAAGGCCTGATTAACTTCTCTGAGGTGTTAGAAGGGATTGCAGCCTTTTTCAAACTATGTAGACTTGATAACATTTTTTTTAGAAAGATTATTCTATTGCAGTCATCGTGTCTGATCTTTAAATGGCATGAGCACATCTTTTTAGAAATTAGATTTGCTATTCTATTAAATAACGCAAAGAGGCTTTCATAATTCTTTGTTTACTGTGTATAACTCTGTAGTGTTTCTTATTAAGCCACCAAAATGTGTAGTCAAATGTGTTCTTAAGCATTTTAAAAAATAGAAACATTCAAAACAGTTAGAATACTAATTTTTAATTTCATTTTGCCCCTTATGTCTTTTTCTATCTTTGTTCCTTAGAAGAGTGCATTTAATGTTATCTATTTATCAGTTTGTCTTTTGCCACTAGGAAAAATAGGTGATGCAGACTTCTATATTTTTAAGACAATGTGCTTTAGGTCCATTAGTCCAGAATGGATTGCCTTGATTCAGTTTCTTCTTCTTTGTTTTTTAGCTGGACAGCTAGCCGGCAACTCTTCTGTAGAGATGTATCGTCAAGTGCTATTGTCTGGCTGCCGCTGTGTTGAGCTGGACTGCTGGAAAGGCCGAACTGCTGAAGAGGAGCCCGTCATTACCCATGGATTCACCATGACAACGGAAATATCCTTTAAGGTACATTTTAGAATAGCCCTGTAAAAATATAATTGCAAAATAGAATATTTATGCACAAGTGTATGTGCAGACGTAAGATGTATACAGGTCAGTATAAAATGTCTCCAGAAAAACAAATAATGCCTATCTTAAAAATTCAATTCAGTAGAGAAAGGTTAAAAAAAAAGCAAGAATTTAAATTATCAGGCCCTTTCTTAAGCAGCTGTGTGACAAATGGACTGCTTTCAAAATGTAGATAGTGGTTGTATTCACACACCTATGCACTCCAAAGTGTTTTTTCCAAATTATTTCTGAAGTGTTGCCCAGCCAAATGTGCATTGCTTAGCTTTTATAGTAATGAGATTGTATATAACGTTGCAGAAAATGATAGGAAGACAAAGGAATGATTATCTTAATTGTATTCTATATTCTTAATATTTTGCTCCATTATACTTAACATTAAGGAATGATTATCTGTATAAGATGCTAACTAACTCATTGTTTTCTGAGTAAGACCAGTTAATCTCAGCCTTGTATTCATTTGGATACATAAATGAATAAAACAATTACTTTGCAAGTAGTGAAAGGAACTTTTACAGATCATCTGGCAGAACTTTAATGGTAAATTTTAATATCTTCAGGGGCTATAGACTAGATTAAGAAGTGAAGCAATCCTGTATTTCTGTTGAGAAAATTGCATGGATGCATCCATGACGTCACCAGGCATCTAACTCAACTCCAAGGATTTCAAGCTTATCTTTGTTAAACAAAGCATTTTTATATCATACTCAATTTTCTACATACATGTAGAATAGCTTATGTCTCTATACTTGCAAATAACTATAAATTAATCCATATGTTTATCATGTTAACTTTTTTATAATTAATGTATGATTCTTACGATGCAATAAAATTTTTCCTTTCACACACTTCCAGTTGACATAAAATGCATGTAGACAGAACATTACAGCATAAAGTATTGCTAGTGTTAAGTAAGTAAGCTCCCCGTTAAGAGAGCGAGTGTGCAGAGAAGCGTAATGAGAGTGGTATGGAATAACATGCACAAACCAGCATACAGAGACACTGAATAGTATAAAAATATAGTAGTTTACTATGTAGAAATATAGAGGTATTCAGAGTCCGGTTAACAGTCCAAGTCATACACGGTTCAGTAATTCAGTTATCAAAATAGTCAGTCTAACACACAAAATATAGCTAACAGTAGCAAACCACAATACCTCACAATACACCGACCAGCGTCTAACAAAACAGAGAGCTAACAGTCATTCTGGCTCCCTCTTATGCCTGCTTGAGGTAACAAACCAATTACATCTCTTTAGCATTACAGTAACAGATACATTTGTTACAATCATAGCTTATATACATTGCCAAGCCAATCCTAGGGTTACATACCTAACAGCTAGGTGCGAATCTCATGAATTCTCTGTTTTATTGCATAGGGTGCCCCAGATCATCTTGGAGAGGGATAGAGGCCAAAGTGGGGGAAAAAGGAAATCATTGCCCAATATTGGATAGGATAATAAATGGGAGTTTGAGGCTACTGTAGAATGCCAATTAAGTCACTAGTAGTGATACAAACAGGAGTAGCTATTTCAGCTGAAATATTTCATTAATAAACTGTTTGCAAAACTTGTTTGGCTTCAGCATTTTTAAGGAGGCAAAAAACAATATTTTCAATCCAGAAAAAGCATGGTCCAGTTCAATAACAGGAAAACAATTCTCACAAAACAGATAATATGTGAATATATAGGCAAACGTGGACTATTTAGGATAGTTTTGAAACAGATCCTGATCCCTCTGGGCTTTTTAAAGGTTTTATCCAGCCTGGCACTTTTCCCCAAACAGAGATAGCAGAATAGTTGTTTAAGTTATTTAACTAACGGAGGTACAATGAGCATCGTAGTTGTCTATATCGGCAGATGTGTTACTGAGGTCATTCACATGCATGTCATCTTTCTGTGTATGTTAAAAAGCACATTTATTTAGGGGTATGAGGAAACTAAAACATGTATTCTGGTATTGGGAGTACACTAAAATAAGTTTGATTTCACATCAGAAACAAATTAGCTACTGGTAAGTTAATTTAATGGGCAGATTTCGGGTACTCTTGGTGTGTTTTGCATAAGATGCAACTTTTCTTTCCCTATGTCAGTCTTTGCAGAAAGTATCCTGGTATCATGACTCACTCATGTTAACTGAAGCTAGATGTTATTAAAAAGCAAAGCACAGAAGAAAATAGTTTAATCTTTAGTTTTTTCTAATGTTAAAACAATGAGATAGAGGCAATTACAGGAAAACATATGGCTAATTATCTCATAATGTATATTATCACTGCTTGTCAGACTTCCTGTTGTAATTTCAGTTTATCTTCTTTCCTTCAGTTGACATTTTACATATACACAGTGTCTGTGTGTGTGCGTGTGTGTGTGTGTGTGATATCGTTAATATTGAACCTGTCCAAAAACCAAAATTGCTTTTTCAGACATAATCTCTCTCCCCCTCCCTCCCTCCCTCCCTCTCTCTTCCCCCTCCCTCTCTCCTTCCCTCCCTCCAGATTTTACATAGTAATGGTTTGTGGAATTTTGATTGGTAACAGAAAATATATTTTGAATGTAGAGTCTCTGCAGACAATGCCTCAGAATTCATGACATTTTGTTTTGCAATCCCCTTTACTAATGGCTATCTGTAATTTTTTGCTTCTTTCTTCGGCACAATTTGTAACTGTCTATAAAAATGTGCCCTTCTCTTCATTCTTTTCTGCTCTGTACCAACAACTAATGATTTCATGTCATCATCACCCATTCCTATATACTTGGGATAATAATGGTGTATCTTGTGGATGTTATTTGTTATTATTTCTGCTGAATAGAACTAGGAGCCTTCTAGATCATGCAATAGGTCATACACTGTAATTTGATCAAATAATATATATTTTACTTTGAGTGACGGATTTACTTTTGAAAAATATATAGACAAACTTTTCGATCCTGAATATAGATATAAATAAATATCTATAGTAAAAATATATATAAATATAAAACGATATCCTGTCACTATTTAATAAACAAGTGCCAGGATTTCACCATCTAATATGCTTCTTTGTTGTAGATAATATTTCCCTGCTTATAAGTAGTTATTGTGAACTACTTGTCTTCCCTTTCAAAGTTTTATTATTTCTAATATCTCAGGATTCTTAATTATTTTCAGTGCTCCTTCAATTATTTTTTCATAAGATCATAATGTTTCTCTTTAGGGAAACTACATGAGTACCCCTGTGTAATTCTAATAAAGATAAATTTGCTAGCCTTTTGAAAACCTTGATAAAATTAAATATACCCAATACTCTTCCTTACTATTACTCCTAGGAGGATATTACTCCTCCTCAGGGACAGTGAAGTACAGTATTGTGCAAAAGTGTTAAGCAGTTGTGCAAAACTGCTGTAAATTAAGAATGCTTTCAGAAATAGAAGTGTTGATAGTTTATTTTTATCAATTAACCTAAGGGGACGTTAATGAACAGAAGAGAAATCCAAATCAAATTAATATTTGGTGTGACCACCCTTTGCCTTCAAAACAGTGTGAGTTCTTACTCTTGCACAGAGTCAGGGGTTTTGTAGGTTTAGAGTCAGGTGGGTGATTAATCAATTATACCAAGCAAGTGCTAATGATCTTCAATTGCATCTGAAATTTGAAACACAGTCATTAACCGAAACAGAAACAGCTGTGTAGGAAGCTTAAAAATAGGTGAGGAACAGCCAAACTCTTCTACTAAGGTGAGGTTGTAGAAGATAGTTTCAAGACACAGGTAATGCACCATGCCAAAACTGAGCAGAGAGACAAGACAAAAGGTAGGTATACTGCATCAGCAAGGTCTCTCCAAGGCAAAGATTTCAAAGCAGACTGGGATTTCAAGATGTGCTGTTCAAGCTCTTTTGAATAAGCCCAAAGAAATGGGCAGCACTGAAGACCATAGATGCAGTGGTCAACCAAAGGAAATTTGATACAGCAAATGAAACACACATACTGGAAGCTTTCAGATTCGGATTTTCCCAGATGTGCCAACATGACATCTCTAATAAAGTGGAACTTTAAGGAAATTCAAGCCTAGGAGTTTTCTTTCATTGGGGGTGTTTCTTGGAATCCCGACAGTTTACTTCCCTTTGACTTCAGAAGATGTCCAGCACCATTAGCACAGAACTGACAGAAACCAGTGAGACCCAGGAACATCCATCTACTGACCGAAGAAGTCTGGCCAGAAACAGTGTTCATGGAAGAATTGCGCCCAAAAAGCCATATCTCAGATGTGGAAATAAGGCTAAGAGACTCCACTATGCACAAAAATATAGAAACTGGGGTGCAGAAAAATAGCAGCAGGTGCTCTGGACTTTTGCGTCAAAATTTGAAACATTTAGCTGTAGCAGGAGGCAGTTTGTTTGCCGAAGAGCAGTACAATAATTATAAGTGTTAAGTGAATCACTGCAGCAGATAAGTTAGTAAGACGGTTGCTAAGTGAATCTGGCTTCCCCATTGACTTTGCAGAAAGGGGTCACATGACCTTGGGACGCAGCAACGGTCATAAGAATGAACCAATTGTCAAGCATCTGAATTTTGATCACATGATCGTGGGAATGCTGCAAAGGTGGTAACTGTGAAAAATGGTCAGAAGTCACTATTTTAGTGCCATTATAACTTTGAACGGTCACTAAATGTTCTGTTGTAAGTAAAGGACTACCTATACTCAAGTTATGTCTTTGCATTCCCTTGTCAGCTCTCATGCACTCATACAGTGTCACAGAAACCTTTCCCTGCCAACACGCACTCACTACAACAGTTTCTCCCTCCCTCCCTCCCTCCCTCCCTCCCTCCCTCTCTCTCTCTCTCCTTCCTTCCCTCCCTCTCTCCCTCACCATCCTTCCTGCTTGTGAGCTGCCTGGGATTTGCAAATTCTAGGCAATTTTCTCATTGACTTTGCTTGTGGGAAGCCAGAAGGAAGTCACAAGTTGTAGCCATATGAAGTTATTCCTTAACTACCTGGGAATTTAACTTAGCCATAGTAGCATGAATTGCAGGGATTGCTGTCACTAAATTCAGTTCCACAACAATATGCCTTACATGCTTTACCACATCTCTTAGCAATGGAAATGCCAGTCTCAATTACCTTTGTTAAACAAGAAATCCCAATAAAGTTATGAGGTGTGACACTGGATAAACATGATTTAAATCAGATATTATTGGTAAGGCTGAGGTTATGTAGCATCAGCCTATATACCTAAATTATGCAGATGACTCATGTAAACTATACTGAAGCTTCCTATTATAAACCTGGATCACATAAAGCATATCAATTTTTCTCAGGGAGAAAATTACCTTTTAGAGCAGCAGCAAGGACAGTCCTTATTACATAAAATAATAGTTCTTGCAAGCCCTGTGGTGTATTATTGGATATGAATCCTGTGTGAGTGGTAGGCTTTAAAAATTCACTTGTGCACACATTTTTAGAACAATTAGTCAGCATTCTTGACAGAAAATTAGAACAGCATTGCTAGTGATCCGAAGGAAGTGATTTGTCCATCATTATAATAGATGTATCATCTGAGCCAGTTATCAACTTCCACACATAAGAGAAAAACCTCGATGCACAGACTAGACACACATTTAAATACGAGGCAGCCTCAATCAAGAAAACATAATTGGCATTACCTGTTTAAATAATTCTGTGCTAAATCATAAGTCCCACGTTGATTACCGTAACCAATTTCAACATCTGACAAAGTGAAGATTTGCTCCTAACTTTTATATTGCTGTCTCATTAATTGCATATATTGTTTGTGATGAGTGCCTGCTATTAATGGATTTGCATTTCTGACTGCCAAAACAGACTATTGATAACTATACTATAGGTAGTAACAGAATCCTGCACTTCATTTTTCTAAGATCAAGTGAGTGGTGAATAAAAAGAGACCACAATTACAGCATGGCCAGATTCAGAACACTCTTTCATGAAATTACTATCGGTTTTTTTTATTTCCTACTAAAACGGCTGTAGCTTCTTATTTGTTCCCCATTATTGCTAGATTCATTTGTGAATTGGCTGATGGCCATTGTGTTGCTTAGATTATTGTTAAATTAATTGTGATTGGTTTTGTTTGTTATTCCTTGCTATCTTGCCAAAAGTGGAATATACAGGTAATAAAAAAAAGTAAAACTTGATGGGAAGGATATTTTCTGCCATGCATGTTACACTGCATTGCACTGCTGCTCTAGTTTGTGCAGCCATCTTTGAGCAGACAATAAAACAGACCCCCCCCCCAAAAAAAAAGGGGGGGAAGGAGGAGCTGACGTCGCGATGACACAACGTGCGATTTTGGAGCTCCAAGATCGCAGTCGATACTTTTGCCGCTGGATGGTCCTTTTGGACCTAAACCGTCCCGAAGAGACGGTGACAAGGAAGAGTACGTACTGCTGATCTCAGGGACACCGCAAAGTCCATGATTGATCCAGGAGAATCTCTTTTTGCCGGCAACAGAAGCACAGCCATTGAAGCTGCTGAAGTTGGGACAGCTCTGGAATGGGAGGAAAACGGAAAGAGAAAGTGTGTCCATCTGGTGAGGAAATCTTATTATTATAAAAGAGACTACCCCCAAAAAAATTAAAGCTAAATTAAATTTGAAAACAGAAGAGAACAAGCAGCGAAATCAAGCTATATTAGACAGTGTGTTATCTTTTTTTTTTTTAATTTTATTTTACGGATGGAACTTTTGCAAATGTTTCCTATTCTTTAAATTGAATGGATTAGTTTTTCTTCTACTACTTTTTATATTCTTTTTTTATACCTCCTATGGATTAAAATCTTTTTCCTTATTTTTATAATGCTGGATTGGATGTTTTTTTTTTTTTGCTCCATTTAAGAATTTTGTTTTCTTTAAGCCTAGAATATAAAGAAGATATAAAAGGAATACAAAGAGGGCTGTAATAACAGAGGAAAGGCAGTAACACTGCCACTTGGAGGCTGGAGGCTTGGAAGGCTTGGAAATATTGCCTTTTCTTTTTTCTCTTTGATCATTTGACTTTGCATTTCAAGGTTCTTCAGCTTGTTCACAGAGAGTGATAGTGAGAAGAGCATAACTTGTTTATACAGGTGCTCTTCGGGAGCTTTATTGGCAGCTGGAGTGGCGTGAAAACAAAGCCTTATAAATGAACTTGCTTTAAATGTAATAAAAAGTTTTGAATGCCAGAGTGGCGGTGTTTGCAAGTTGGAAGAATGGCGCAACATGGAAAAGAAACCTTAACACTGCAAAAGATTATGTTTGAAATTTGATGGAAAAATTGAGGATGCTCATCAAATGAAGAAAGTGGAAGTCAGAGTTCCAAAAACGTAAGGAAAAATAAACAAAGAGACAAGAAAATTGTTGATACTGACAGTGAACTGAGCGTGGTTGGAAATGGAAACAGTGAAATATGGAAAGGGGAGATAGATGGACTGGAGCTCTACCCCAAATTTCAAAGTATAGGAGAAGAAAAGAGAAAGAATTGATGGAACTAAGGAGAGAAATCTTGTCAGAAGCACTAGTGATAATCAAAGATAAGCTGATCGAAGGAGGGTTTCGAGCTTATACAAGATATGCAATAAGCAATAAGTTGCGAAGAGAAGTCCATACAAAACTTACTAAGGAAATAACCAGAACACTAATGCCACAAATGGCAAGCGACTTAAGACTGCACTATTACTGGAACGACACAGGTTAAATTTAGAGCATTATGTATAAAATGAAGTGATAATGGATATAGTTAAATAATTGATTCATAATGATGTTAATGCATATATATGTATTGGTTTGATAAGAGGAAATTTGATATAAATTGCAAATGGTGACTACGAAAGGAGGTTTAGAAACTCTGTTATTAAATATAACCAATTTTTATTTAAAACATGTTATAAAGATGTAATGTTACTGGATGATATTGGGTTCATTATCCAATATTATGGATCCATAATGTGGTTTTATCATTATCCATTATTTGTAGTTTTGCTTTAAATCTGGAATATTTTATATAAAAGGACGTAAAAACAATTATAGTCAAATGAAGGTTGAGGTATGATGATAGTAATATATATATATATATATATGTGTGTGTGTGTGTGTGTGTGTGTGTGTGTGTGTGTGTATGTGTGTTGTATTTGTACTGATAAATAAATAAAGGGAGACTAGTATAGATCTATTTCGAGCTAATTAGCTCTCATCAGCTAGCCATACCCTTACTGGGATTTGAACCCGGGCTGTATATATCTTAGGCAGGAGTTTTAGCCACTAAGCCACGGGCTCACTTCCTTATCAATTGAGCCAGGGAAATAGGTATGTATTTGTGTTACAACCCCTGGTATGCCTAAATATGGGAGGAAGGTCACTACTCCCTCTTTCTGTCCTTCGGCTTATCACAGAAGACCATGCAGGCAGAAAACCATATTTTTATTTTTAATGTTGCCTTTTTATATTCGTGTTGTATTCGTACTGATAAATAAATAAAGGGAGACTAGTATAGATCTATTTCGAGCTAATTAGCTCTCATCAGCTAGCCATACCCTTACTGGGATTTGAAGTGAGCCCATGGCTTAGTAGCTAAAACTCCTGCCTAAGATATATACAGCCCGGGTTCAAATATATATATGATTTAAAATATATGATTTGATATTAATTGTAGGTGATGACTGTGGAAGGGGTGCATGGAAGTTTTTGTAACCAATCGACACACTTTCTACAAATTGTAATCGAAGATGGTTTGGGTGTGTGTGTGTGTTTTGTCTGTTTGTGTTTATTCAAAAAAAATCTTTTTAAAAAAACAGACAAAAAAGTGAGGCACAGCAGAGCAATGTTCCCTGTTGAAGTTTGGATGGATTCCTTGTTTTACGCAGCAGCTTTCTTTCAACAGAAAACTCTCTTTGGCTTACTATGCATGCACAGAAATGAAACAAACGTCAGAAAAGTGGTATCTAGAAACCAAGCACTTCTTGGATGTGATTCTTATGAAGCCTTCTTTGTTGGCAGCATTGTATAATCAAGAGAGAGAAAGAGAGAGGGTGTTTTCATTTTTAAACATATATTTTAATCTCAATGCTTCTGAAAATGCTAGTGTTAGAGTCATGCACATCCCACACATGAATTTGGAGATTTTGTTCCTCTCTAATTTTTTTTTTCAATTTACTTCTTTCACTGGAAATGATAAAGAATGTCAGGATATTTTGACTTACACTTATTGTACCTTTAATACCGCATGCATGAATGTCTCTTTCAAAATAATGCTGCCACTTTGCTATTCAACTTGACATTTCCTGATTTAGTAAGGAACAAAGTAAAAGAGAAGTAATCTGTTAGTAGGCAGGGGAAACAATTTTGAGATACCCGTGTCTGAGGTCAGAGCCATTAATCAGCACACTTCTTGGTGGCCCATGTAATAGCTTGCTTTGACTGTCATTTTTCTGACAAGTAGATTTGACATGTGCAGAGGCACAAACCTAGTGCAAAGCTGAAGTTATGTAATTTGATTTTTTTTAATTCTTTCTTGAATTTATAACTGTAGAACTTGATAATAGACATGTTGCCCTCTGAACATTTCTTTGTAAAACAGATTCGTGTTTGATCTAGATTACCTTGTTTAATATTGTCAAATTGATTTTTCAGTAAAAAGGTGAATATTGTGTATTTTAGCTTTTCCAGGAAGATTCATATGAGGAAGCCTCACAATTAGAAGCTTTTTACATGCCATTTATCCTTCCTTATCTAGATGTGGGTTCCTACCAGTTCGGACCAATTCGGCTGAATAGGTAGTAACTTGGCAGCCTCGGTTGCTGGAACCGGCAGTGACCCAGGTCTGCCATGCCCTGAACTGGTTCCCCAGTCACTCAACCTGCCCACCTGCCCCACCCGGTCACTCCTCACCTCCTGGGTGGCTTGCCTGCCTAAGCTGCCACGTGATGCCTGTCCTGCGCTCCAACAGATGCCTCTTCCTGCTTACAAATAACTCTTGTTAGCCCCCCATCCCTGGAGCTTGCTGCGTTCCCCCACCACCACCATCCCCACTGGGCTCACAACTTTACTTCCCCTGCCCCTTCCAGGATTCCCACCCACCCATTTTTGCTCCCAGGCGGCTTCAGGGAGACCTGCTAGGCCCAAAATAGGGGGTGGGGGAGGGGCCCCACAGCCATTTTGGCTACCAGGGGGCTTGCGGGAGGTCTGCTAGGCCCAAAATAGGGCATGTGGGGTACCGAGCAAGCCTCCCTGCAGCCCCCTGGAAGCAAAAATGGGCTCCTGAGGGGGGGACTTCAAGGGAGAAAGAAAGAATGAAATCCTCACCGTTTGGGGATCCCCAAGTGCATGGAGCACAGGTCTTCAAACTTGGCAACTTTAAGACTTGTGGACTTCAACTCCCAGAATTCAGCTCTGCTGGCTGGAGAATTCTGGGAGTTGAAGTCCACAAGTCTTAAAGTTGCCAAATTTGAAGACCTCTGGCATGGAGCTTGAGTTGATACCTTATCCTTGCTCAGGCTAAGCTAATCAATAGTGGAGCTCTAAGAATGACAGATGGGCATGTTCTCAGTTTCAAGTGACTTCCTGTTTGCTCGGAGGGTCGTTTTAAATGCTCCGAAGGCATCAGGGAAGCCTCCGGACGGTCCCTGAAGCCTCTGGAGGGCCTCCGGGGGGGGGGGGGGAGGCTCTTTTTGCCCTCCCCAGGCTCCTATAAAGCCTCTGGAGCCTGGGGAAGGTGAAAAAAGCATCTAAAAATGGGGGGTCGCGCCTGTTGTGCGCGCATGCGCACTGGGGGTCACACATTGCATTATGGGTGTGGCACGCCTGCACACGACCCCCCTGCGCTCCCCCCACTTGTGGCACGCGAGGAGAAATCCCCAGTCATTGCCAACCTCTCCCACCAATAAAAAATAAACCTAGAGCAAAAGCTTCATTCACTATTAAAAAGAATAGAAAAGGGGGCTGTTGTATATTGTTTAATGGACTGCTAAATTGGCCACTCCCACCCAGTCACAGGACTGCCAAGCCATGTCCACAAAATATGCCATGCCCACAGAACTGGTAGTAAAAAAAATTGAAACCCACCACTGTCCTTATCTGATGGTTATGTTAAAAGAATCCCCTGCAAAATTTACATACTATTGATTTTCTTTGTTATATTGATACACTGTTTTTACATTGCACGACAAAATTATAATGAAAGCATTTTAGTTTAAACTTTAGTGCATTTGTTAAAATTACTGAATTGGTACCAATTAAAAATTCTTCAGACAGATAATACTAGATGAGAAGTGAAAACCAAACTTTTTGTTTTTGTATTGCCTTGTGTTGTTTTGATGTCTGTGATCTGGAGAAACAGAATTTCCACATATAGAATGTATGTATGTATGTATGTATGTATGTATGTATGTATGTATGTTTGTATGTTTGTATGTATGTTTGTATGTATGTTTATATGTATGTTTGTATGTATACACACACCACACATGCATATACCCCTTTTTTGTCTTAAAAAATTTATAGGGTAAATTAAAAACTTTCTCTGTTCTCTCTTCTTAGGCAATTAGTGGATAAGTAATTATCTTGATGCATTTAATAACGCAAGCTTCTGGAAGTAATTTTTTGTGCAAAAATAGCATCATGATTGTTTTCCTATCCTGTGTAATTATGTTGAATTATACAGCTTATTTTTATTACTAAATGTTTATATTTCTATGCTGCCTTTTAGCCAAGGCAATTTGCAACTAATTTTAAAAGCATGGTAAGGTAAACATGGCAAATGTGTAAATCTTCACGTCTTTGCTGAGCTATATAATTTTTCATCACAATTATCACTATATAAGAAAATGTGTACTTAGTCCAATAACATTATATCAAGCTGCATAGTCTGTCCGCAGTCCTATATCAAAAGTTTAAGACACTCCTTGGGAAGCAGTTTTTTATATTAATAGTTTTAAGCAGTTCTCACTTAGATGAAGTATTGAAAAATAAAAATCCACAGGCAAGTAAATTTGTAAGGAGACAAGGCAACCCTTAACCTAAATCAGCTTGTACAGAAGCAGTCTCGGTTTCAGCTAAATCCTACTTTTTTTCACACGTTCTATTTGTTCCCTCAAAAAGTAAATCCATTGGGGGGGAGGGCAGGACCGGGAGGATTCTTAGTACCGGTAATTGAAAAGCCTTCCCACACACTTTTTCCCCAAGTCTTTAAGCATCAGATAGCAGGTTAAGTAAAATCACTGTGTGTAAGTCAGATTAATATGGCCCATCTCAACCTATAAATTTTTCAAGCATGTTTCTGGCTGTGGTCGGTGATAGGAATGGCTTTAGGTTGCGATAAACAAATAGTAATCAGGGGTAGAAGTATCTTTAAAAGCTTTTGGGGGGGGGGATCAGCTGCTGGGTTTCCCTCCTTATGCTACAGCAGATTTTGTTATTATCCTGGCATATTGAGTACATCACTAAGTTGTTGTTAGTTGCGAAGTCGTGTCTGACCCAACGTGACCCCATGGAAAACGTTCCTCCAGGCCTTCCTGTCCTCTACCATCCTCTGGAGTCCATTTAAGCTCACACCTACTGTTTCGGTGACTCCATCCAGCCACCCCATTCTCTGTTGTCCCATTCTTCTTTTGCCCTCAATCTTTCCCAGCATTAGCTCTTCTCCAGTGAGTCCTTCCTTCTCATTTGGTGGCCAATGTATATGAGTTTCATCTTCAGGGTCTGGCCTTCTAAAGAGCAGTCAGCAGTCACTAAGTAGATTCACACATATACTACCAACAGTAGTGTCTGGGTTTATACAGCCAAAATGAAACAAATTGCACTTTAACATGCGTTAGTTTTCTTTTGTTCTGTCAGATATCCAAGAATTTATTATACTCAGATATAAGTCTAAAGAGTGGCAATTTAATGGTTCTGAAAAGAAGTCTTCCTTTCAAATACAATAAAGGTTATCTGGCAATACATAACTGTTTTATTACGCAAAAATCACTAAAAGTGAAGCTTTAGGAATACTGTTGTGAGCCCTGGGAAAACACATTTCTAAATACAAACTACTGTTTATTCTCCACATGCCAGCAGCATTTTACTGGGCTTGAAGATTAGAAGGCAAGTCACACTGAGACAAACTTAATGGTGCTGGAACTGCCTTGTTCTTTTAAGAATTATAAAATCCTGAGTGTGGGTCAGGGGAACTGTCAAAACCACTTTATGTTTGTGTGTTAAATAATTTCTTTTCTCAAGGAAAAATGTGTTTTTTTGTTTTCCTTCCTAGGAGGTTATAGAAGCTATTGCTGAATGTGCATTTAAGACATCTCCTTTCCCTATACTCCTATCTTTTGAGAATCATGTGGATTCGTAAGTAATTTAGACATTTGTCTAAATATGTTTTTTAGTCAGTGATGTCCAGTTTCCTATGTGGATGATTTCTACTCATGAAGCAGAAGTTTCTTTTACTTTCTCCCCTCGTCTAAAAAAGTCTTTGGGGAGTCCCTCCCTGCAGTAGGTTGCTGCTAGCAGTTTCCCTGCATGTTAATTGTTGGTATGTTTTTTACCGTGTTTTCCTGAAAATTTGACAGGGTCTTATTTTCTTTTGAACCCCCCCCCAAAAAAGCACTTGGCCTTATTTTCAGGGAGGTCTTATAAATTGTGAGGTGCAGGAGGTGGCAAGCGTGGTCACCTCATGACTGCTGCTATGCTGCAATATTTTCGGGGGAGGGCTTATTTCAGTGCATGCGCTCAAAAGCCCATTTGGGCTTATTATCCGGGGAGGACTTATTTTTGGGGAAACGGGGTAGTATGGGTCTTCTTCCTCCTCCTCCCCATTTAATTCTTTTTACTTCGTACTATTTGTAAGATACTTAGAGTCATTTTGGAACTGAGCAGCATATAAAGTGCAGTAGTAAATGACTTAATATATTGGGGATGAGGGAATCCATTTTGCCAAAGAGAAAAGGAAGAATCTAGTTTTCCAGTGCTGGCAATTGAATACAATGCCATCTTCAAGCAGGTTGCAGTAGATAAGAGCCATCAATAATATTTGAGTGTTGTAGATTTTTGCTACAAGTAAAGAAATACGTGTTAAATTGTAGTGTAGCTCTTTTGCATGAATGTTTCTATTGGAAGTAGATCAATATAAATATTTTAACAGTAATGTGAAAATAATTTTCTGAATTCTCTTAAGCACGTCGATTCTTGTATGTATATGAAACAAGTTCATTTTTTCCTTTTATCATTATTAATAACAAACTGCAAATGAGAACCTTTATTGTACTGATTAATATAAACATGTGGCAAGAAGGCTGTTGTTGACCTCAAATTAATAGTGTAATGACTTTAGATCACCAAGTACAATTTAGAATGATAGGATCGGAAAATTACACCTCTTCATCTAGTTAGGGGGTATTATGTCCTCCATTTCTAGCATTATAAAAAAAGCCTTATTTAATTTAACATGTTCTTCCACTTTTAGCCCTAAACAGCAGGCAAAAATGGCAGAATATTGCAGATTAATATTTGGAGATGGCTTGCTGATGGAACCACTAGAAAAATACCCAGTAAGTACCTTTTTATTTATTTAGCTTTGTTGACTATTTGACTACCTCAAGTAATATTTGATGTAGAAGTTTTAAGTGTCTGTGGTTCCTTCCTATCTTCCAACAATGAATTTCTTTATTTATGGGGAATGTCTGGTTTTATTTATTTATTTATTTTTAGGCAATTGAGAGTTGAAGGGAATATATGTTTGAAATATATTTGAAGCACATACCCCTCTTGTAAAATGTATGCATTCACAAGAAAAAAAAATGTAGCAGGGACTTATAAATGGAATCTTTTTTAGTTGTTTTACTTTGCTGTAAAGTAGAGTTCATTTCCCAAAATATTATTTAGTTGGGTTGAGGAGCACAAGAATTGCATCAAAACTGTAAGAAAGTACATTCGGGTTTTTTGTTTTGAGGATTTGAATTCATTCCTAAGCAGTCTCTTAACCTTATCCTATCCATACCAAGTCTACATGTGAAAGCTTAACAAAGACTATAATCTTCTTTGTAAGCTGCTCCAGCAAAAATGCTTCAATGTAATTTAAATTGTTATTTGGTGGTTGAGTAGTTTTGTGTCCCAGGTGGAATCAAATACATAAAGCCAGAGAGGTATAACAACAGCAAGTGGTATTTACTAGGATATTAAAGATTTTTTTAAAAAATCATACATTCTGGTGATATGGGTTCCTCCAGATCTCCCTTTGCTAAACAATTATTTTGTGCCATTGACAAGTAAGTTGTTAGTGGTATCTCACATATACAAGGGATCTTGTGCTGTGTAGTCACTTAAGGTTTATGGAATCCAGTCTTTTTCTGGCTGCTCAAATATTCGTAGTACAGTAACAATGAGAGGGCTGATAATAAAAATTAGGAATGGCCCTGCTAGATCAGGCTAACAGTAATCCAACCTAGCATTCTGTTTACACAAAGTAATCAACCATATCCCTTCACAAAGCAAAGGCCACATTTATTGATAGAGAGGGAATAGATTGCCTCCCTGGTTACTCCATAAGTGATATCCGTGGTATGTTCCCCGTGATATGAAGTTAACAAACAGGCACCAGGACTAGTAAGTTCTAGGTAGCCCTATCTTCTATGCACCTGTTTAGTCCCTCTTTAAAATTATCTAAAATGGTAGGAGGAAATTCTACTATATAATTTTAAAATCCTGTTCTGTACTTATGTTCATGCATCCTACATTAGCAAGATGCATTAGCAGGGATTTTCATTCACTTATGATCTAGAGCACCACCTGACGACACAGGGGAAAAAATCATTGGAAACATAAAGTGACCACAGACAGAAAAACAGGTTAAATTGTTTTTTTTCTCCCAGGAGATAAATAGCATAGAGCTGGGTAAAAGCAGTAGTACCACATGCTTATAAGATGTGCTTTAAAGACACTGAGAAAAGGAAATTAAAAAGCTAAAGCTTTTTCTTTGGAATCATCATGACTATGCAACTCATATTTTATAGAGGAATGAATATAGAACAGCACATATTTGTATGTTGGAATTACATTTTTAAGATTAAGGTAGTTTATTGAACAAGAGTGATAATAATGGTATTCCATTCAATGATTCAGTGAATATCTGCTCCCATTAGAGGTTCAAATACAGGACTTTCTATCAGAATTAAAGATGGAAAAGTATCACTGCTAATGGTGTGGAAGGCATATAGTATTATTGTATGTATGTAGAACAAATGTGTTAGCGACATAGTGGCTAAAACGCTGAACTTGTCAATCAGAAAGATTGGTAGTTCAGTGGTTCAAATCTCTAGTATCGTGTAACGGAGTGAGCTCCCATTACTTGTCCCAGCTTCTGCCAATCTAGCAGTTCAAAAGTACGTAAAAAATGCAAGTAGAAAAATAGGGGCCCCCTTTGGTGGGAAGGTAACAGCGTTGTGTGCACCTTCGGCGTTTAGTCATGCCAGCCACATGACCATGGAGACATCTTCAGACAGCGCTGGCTCTTCGACTTTGAAACTGAGATGAGCACCGCCCCCTAGAGTTGGGAACGACTAGCACATATGTGCAAGGGGAACCTTTACCTTAGAACAAATGTGTAGCATGTTACAGTAGAATGAAAACGTAGCAGGCAGCAAACATTGAGATTAGGACCTGTCTATGGAAGCATACTAAAGCAGCCATTCAAAGAGAAAAATAATCTTAAATAATTAATGCAAGTGTATGAGATAGGCTTTGTTTAAATAATTTTTTCTGTTAAAAGACACGGAAATTAAAAGTAATACTTCTCAAAGAGGTTTCTTAACTACCCTTATCTCTTTACGATCAGCTTGAACGTGGAATCCCACTTCCTAGCCCAGCAGACCTGATGTACAAAATTCTGGTGAAGAACAAAAAGAAGTCCCAGAAGTCTGCAGATGGGAGCGCGAAGAAGAAGCTTTCAGAACAAGCTTCAAATGCGTGCAGTGAGGCATCCAGTGGCTTTGAACCCTCCTCCCCGGGAGCAGGTAAAAATAATGGGATGCTTCTTGTTCTAAAGCCCAGCCATCGATTCGTCTGCTTAATATTGTAAATACTAACAAGCAGCCTTGTAGAGATTCCCAGGATTGAGTTAAGGACTTTCCGTAGGCAAAGCAAGTGCCCTGCTACTTAGTCTAAAATCGTCTTAGGGAAGAGCTTATCCCAATGTAGAGAAGGCGGGCAGCTCCTAGGCTCCCACTTTGCTCTCATTGTGTTTAAAAACTTGAAAGAGATATCATGAACCTACTTTGTATTTTAATATTATTTCAAAACAAAACAATTTTGTTTACAAAGTAGGCATAGTTTGAATAGTCTTAATGTTTGAGTGGGTTAGCAAATTTGCTTTTCAAGAGGAAGTAGGAGCCCTACATACCAGGTGAAACGTTGGCAGTGCCAACTGTAGCTATTGCCCACAGTTTAGGCTGAGCGTAGTCCAGGGAGGCTAAGATGCAAGTCTCATGATTCCTGCCAGCCTTACGCCAATGTGTCTGACTCCCTGCAGTCTGTTTCCATGACAGCAGCATCCCTCTTTTTATGTCCTACGTATCAGTATTGCTCTCAAGTTCTCCCTTGTTAGCATCCATTCAGAAGCTTGTTTAAAAAAAATACCAGCTTTTAATATCAACTCTAGGAGTTGCCCGCTTATAGTAGCAGAACAGTGCCTGTTTCGGTTTATGAAGTCTTCTATGCCAAGAGACAAGTCCATACAATTCAGTTGCTCAGAAAAATAAATACCATTTATTTTTGCTTCCTTATCAAATTATTTTGGAACATTTTTTACCAGTAATTTGGTTTCTTTCTTGCTTCACAGCATTCTCATTTCATCAGACAAAGAAATACATTGGTTTTGGTTTTTATTTTACTCCCTCCCCGTTTAACAGAACTACTATACTGTATAGTATGATGTGTGTACTGTATAGTATGATGAGTGTAAGATGTGTGAATTTTAAAAATAAATGAAAGATGTGATCACAGATATTTGATGTCATTCCTTTATCCTGACTGCTACTTTATCTCTGCTGAGAAACATTCTTTGGAAGGTATATAGTTGCAGATGTCATAGTATCCATTCAGCAGCACTATATCAATAATCAGTTTAGGAATGCAGTTGTCCTTTTGTTATAAGGAACTTAAGCTAAGCTTTTCCTTCTATCCCTTTATCATTTCACCTGATTTGAAATGAAGTGTTTCTGTGGGAGTGCACAGTTGCAAAGTCAGAAATCATTTTATCCCAGCTGCTTTACTTTTAACTTGGGGAAAGATACAGCATAAGACTAAAAGAAATGCTTTGAATGTCAAATGTTGTGGGTTCACCACAATAACAGACTGGGGAGATCAATTACCTGTTTAAATATAAAAGCACTTTGCATAGTCATAGTCAATCATTGTACTAATTGAATAATTAATGTGGTGATCAGGATAAAGGTAAGATACCTGGACAGAGCCTTAATCTCCAAGTCCAGATGATAGTACATAAAGTTACTCTTAAATTAACAGCTCTATCCACCCTTACTCCTACTCCACCCCACCCCATCCCATCCCATCCTACCTTTCAAATAAAAGAGGAAGTAAAGTGTAGTAACAACCAGGTTCTTTAAGCCTACTACTATTCCAGCACTCATACATAACTAAGATCTGTTCATCAGTCAAGTACCTCAAAGAGTTTGCTAAATAAAATAACAACTTTTGATAACATTGATCAGGAAAGCAAGTGTATGTTGGGTGGCATTTATTATTCCTTCTAAAATCTATGCACTGCAACTTTTTGATATAAATCTGTTGGGTCTATCTGAAGAAGAATTGGAAAGAACTATATAGTTTTATTTCAGAAAGTTTTGGCTTTGAACCAGTGATGGGATATGACCGTACCGGGACGTAGCGGTGCCTGCTGGGAGCACCAGGTACTGTTCCGGAATTAACTGTGGCAAGGTGTAGCTATTATAGTGTTGGAAGAAATGTCCTTCTGGGTTCGGCTCCAAGTGGGGAAAATGACACTGGAGACATGGAGGCTGCTTGGAAAGATGGTTTTAATGGTGGACAGGACCACATGGCTTGAGTCCTGAACAGAAAAGGTGATCACATGCTTCAATGTTGGTGGAGAAGAAAAGGGAAGAGAAGAGCAGAGCAGAGCAGAGAGTGAAGAAGGGCTTGCAGGGCTTTTTATAATCTGTTCTGCCCCACCTATCTGTTTCCTGTTCCTGTGTAAGAAATGTATTCTGATTGGTTGCCAGACTCCCATGGGCCCGTGCAAGGGCAACCCTCTAGGCTGAGTTTTGAATCCAGGTTTGGCTGAGTTCTCAGATGCCATGTGGTCAGTTGAGTAAAGTGCCAATATTATCATGCCTTAATCCCATCCCCCTGGAGCTGAAGAGGAGAACTCTTTATTATGTAAAGTGGACTAACTTGGCCTTCTTAATGGCCCATTGACAAAGTGGGGATGGGCAGGAAGCTGCAGGAATTTACTTTGTGTTTAAAATGTGTTTCTCCCTTTTTCACATCCAGGAAAATATAATATTCTGCCTTTTCAATATTTCCTAGGATATTTCATTTTTCTGGGAGAGGGCTGGGTGATAACCTCCAACAATCGCTTGGCCTTGTGCCATATTATAAGCGGCCTGACTAGCACCTTTAAAAAAGGCTAACAGTGTCGCTAAGAGATTTACTATTAGACCAACGTCCACTATAAGTCATGGCTGATTGAAGATGTATCTACGAATGGGCAGAGGGTGAAATCAATTTTAGGGTGTGTTGAATGATACTGTGTCTATATATTGTATATGTATGTGTGTATTTGTGCATGGATCTGGTAAAGCTATGAAGAATGGAAACATTCTTTGCATTTACATCTCAGACAAGTGAAAAACCATTTCAATCATCCATGGAAAATAAAACCTTAGCTAACGATCTCCATAATATTTTTTTTTAAAGTGCAAGTAGGGTCATGAAGCTGGGGTGTTTTTTTGTTTGTTTGTTTGCTCACTTGTTTTAGTCATAGAAGGCATTGTTTTGGTTCTTTGCCTCATAAATAATTTGGGAGGAAAACATCTGTGCAGTAAGTCTTGTAATAATGAGTTTGCTCTGAAGCAAAGGTTTGTTTATAAAAAAAAATATGTGTGAATGTTGGTTGATGTTCCCATTAAGATTTCTCTTTGCCAATTAAAATATTGCAGGTGAAGCAGAGATAGAGAGTGACGAGGATGATGACTATGATGATGACTGCAAAAAATCATCAATGGATGAAGTAAGGAATGAATTATTTTGAAGTATAAATTGTCCTGGTATGACTTGGAAATATGTCTACATAATTATCTGCATGACTCAGTACTCTACTGCCATCTTGTGGAGAGTTAGAACCCAAACCAGCCTTAAGTCATATGCCTTTTTTTTAACTGCTGGTCCAAAATGTATGGAAGAGATTTCCAGTTTTAGGTGAAATTATTTGAAGCATTTTTATCCCTCTGCTTTCTGGCATTTCCACATCTAGTTCTCCTGTGCATTCATATGTAGAAAACGTCTGGCTCCAATAAGATGAAGATACCCATTAACTTATTCTTTGTCTTGCTCACTGTCTTTTGAGAGAGACAAAGATAAGAGAGCTAGAAATTACCCTGATACATGCACAAGCATAATGTTATGGAATTACAATATTTATATGTAAGTTAGTTCGCTTAGTAGTAAATAAGAAAGGTAAAATTGTAACTGAAATGTTGTTGGACACATGCTTGTTCAAAAGTACAAAAGAAGGTCAAGTCCTTCAGACCATTTTATAGCTGTTGCTAAATGAATCTTCTTCTGGCCTTACAGTAATTTCTTTGTGACCATAATAAAGAAATTACTGTAATTGGTGGTGCGGTGGCTCAGCGGTTAAGGTTAAGGTCCTGGGCTCGTGAGCTGGAAAGCCAGCAGGCCAGGTTCGAGACTGAGCACCACATGATGGGGTGAGCTCCCATCCTCACCCCAACTGAGCAATTTGAAAGCATGAAAATGCAAGTAGATAAATAGGTACCACTACAGTGGAAAGGTAACGGTGCTCTGTGACATCAGGCAGGCCATATGACCATGGAAATGTCTTTGGACAGAGCTAGCTTTATATCTTTGAAATGGAGATGAGCACCATCCCCTATAGCTGATGACTACTGAGGTAAAATCTTCAGGGACTCCTTTGCCTTCACCATAATAATATGCAGGATCCATTGCTATCATCCATCCCTTAATTTCCAAACTCCAAATATATGTTTTTAAGAAATAGAAAATCCAGTCTTCCAACGCTCATATATGAACAAAATTCTGTCTATAACTTATTGTAGCACATAATCAGATCAAATGGACCACTTTCTCAATAGTCAGTTAAAGCTGTTCATTTCTTTTTTTAAAAAAAAAAAAGCATACTGTATAAGAGTTCAATATACACATACTTTTATGAATACTTGTTTAAATCTAGAGTAATCGAAAAGATGGGTGCCAAAAAGGCTTCCTGTTGATATTCACAAGCCAGACATTCCACTTCTTTATTCATGTCGCCCTGTCTAATTTAGTATGATCAGCAACCATTTGTAAATACCTTCTATAGGCTTTTTATTTTGGGAATAGCATGCTCGGTCCTTAGTGAGAGCAGATGTTGACATATGTAGGGATGCTGCTCCATATATGCTCTGTTATATTGCTTAGGGCAGAGTTCTCCATCCTTTCCAGGTTGGTGGTCCAGAGCGGGGGGGGGTGGAGATGGGGAAAGAGGAGATCATTTTGTGGGAGAAGCATGTGCACGTCTGAGCACCTGTTGCTTGTGTGAGTGGGGTTGCGAGCGCTCATGTGAGTAGGGCCGCATGTGCCCAAGATGCTTGCATGAGGCCCTGAGCGCCTATGACACTCGTGCTAGTGGGGCCACAAGCCCCCACTACGCTCACACAAGTGGGGCTATGCACGCACAAATGTGCGCGCCCCAGCCGGCCAATTACATGGCCCTGTTATGAAAAGACTGCGGCCCACAGGTTGAAGAACCCTGCCTTAGGGAACTGAATTCACTCCACAAAGCTGAGTAGGTAAAATAGCAATAGAACTTAGATTTATATACCACTTTACAGTCCATTACACCCCTGTCTAAGTGGTTTACAGAATCAGCATATTGCCCCCAACAATCTAGGTCCTCATTTTACCCTCCTCGAAAGGATGGGAGGGCTGTGTCAACCTTGAGCCTGGTGAGATTCGAACTGCCAAATTGCAGGCAGCTGGTAGTCAGCAGAAGTAGCCTGCAGTACTACATTCTAATCATTGCGCCATCATGTGCCAATGGTTGGCTTATAAGTATAAGTATAATCTTTATTGTCATTGTACTTAAATACAATGAAATTGGTTATGTGTACTTCTATATCATATTTTGGATGGTGTGTTTGTTTCAAGTTTCGTATTTCAAGTTTTAGGATTTAAATGTGTTTCTCTGCCTTTGAGGTATGGAAACATTTAAAAGAGATGAGCAGAACTGTTCACTCCTGTAGAAGCAGATTCAGTGGTGAAATTCAAAAAAAATTTCTACCAGTTCTGTGAGTGTGGCTTGGTAGTCATGTGACCAGGTGGGCATGGCTTGATGGTCATGTGACCAGGTGGGCATGGCTTGGTGGTCATGTGATCAGGTGGGCATGGCTTGGTAGTCATGTGACCAGGTGGGCATGGCTTGGTGGTCATGTGACTGGGTGATTGTGACTGCACAACTGACTCACACACAATGTAAAAGCAGTTGGACTTCACACAAAATGACCCCTGCAACAAGCAGGAACCTTACAGACAATTGGGCACAGTTGATTGTCGCACAGCTGATCGGTAGAAAAAAAATGCTAAAAAAAGTTTTTAAAAGTTCCAACCATCGTGCGGCACAGCAATTGTCGCACAGCTGATCATCAGAACTTTTAAAAAACTTTTTAAGCATTTTCTTACTACCCGTTTGGGCGAACCAGCCCAAACCGGTAGCATTTCACCCCTGAGCTCATTCAACCCTCTCATTGAAAAGCATTCTGGTATTAATTTTAGTTTAACTCTGTTCTAGGGAACTGCTGGAAGTGAGGCCATGGCTACTGAGGAAATGTCAAACTTAGTCAATTATATACAGCCTGTAAAGTTTGAGTCATTTGAGACATCAAACAGTAAGTATGTGGATTATTCACTTCTTACCATTTAATGTTGGTTGGGTGTAGCTTGTATCGTCAACCTTTTTTTCCACTTCCAAGACATAGTAGTAAACTGACAAGTTATATAGTGACAACTATTAGTTAATAGCGGCTTAGTTTTCAAGTTTCATGGAGATGTTTTGGCAGTTCCTCTGTGAGGAGTAAAGGGTTCAGTTTTTTCTACAAGACAGCTGTGAAATCTTCTGGCAACTTCTTAAGGAAAGCTTTCACTTACAAACTAACAAGCTGAACAGTGTAAACAGGAGAGGAAACTCTCTTCCTCTCAGCTTAAAGAGTCACGAGAGGTGCAAGGTGGGATTATGTTCCAAGTACCTTTAAAAAGTAGCCCTGTGATAGTGTTGTGATATGCCACAGTGCCAGGAAGGAAGTATTAAATGTTTTAGCTTTGGTTTGATTTAGGGTGCTTTTATTTTCTGCAAAATGTTTTCAATTATAGGCACAACACAGGACTAGGCATGCACACATTAAATTGTTTTTCTTATTTTTAAATCACTCATTAGAAATTAATGGTCCATACTTAAAATTTCCAGCTGGTTATTGCTAAAACCACCTTGCTGGGAACACACATTATTATATTTTCTTACTTAGAACAGAACACCGTTTGAGACCATGTCCTGTTTCACTTCATTTGATAAAGCTGAGAATTGTGTCTTTGGATGTTACTTTTTCACAGGAAGCATGTATCCACTGAATTGCAGTATGCACTGCTGATAGGGATTATGGCTTCCAGTAGTCTTTCTGTTAGGCAGCCTGTGATATTTACACTATGCTCTATTTGCTTTCTCAAAATACATTTACACTTGACTGAATTTATTATTGGTGATGGATGAGAATGATGAATCACACTATTAAGACTCTGTACCCATGTTATTATTTGCTTTGGAAGATAATTGAATAAATGCACGTATGTAAAAGTTTCTTGTGGGGTATTTCATATTGGATGGGAATTTGAGGAATTATGACATTCTTACAACTGAAAAGCAGAAAATTGAAGAAGGCTGGTATAAGTGCTAATGCCAATTCTTTATCTGTATCATCTATAATTTTTACTAGCAAATTTACTTCCTTTAAAATTATTTTTCTTTTAAAAAGAAAGATAAAAATGAATAAAAGCAATGCTGGTCTTGTATTGGGGTTTTATCCTTATAAGTTGCCTGGAGGCACTGAGAGTGAGTTGGGTGGCCATATACATTTTCTTAATAAATAAATATAACGTAAGTAGAAGAAAAGAAAAATGGAGAAATCAGAAAAAGCTAAAAGGGCAAGAAATGTTAAAAGAGGAAAAGGAAAAAGGGAAAGAAACACACACAAAATATGAAGTGCCTTCCAATATTCTTTACAGCAGTTATAAGTACAATTATAAATTGATTCTAAGATTACAACACAATTCTCTTCTTTCTATACCCTATCCTGTTTAATCATCAAAATCATAAATCATAAATTCATTTTGTTCTATTTTACACAAAATGTTCATTAGGGGTTTTCCTAAAGCTTTAATTACCTTTTCTCATATCTTCATCAGAATCCCCTGGGATTGCTCTAAATCTCAAAGAAAATTCCTTCTCTCTTAATTCTATTATAGCCAAATTATCTAGTTCTCTTGGAAAGAAATTGCTGTTTACAACTTCTTTCTCCAGAATTTCCACTTTATCATTATTTTTTTATATCTCACGACACTTTGTTTTACACAGCTTTCTACTTCTTAACTTCTACCTTTCCCTCCTCTTTCATCTTTACATTCTTTGACCCATTCTTTTTTTTTTGAAAGCCATCAATTTAATATCAAGTGAGTTAGCTAACTTATTGCTGAATTCCTTGAACATTTTTTGAAGTAAATCCGGTGTAATTCCTCTCTCTGCAGGTTGGTCTAGTGACCCTCTCCTCCCCTCAGCTTTTTTTTTTCTATTTTCCTAGTGGTTGCTATTAAAATATTGTAATCCCAAAATGAAAGTGTGTCAATTACAAGGGAAAGAGTAAAGGCAAACTTCCTCCACCCACCCCAAATTTGTTTTCTGTTATATGCTACTGTGCCCTTCATACTTTTGTCTTAAATGGCACTCTGTAGTTTTAATCAGTATGTCAGCCTCATATTACCTTTATCTTTTGCCTTATTTACTTATTTAGAGAATTTATATGGCTGTCCACTCACTCTTAGTGACTCTGGATGACTTACAAAAAATCAAAATCTGATAAACAGTAAAAACAATAACTCTAAACACCCCCCCCCCCATGACAACAATCAATCAAACAAACAAACCATTTGATGGGCTTCAACCCACTTTGGGTCCTCCAACTCCATTGGCAAAACTAGGTCTTCAGGCCTTGCAAGAGAGTATCAGAATGGGAGACAGTCTAATCCCTGTGGGGATGATGTTCCAAAGGGAGGGAGCCACCATGGAGAAGGTCCATCTTCTGGGTCCCGCCAGATGTACCTCCTTAGGAGAATGGGCTGGCAACATTCCCTGCCTCCTTGCTCTTGTGGATCAGGTGGATGTAACCAGGAAGAGATTATCCTTTAGACAACTTGATCTCAAGTCATGTAGGGATTTCAAGATAACAAGCGGTACCTGAAATTGTACCCAGAAAGAAATTGGCAGCCATGCAGCTCTTGCAGAAGAGGTTACATGTGTACATTTGGTTCTAGAAAAAAAACCAAGCGGGCCACTGCATTTTCATCCAATTGGAGCTTCTGGATACTTTTCAAGGGCAGCCCTAGGTATGCTGCAGTAGTCAAGATAAGAAGTGACTAGGGTGTGCGTGAATCTGAGTTTTGTAAAATTCACCAGCTGTGCACTCTTTAATAGTAAAACAAAAATATATTCCTACAAAATATACATCTATCAATTCTCATGCATGAAATTATCCCATGTATTATTGAATTCAGGATTACAAAGTTTTGATATTATCTATTATTTGACATAAATGCCATTGTTCACTATTTTTAGCATTCCTGAACACTTTTCGGGAGGAGGGAGCTGTAATAAGCATCAATCTGTTCTAGTCCTTTGGTCGTTACTGTGTTTTTTGTGCCATTTCTTGCAAACTAAAACATGTCAAGTGGATCATTTTATAAGTTTTTAATCAGTACTACTGTTTTTTTTCAATCAACTCTTGTAGTTCAGTTGATAGCAATATTTTCTACAGCCTATTTTACTTTCCAAATGTCTAGTGATTAAACTTTTATAGGCATCATTTGCAGCATGGTGTAATTAGTCCGACATCCATTTTCCTCTTGTGTAAACAGTATGCGGACGGTTTGAAAATAAGCAAACCATTGGTCTAATCAGTGGTCTTCAGGCTTGAGATACCTGAGGGACCCTTCTCAATGTGGAAAAAAAATCAGTGCAGTGCAGTAGCAAATCATATTTATGTAATATCTTGTCACAGACAATTCTTTTTTGAAATAAAACAAAGGAATAAAGACTGCATAACTTCGCTGTAGCTTTAGATAGTCATATTGAACCTCTGGATGAGTCTGTGAAACCCTGGACCTCCAGGGAACATGGTTTGAATACTGCAGATCTAGATGATAGTTACCTGTAGGTTTTGCCCCAGTCATATTAGTAAAAGCCAATGTAAAATGGTTGGGAGATAGATAAAAACGTGTACTGAAAACTACAAACAGATTTGCCTAATGTCTTCAATATCTGAAGTGTATGGACTCCTGCTGCCAGAGTATAAACTACTATTTGTTTTTCCCCCCCCTAATTACAGGGATTCTTGGGTTTCTAGTTGACCTCTTTGGGAACTGAATCATGAACAAGATAAAGCTTTGGTGTGATGGTGGGTGGATTGATTTATGTTGAGCAACATAAAGCATAATCTTCATTTTAAAAATTGTGGCTTTTTTCTTTTTAAATTACAGAACGGAACAAGAGTTTTGAAATGTCTTCCTTTGTGGAAACCAAAGCGCTTGAACAGCTCACAAAATCTCCTGTCGAGTTTGTGGAGTATCTTTGAAATTGAGAAAAATATCTTAGAAAAGCTTCAAACTTGAGGAATAGAGGCTGCTGAGGACCATTATTGAAAATTAATTTAGGTTGAAGAAACATGCACTCAACACCACTATATATATAAGTACTCGGATAGCAAAGCAATGTTTTAGGGTTCCCCCCCCCCATAAAAATATTGATCCTTTTAAATTAAAACTTAGAACAACAACACAGAAATGAATGGGGTTTACATTCCTAGTTAAGTACTTATCAATTGTATGTTGTGGATATATCTGTAGTTTCTCAGAGTGGATTCTATATGGACAAAATATAGCACAGAACAGATGACATATTGCTGCTCCATGACATTTTAAATTAAAACCCAAACAACTACGGTACTTGGTGATAAGAACATAATTACTACTGAAGAGTGGCTGCCAGTCAAATTTGACATTCTCAGATTTAAGACTCTGTTAATATGAGGAAGCTTTTCATGTTTCCAATAGTGAGATTATAATCTTCCTCTTGTCCCCATTTATAATGCTTTGTGTCAAGTGAGCAACAATTCTGTTCCAAAATATATAGGTTTTTTTTGGGGGGGGGTGTTAATATATCTATTTATTCATTTTGAGTTTTGTAGATTTATTTTCAGGATCTGTCCAAAACATAAGATCAGTCCTTGGATTCTACCACTCTTTTTCTCTCTTGCTGTTATATTTTATATAACGAAGAGTCATCCTTGTCATAGATACGAAGCAGAATGCATAGAGGCTCTTCTGATTCTATAAATCAGCATTTTGTGGGACTGTGAAGCCAATACTATTACATGATGATGGCACCTCTTTATAGAAGTGCCCATTCATGTAGTTGCATTGGAGTGACAAGGCTCGCTGTGTCATGATGGCATGGATGAGTACATGTGAGTGTTGGTTATCTCAGCTATCCATAGATTGGCCTCAGGCAACAAAGAAGTTTGAATGTGTTTGTTTCTACTCTTTCCCACAATAATTCCTAGCAAACATACTCATTTTGCAAATCAGAACCTGTTTTATTAAGGTTCTCAGAATTAGCTCCGTCCCTACTATCAGATCCAATTTATTATAGTTTTAAGGCCAGATCCAACTTCTTACCTATCAAGATGATAATAGCAATAGATAAGAAAAAGCCAGGGCTGAATCTGGCATCACCATTCCTTTCAAAAATTAACAAGTAATTTGTTATGCAAACTTTTAATCTAGTAGTTTCACTGGTGGTATTTTATCTTAACCACTCACAATTTAGATATAATAAAATGCAGCTGAGCCGAATTTACCCCAAAGGGACACGTGTTGATTCCTCAAATTACATGCCTCAGCTGTTCTGGAATGCAGGCTGTCAAATGGTTGCTCTTAACTTCCAAACTGTAGGTAAGATCTATGTTATTGTATGTTTTCTGATAAGGAAGAATAGTAGATAATGAAGTACCAAGTTTGTGAAAAATTAAGGATACTAAGAGTGGCATGCATACTTCTGAAATGAATTGCTTCTTTAAAACTTTGGCATGAATAAGTAATTTGCATTAATAGAAGCTTTTTAAGCAAATCATGATTACCATTAATTCATTACATGGGTTGGTATTCTCCATGTTTCTCTGATGGATTTTTTGATATAGTGATATTAAAACGAGGAACATATTTTAATAACAGCAATATATCTGAGAAAACATTACAGGCTTATGAATATGAGCAGTGGAAAAACATCTGATTATAGGCAGTAGGAAATTAATATTAGCAAGTGATTGTTCATTTGTTTCTGTTGCCTTCTGAATCTCAGACATGATAATGTGGAAAGCTTTTCATTTACCCAGTTCAGAATTGTATTACCCACTCAGTGCTGAGAATCCGCATTTTCAAAGAAGATCAGTGGGTGTGAAATCAAAATGAAAGCACTAGCTGCTTTATTAAAAAGTGGCACATGGTTTTAATGAGTTTAGCAGCACAGTCGGCAATTATTAATTATTACAGAGATTTGTTGCTAGCACCTGTCTACCTCACTCTGCTTTGTTACATCTGCCAAACATAGTGAGGCAAGTGACATTGTCTCTCCTTCCTTTTCATCTAAATAAAAATTAGACCAGAACTTGAAAAGAAACTTTCAACTCTGTGGAGGGGATAATGGTGGTTTTTTTTTTTTTTATTCAATACATAATGTAACCCAGACCATGGACAAAGACTAAGAGACCTCTTCATCTAGCTGGCTTTAGTCCGTGCTGTTTTGCACAGATTCAGTGGGCAGCATAAATAGGTTTATGATTATTCAGACCACTTTAGGCAGATGTCACAGCACTTTACATGCTGTTATTGTTGAGCATATTCAGAAATATCCAATCTATATGTACATAAGAATCTATTATCATTGTCTCTATTATCTATTCACCTTGTGAATAGTCCTGAAGATAAGCTCAAAATATTGTAATGTTGAATGGAAAATTAGCTTGTTATTTTTACAGACAGACTTCACTATACATTTAGTCCTCGACTAACAACAGTTGATTTAGTGACCGTTAAACTTACAACGGCACTGAAAAAAGTGACTTGTGACCATTTTTCACACTTACGACCTTTGCAGCATCCCCAGGATCATGTGATCAAAATTCAGATGCTTGGCACCTGACCCATACTTACGACCGTTGCTGTGTCCCAAAGTCACATGATCCACTTTTGCAATATTTGACAAGCAAAAACAATGGGGAAGCCAGAGTCACTTAACATTCATGTACCTAACTTATCAACTGCAGTGAATTCACTTTAACAACTGTGGCAAGAAAGGTCGTAAAATGGGGCAAAGCTCACTTAACAAATGTCTCACTTAACAACAGAAATTTTGGGGGTCAATTGTGATAGTAAGTCAAGGACTACCTATTTTAACTTCCAAGTTTTTAAAGAGGCCAGGAAGCCTCTAATAAAATTTCAGTGTTGTACTTTTGTCAATTGGTTAGGCTTTCTCTATTGTCCCATTAATATATATTTGTGTAGTATCCCATAACACAATTATTTTTTTCTTCATATAGATTTGTCTATGCAAATAAATATGGGGATGTATGAGTATAATGGCAAATGTGGATACAGACTAAAGCCAGAGTTCATGAGAAGACCAGACAAGCATTTTGATCCATTTACGGAAAGTATTGTGGATGGAATAGTTGCAAACACTTTGTCTGTAAAGGTAGGTATCCAGTTGCTCATCTGCTAAATTCTATAAGCATAATGAACCTGAAAGATCAAAATAACTTCTCATGCACTCATTCCCAATATTTTTAAAAAGTGTGAAACTCATATATGCAAGTTACTTGTTATTAGCATATGTTATAAGCATATTGAACGTCACATTCTGATATTTATAACCAGGAAAATAGAAATTATGCCCAAATTGAAGAAAGGGAGATGATACACATGTTTGGATAAGAAAAGAAGCTTAATTAATTATATAAGGAAGGTCAAACTGATGGCAAAGGTAAAATAACTAGCCTTAGAATTGATAATGAACATATCAAAGTGGTGGATAGCTTCTGCCTTTTAGAATCAATCATCAATAGTAAAGGAACGAATAGTCAAGAAATATAGAAGAATAGGGAGACATTATTATCGGAGAGGAGTCCACACAAAAAAGTGTCAGTTATCTGCCCTCCTATGAATATTCACTGGAACCAGTCCTGGAAGAAGAAGAAAATTTATTGCAACACTAAATTGCCATCTTCTAACCACCTCTACTGGTCTAGAAGGATGTCATGATTGATGGTGTTGAAAACCACTGAAAAATCAAGGAGAGGAAAGATAGAAGCATCATCCCCACTATAGGTCATCTGCATGTCTATGCCATTTTGTTCCCATATCCAGGTCTGAAGCCTGACTGAAAGATATCCATCCATATAGTCCACTTCCTCCAGGGTCTTCTAAAACGGCAGTATAAGCACCTTCTCAACAACTTTCCCTAAAAATGGAAGGTTGGAGGCCCGATGAAAATTGTACAGTGCGGTTGGGCCAGCTAGGGCTATTTGAGGAGATGTAGGATCATCTCTTCCTTAAACATCAGCGGGATCGCCTCCACTCTCTGGGATGAATTTGCCATTGCTTGGACTCAATCATATGTCATCTCCCGGGAAGCCTCCAACCAGAATGGACATGGCTCTAACCTATATCTGGTCGAACTTACAGTCTTAAGGAGTCTGTCTGCTTCCTTGGGGCTAGCAGGTTCAAGCTCAAAACCAGACCTATATAAACCAATCTGAGCAATTTTATCTAACAAATGTTTAGAATATTCCTCACAATGGCCCTATAGCAATGACAGACTCTGTCCTACCAAATTGGAATACAATCTCCCACAACTCAGTCAATTGGCTATCTTTGGATTTGATAAAGGAAGAAAAATATGCACTATAAATCTGCTAGTTTTGTCACCACAAAGTAACCTTGAATAAAGGCTCTAAGCTGTGTGGTCATCTTTTGTTGTCCTTTAGTGGTACTCTTTACTCTGCTTCTTTTGTCATTTTGTCACTCAATGTTTTTGTAAACTAAGGGGAGCCACATAGGCCCAATCTAATTCAAGGTCCCAGTTGAACTGTGCAACTCACCTTCAAGAACGAGCCCAAGCACCTTCTGAAACCCAGCTGGGTCCAACAAGTGCCTGGGATAGGTACTCCTTCTAAGACAATTACAAAGTGATCAGTCTGTGGTGAAGGACTGATGGTAGATGCTGCCCAACCATTTTCTCTTGTTATAAGCTTTACATATTAAGAAAACAAGTCTTTTAGTCAATGTGAATTAAATTGCAAACAAAGGTGTATTAACAGAATGTCTCAACCTTTCATATGTAGGTCATTTCTGGGCAGTTACTTTCTGACAAAAAAGTTGGAACTTACGTCGAAGTAGATATGTTTGGTCTACCTGTGGATACGAGAAGAAAAGCTCTCAAGACAAAGACATCTCAAGGCAATGCTGTGAATCCTGTATGGGAAGAAGAAGCCATAGTGTTTAAGAAGGTTGGTATTTGCATTTGATCCCTCTGCAAAAGAATAAGGCATGGCTATTATATTCTGATTTTTGCCAATTTGTATCACTTAAAAATTATTTCTGCTGAGGAGGAGCCAACGTCACAACGATATGGACGTGCGGTCTCAATGCTCTGAGACCGCTGCCGATACTTTTGTCGCTGGGGGGTCCAATCGGACCTAAACTGTCCCGTAGAGATGGTGAACAGGAAGAATATGTCTTGCTGATCTCAGGGACACCGCAAAGTCCCTGATCGATCCAAGAGAAGTTCTTCAAGCCGGCAACAAAAAGTCCAGCCCCAGGCTGATGAAGTTGGGAGAGCTCCGGAATGGAAGGGAAGCAGAAAGAGAAAGTGTGTCCATCTGGTGAGGAAACTTTACTGTTTTGGAAAAGACTGCCCAAACTTTTTTTAAATTACATTAAATCTGAAAGCAAAAGAAAATAAGCAGCAAAATTAATCTATATTGGATTGCTTTGGATAGTGTGTTTCTTTTTCTTTGTAATTTTACTTTGTGGATTGAAGTGCTTGCAACCTTTTTCTTTAAAGAGAACGGATCAGTTTTTCTTCTATTTTTTTTTTATTTTTCAACCTATGGATTAAAGTCTTCTTTATTTCAACAAGGACTTTTATTACTTGCTATTAATTCTATTTAAGAACTTTGTTTCTTTTAAGTTTGAAATAACATTAGAGAGTGGAAAGCAATATTGCCACTTGGAGGCTGGAGGCTTGAGTTTCCCTTTTCCTTTTGATCTCACTGACCTTGTAACTCGAGGCTTGGCAACTTGTTTATAGAAAGTGATAAGAAAGCAAGAGCACGAATTGGTTTTACAGGTGCACTTTGGGAGTCTTATTGGCAATGGGAGAGAAAAAGAAATAGAACTTACTTTTTTGAAGATCATAAATGAACTTGTGTTTAAGCTAATTTAATATAAGAAGCCTTGAAAGCCAGAGTGGCAGTATCTTGTAGTAGCTTGCCAAAATGGCACAATATTCAAAAGAAACAATAACTTTGCAAAACATCTTGGCTGGAATTCAAAATTTATTAGAAATAACAGAGAGAATTGAGAAGAAGATGGAAAAAATAGAGTTTATAACAACAAAAAATGATGGGGTCAAAGTCCCAAAAATTGAAGGGGAAAATGATTATAAAGATAAGACAACTGATTACTTTACCAGTGGAATGAACGTGGTTGAAAGTGGGAAAAGGGGAGTATGGAAAAGGGAATTAGATCGACAGGAACTATACCGTGGATTTCAAGGCATGGAAGAAGAAAAAAGAGAAAAAATGATGGATTTAAGGAGAGAGAATTTCTCAGAAGCAAGATTGACAACCAAAGATAAGCTGATTAAAATAGCAGATGAAGGGCATCAAGATTACTTAAGTGATGCTACAAGCAACAAGCTGCAGAGAGAAGTCCACAAAAATTTTATCAAGGAAATAAATAGGAGATCAATTCCACAAATGACAAAAGAAATAAGACTGTATTATTACTGGAAGGATACAGGCTGATATATGAAAGTTGATAATAAAAAATAGTTAATTTTAGTAATTAGTGATTAGTAATTTCTAGAGTGCTATGTTAAATAAATAATTAATAAGAATAATAAGGTACTTACATGTGTTGGTTTGATGAGAGGAATGATATAATTAGTGAATGAATTTTTATGTACTGGTTCAATAAAAGGAATTGGGATATAAATTGTAAACAGCGATTTGGAAAGGAGGATTAGAAACCTTGTTATCAAACATAATTAATTGTTACTTAGAACATACTATAAAGGGGTAATGTTATTAGATGATATTAGAAATAATTAATGAAATGCTACGATGTGTTTGTGTTTTTTAATTTTGGACTATTTCATGTAAAAGGATGTTAAAACAACCACAGTCAAATGAGAAGCGTGGTGTGTTGATAGTAAGATATATAAAGATTTTTGATTTAAAATACATAATGTGATTTGAGTTATAAGCAATGACTGTGGAAGAGATGTATGAAAGTTATTTGTAACCAATCGACATACTTCTACAATATGATTAGTGATTAGTAATTTAGTAATCTTTAGAATGATATATTAAATTAATAATTGATAATGATAACAAGGTACACACATGTGTTGGTTTGAAGAGAGGAAACCTGATATAATTAGCGAATGAATTTCTATTAATAAATAACAATTATAATAGTAACAATGAAATGACAAGGGATATACTTAACAATATATATATGTACTGGCTCGATAAAAGAAATTGGGATACAAATAGTAAACAGCTACTTGGAAAAGAGGATTAGAAATTTTGTTATCAATCATAATTAATTCTTACTTAGAACATGCTATAAGATGTAATGTTATTGGATGATATTAGAAATAATTAATGAAATGTCATTATGTGATTGTGTTTTCAATTTTGGATTATTTTATGCAAAAGGACGTTAAAACAATTACAGTCAAATGAGAATTGTGGGATGTTGATAGTAAGATATATGAAGATTTTTGATTTAAAGTGTACAATGTGATATGAATTATAAGTAATGACTGTGGAAGAGATGCACGAAAGTTATTTATAACCAATCGACACACTTCTACAATATGTAATGAAAGATGATTTTATTTTATTTTATTGTGTTGTGTTTGTCTGTTTAACCAAAAATAAAAAAATCTTTTCAAAAAAAAAATTATGTCTGCTCTAATTCTGTTCAACTTGAATTGTAAAGAAAGATTTCTTCCTTTAACTTTAGATTCCTAAGTGCTTACTGATAAAAGGTGATTTATTCTATGGTAGTTGAATTCATGGATCGATTTGTTTATAAGACTTGTATGGCTGCCCATAGGTGCATTTTATTTAGATCCTTCTTTTCTATTAAAAATTTGTTTTATTTTTAATTTTCAAAACAAACACAACACATCCTTCTTTACATACTGTAGAAAGTGTATCAGTTGGTTGCAAAAAGGCTTTCGGGCATCTCTTCCACACTTGTCAAACATAATTCATATTAACTCAAGTATTTTAACTCAGATATTTATACAGGTTACCATCATCATACCTCCATTTTCATTTGACTATAATAGTTTAAACATCCTTCATCATAAAATATACCAAGATTTAATACATAACTACATACTGGCATTTCATTTACTATTTCTAAAATCCTCCAATAACACTGAATCCTTATATCCTATTCTAGCTAAACATCCATAATATTTAATAACAAAGTTTTCTAATCCTCTTTTCCAAATCACTGTTTACAATTTACATCCAGTTTCCTTATGTTGTACCCATACCTATATATATGTTGTTATCATTATCCCTCCTTTATTTAACTCTATCCTGCATCATAACATTTTCCCCCTAATAATCAAGACTTTGTTGGATCGCGTCCTGCCCCATACATCCCTGCGCCGATTCGCTCTCACAGGGAGGGACTCCTCCGGGTGCCGTCCACTAGGCAGTGCCAGCGGGCGACGCCCAGGAGTAGGGCCTTCTCTGTGATGGGCCCGACCCTCTGGAATGACCTCCCCCCCGATATTAGAATAACCACCGATCTCCGCTCCTTCCGCAAGAAGCTTAAGACCCACCTGTTCAACTTAGCTGGCCTGGCCTAACCATAGTTTTAATCCCTCTAGCCTGTATTTTAAATTTTTAGGGGTAGGTTTTTAGGTTGTTTTTAATTTTTATCATACTGTACAGCCTAGTATTTAATTTGATTTTATGGGTATCTAAGAGTATTTAATTTTGTATACTGTTTTTTATTGTGTTGTCTGTACACCGCCCCGAGTCCCTTCAAGGAGAGGGGGCGGTCTATAAATTTAATAAATATATATAAGTATATAAATATATTAACTGTATCTAACAGTTCTTTTTTATTAACCTTTATATATAATCCAAAAGGATTTCTAATCTTCCTTTCATGGGTAGCATTCAATATTCATATCCAATTATTACTTATCAAAACACTACACATTGTATATATTATTATCATTATCAATTATTTATTTAACTATACCTATTGTCACTAAATTTCACTGTTTAACTAGTTTTAAATTATACTCTTCCATCTATCAACCTGTATCTTTCCAGTAGCAAAACAGTCTCATATCTTCTGCCATTTGTGATGTCAGTCCTCTAATCATCTCCTTAATCAACTTTGTATAGACTCCTCTTAGCAACTCCTTGCTTATAAAATCTCTCATGCCCTTCTTCTGTTTCCTTAATCAGCTTATCTTTGATTGTCAATGATATTGCTAATAAAATTTCCCTCTTTAAATCCATAAATTCTTTTGTTTTTTCTTCTTCTGTATCTTGCCATCTGGGGTAGATTTTCCCTCCATTTAATTCCTCTTTCAGTATTCCACTCTTTCCATTTTGAGAGACAAACCAATCACCATAAATATCAGCAATTTTAATTTCTTTATATTCATTTTCCTCTTCGATTTTTAGGATTTTAACCATCACTTTTTCCATTTGATAAACATCTCCAACTTCTTCATCGTATTTTACTGTTAGATGCTGTGTCTTCCAACTTCTTCTCTATCCTCTCATATGTGTTTGATAATTTCTGTATTTCTCAGAATATCTTTTGCAGACTTAAAAAAATTTTCTGCTGTTGAAATTGTGCCATTATCTCCAGCTGACAAACACTGCTGCTCTGGCTTGGAAGGTTTTAACAAGATTAAGCATAGATTCACAATAAGATTTTATTTTCATCTTTCTCTGGTTAAAGATATACTTCAAAGGGACATCTGTGTGCTTTCCTTCTTATCACTCTCTATAAACAAGCAGTGAGACCTTGGAGTGCCAAGCCAGGATAATTAGTGAGAAAAGTAAGATTGTTTTGTTTCCAATACACAAACCTCCAGCCTCCGAGTAGCAGTGTTACTGTTGCAATCTTCTTTGTTTGTTTCTTTTTGTACCTTTTTTGTATTTCAAGTTTTTTAAAAAAAGTCCGATTCTTGAATGAGTTAGAAGAACACCCATAGTAATGAAAGAGGAGAATTTTAGTCCACAGGTTACAAAGAATAATAAAAGAAAAAATAGAAGAAGAAAACTTAATCCATTCGTTTTAAAAGGCTTGCATAAATTCCATCCATGAAGATAGCATTTAAAAGTAAGATAATCCACTGTCCCAAAACCATTCCAAATTTAATTCCACCGCTTATTTCTTCTGTTCTCCAATTTAAAATAGTTTTAAGTTTTTTATAGGCAGTCTCTTTTAAAACGGTAAAAATTCCTCACCAGCTGGAAACACTTTCTCTTTCCGTATCCTTCCGTTTTGGAGCCACCCCGACTTCATTGGCCTAATGGCTGGATTTTTTGTTGCCAGCTTGAAGAACTTATCTTGGATCAATCAGGGACTTTACGGTGACCATGAGATCAGCATGATGTATTCTTCCTGTTCACTGTCTCTGCAAGACTGTTTTGGTCCGTTTGGACCACCCAGCGGCAAAAGTATCGACAGCGATCTCGAGAGCATTGAGATCGCTCATCGTCTCTTAACGACATTGGCTAGATCCTTCTTTTCTAGTCATGTTCTTTTATTATTACTATTTTATTATTTTAGTAATAATGTTGGCATTGGTTTGTCTAATGAAACTACAGAAGGGAAGAGTGAGGTCAGGTAGTGAATGTAATAGAAGTAGAAACTGAGGAGCTATGGAGCCTTGGGACATCTCAGGAGAATGACTGAGGCACCAGGCCTTCATTTTGTTTTTTATTTCTTTGTTTTATTTATTTACATCCTGTCTTTATTATTTTTACAAATAACTCAAGGCACCAAACATTCCCAACACAACTTCCTCCTTCTTTTCTCCCCACAACAACCACCCTGTGAGATGGATTGGACTGGGCTGAGTGACTGCTCCAAAGTCACCCACAGTTGGCTTTCATGGCTAAGGCAATTATTATGGTTTATATAGTGTTTGTGGTTTTATTGTTGTTGTGAGCTGCCCAGAGTTGTGCTCTAGGATATGCAGCCATGCAGATCTTTTAAAGAAATCAACAAATAAACAGAGTCTCCTAGGAAATCATTTATTTTGATGGTGTTTTATGTTTTTTGTTTATATTCATTTTTCTTTTAATTTACCTGGATATAACAGTATAATAGTTGTTATTATTATTAGGTAGCTCATAATTTTTATATCTATGATCATTTCATATTTTTCCATCAAATACGGCGTACCCTTTTAAATTTATTTTATTACATTTCAATGTTTAGGTTATTAGGCCAGAATATTAAAGAATGTGTAATGTTACTAAGCTTAAACACTATTTTTTTAAAAAAATGAAGAGGTGTAGAGGAACGAAAGAGATAGTCTTGTAGAAGGTGTGTGGTGATCATTAGCAAAAATATTGAGATCAGCCTAGAAAACAAGAAAGTGGGAGAAAGAAAATTACAGTTGCTCTGTCTTCACTCTCTTTGGTATAAGAGGAGGAGAAACACTGTCACATTGTCAAGCTTCTGCTATTGTACCAATGCATAGTCATCTTTTAGTATTTCCTGATGTCAGTCTTGTGACATGGCATACTTTGAAGGGCTGACAGGACATTATCCTTTTACAGGAGATTTTTTATGAAGAAAAATCCTTTATGTCTTATATTGGTTTGCTATTGATATTGAGCCTAGAGGTGGTGCTGTCGCCTCACAGTTAGGAAGCTGTGAGTTTGATCCTAGGTAGCAACATATATTTTTCTCTCTGGGTGCATAGTGAAAATATCTGCTGTAAACTCTGCAGAGGCATCTGGCCGGGAAACGCTCACAGCTCCATTAAGTTGACCAGATTCCATCCCGATACAGGAGATTACAGGGTCATTAAAAGAAAAAAATGGTGGAGACATGATTTTTTTAAAAACATCTATAAATATTTATACGGTTTAAGAATATGTAGTTAATGTATAACCTATTCTTTGAAGAGATTTGATTGACACATTGCTTTGATGAATTTTAGCTTTCAAAAGTTATGATGAAAAGTTATGATTTCATAGATATTTTTTTTAAAGTTGCTATGTCTTTCAGTAACTTAAGCAGAGGTGAAGACCAGAAACACAATCACAGTTTCACATAGCAATCACTTTGTTTAGCGACTGAATTGCTGGTTCCAATTGTGGTTGCTAAATGAGACTATCTGCCATCATAAAGAACATGCGAGAGAAAACAATATGCTTTTCTTACTAATTAAAATGTTTTTAAACTCCTGTACTGCAGTTCACAGGATGAGAGACCACCAAGAAATCTCAGAAGTATAAACTAGATTGAAAAGTAGAAAGAAAAAAATCCTAGAAAAAACAAACCGCTTCTGTATGGTTGCCAGGAGAACTACTACTAGAACTAGACATGCTTATATAGTTGCCAAGAATGACCTTCCCAAGGGTAATTTTTCTCTGTATGTGAATGTGAGGGAAAATTTCACCAAAAACTCAGACTGTGTATTTTCCCAAGTATTATTCAAATCCTGTTAACAGTTTCCAGAAATATCTCTGTGAAAATGCTTCTTATTCCAACTCTGTGTATGTAATGCACCACAAAACACTAAAAAATATCTCTCCTCAGGTCGTCCTGCCTTCTCTAGCATGTTTGAGAATAGCTGCTTATGAAGAAGGAGGAAAGTTTATTGGGCATCGGATATTACCAGTATCAGCAATTCGACCAGGTAGAGATTTGGATTATCGTTGCTGTTTTTGTTATTGCATTAATCTTGAAAGAAGGGAGGAAGGCAAACAGAACTCGGGTAACATGTTTCCTGCATATGTAAGTATTCAACTATGACAGGACTTACTGGGAGATGACATCTTGAGACCCAAGTCAGCTGAATCCACCTCCTTCCCCTTGATGCTCCAGCGAAGACTGCTGCTGCTCCCTCCTGCGGAGATTGTTTGCGGGAGAAACGGCAGTAAACCTGATCCCAAAACTGGCCTTTACCATTTAGGAAATGACATATGGGAAAGAAAGCTTTCACAAGTCCTCAAACTCTATTTCAGGTTGGCTTATCTCTGAGATGAGTTCCTGCTTTGGTCCACAAAGTTATCAGTCCTTCCTCTAATTTCATGACTTCTCCCTTCTCTGAGAGGGCTTCTAGGCAGTTGCAAGCCTGAAACACCAAACATTATCTTGCGTTTATAATCCTCCAGTAGCAAATGTTAAGTCTTATTCTTTGAGCTTACCTTTCAGCTTCCTAACAAACCGGGACTTTCCCAAGGCTGCATAATGCTGCTCAAACACCTGAGCAGGTTTTCCTACTCTCTTTGGACTCAGGGGGCACAATTCAGTGGTAGGATTCAAAACATTTTACTACAGGTTCTGTGGGCATGGCTTGGTGGGCGTGGCAGGGGAAGGATATTGTAAAATCTCCATTCCCTCCCCACTCCAGGGAAAGGTTATTGCAAAATACCCATTTCCTCCTGATCAGCTGGGACTTGGGAAGCAGAGAATAAATGGGGGTGGGGCCAGTCAGAGATGATATTTATTGGTTCTCCAAACTACTCAAAATTTCTGCTACCAGTTCTCCAGAACTGGTCAGAACCTGCTGAATATCACCTCTGGCACAATTGCATTGCAATAACATATTAATAGGTGGTGACACAGAATGGCTGCCAGGTAGTTTTCCAGTTCCAGTTTTCCAGATTTTTAATCAAAAGGTGATTTTCAAAATATAAACGTTTAAATGAAAGGAAGCCACATGGAGTCAGTTGAGTCATTGGGCATTTCAGGCACACAAAAATATTGTGATGGATGTGCCTTTGTTCTTTACAGCTTACTTTCATGAACTTGAACGTTAACTGTCTTACTCGAGTTAAACATTTATCAGTTTCTTGTGATGTGTGGCTTTTATTGCCTGCAGTGCTGCATTCGTTAACTTGTAAGAGAGCTGGAGACCCAGAGAGAGTAGCTGTCCCACTGTTTTTCTCCCCCAGGTTATCATTATATTTGCCTGAGGAATGAAAGGAATCAGCCCTTGATGCTGCCAGCCATATTTGTATACATTGAGGTTAAAGATTACGTACCAGATACCTACGCAGGTAACTATCAAATTTATAAAGATAAAATAGAAATTTAACTTACAATTATTTTGTTTACCAAGCATCATATTTTTGTCAGCATCTAAAATAACTACTGTTAACTGAACCTTTGCTTTAAGAATTTGAGACAGTGAGTAATAGCAATAGCACTTAGACCAGGGGTGTCCAAACTTAGGAACTTTAAGACTTGTGGACTTCAACTCCCAGAATTCCCCAGCCAGCCATGCTGGCTGGGGAATTCTGGGAGTTGAAGTCCACAAGTCTTAAAGTTCCCAAGTTTGGACACCCCTGACTTAGACATACTGTATATACCACTTCACATTGCTTTCTAGCCCACTCTAAGCAGTTTACAGAGTCAGCATATTGCCCCCAACAATCTGGGTCCTAGAAGAAGGTGCTCAGTTCTTGAGGACTCTAACTGTGTTCCTTGATTTCATGTTGCTGTGCTTTCCTTGTAAACTACTGATGTTGCTCCTTCCTGCACCGTCTCTGCCTTTTATGTCAAACTTGGAATTTAATTCTTCCTCCTCCTCCAGTTGCATTAGGCCTCTATTTTTTTTAAATTGGCTTTGAAGATTAATAAATATATAAAAAAAATAAGCGTAACTGTAAGATGATAGATCAGTTTTTATTTTTAAAAAAAGTTGGTACTATTCGATAGAAAGCAGCATTGGGTTCTAAATCTCTCTCTCTCATTTGCAGATGTTATTGAGGCATTATCCAATCCAATCAGATACGTAAACCTGATGGAGCAGAGAGCAAAGCAACTGGCAGCACTGACTCTAGAAGACGAGGAAGAAATAAAGAAGGAGGTAAGAATTGGAATTTGATGAAATAACAGAGGGGTCAGTTAAACATACTACATGATGACGTAAGACTGTAGGGAAAAGAATTAACATTGGAAAGGGTATCCATACATGTCAATTTTTAATATTTTCTTAAGTTGTATGCCCTACATTGAGATTTGCTCCTTTACAGGGATTGGAATAATCAAAAAACATGCAGGAAATTTTGGGGTCACTCATGTGGCTTGTCTTGTTCTACAGTGGACTGGTTCCATTATTCAAAGTGATGGCATTTCAAATTACACTCACTGCTCAGTAATGTTGTTGAATAAACTGGTATTTGAAACATTTATTTATTTGCTTGCTTATGTGCTTCCAGAGGGACAGGGAGTGTATCACTGAGAAGTTTGAAATCTTGGGTCAAAGTTTATTCATTTGAATAATTTATGGGGCCGCCCATCTAATAAAAGTATATTCCCTCAGTGGTCAGACTGTCTGGGGGCTTTCTAAATAGTAGATTCACTTTGGAGAAGGCAAGCATAGCTATATCCAGACTCTAATTAATCTAAGTCTTTAAAGGAGACGTGAGTATGTTGGCTTGCACCCAAAACCTAACTGGCAGCCATTGTAATCTCCATACTCATGGTATTACATAGCAATAGCAATAGCACTTAGGCTTATATGCCACTTCATAGTGTTTTACAGCCCTCTCTAAGTGGTTTACAGAGCCAGCTTATTGCCCCCAACAATCTGGGTCCTCATTTTACCAATCTCGGAAGGATGGAAAGCTGAGTCAACCTTGAGCCTGGTGAGATTCGAGCTCCAACTGCTGGCAACCAATGATCAGCAGAAGTAGCCTGCAGTACTGCACTCTTAACCACTGAGCCACTGCAGCTCATGATGGGTGAACCTTGATGTTCCTGCAACTACCTATAGTAGGTTGGTACAAGTTAGACCATCTGAACTTTAGGATATATCTCCAAGATCAGTCCAATATCATAATATTCTATCTGCGTGGTGAAAAGCACACAAGGATGTCAATGAAAGCTGCCTTACCGGGAAAAAAAGGCACATAAGAGCTGCCCTGGGAATGGTCTCCACCTGCTGTTCAATCAGAAGCTATGACTCCAGGAAGAACCACACAGTATGGAGTCAATTGGTAAGGAGAAGTATTACCCTATCCAGAGACATACATCAACTATCTCTAGTCTCAGCTGGTTTACAGATCCACAGTCACTTGAGATGAGTCTAAGCCTATTTCTCCCCATCCAGTTCCATGTTCCAATAATGTCAATAACAGTAACAGAAACTTTAAAAAGTTTTAGCCATTGCATTCTGCATTGCAGGTAAACTCTAATTCCATCATGTCTTGCAATGTGGATTTATTCAATCTACCATAAGAAACAGAATGGATTTATTTTTCTTTTTTGAATCGGTTTCCTAAAATGCAGCATAAGAAAAGTGATCCTCACAAGTTCATGCCTTCCTTCAGAAGGTTGCATTCCCAACATAAAATGTATATTTCTGCATGTTTCTGTCAACAGCATGTGTTTTGATTTACATATGTGAGCCAGTTTTTACTATATACATTTGAATTTCTATAAATTAAAAAAAAGCTTAGACATGGAACAGCACATTTCATTTCATTTTCATGACTGGAAAGAAATACTTTTCTTAATAATTGTTAATAACAATTTAAATTTAAAATAATAATTTTAAAACTACAAATATTGTTAATAATATTCAGTGCAATGGTTTTCTACAAAAATATTATTTTCTTCTTGAGTTCCATAAACAAACTGCTTCTATCAGAGACATCCCCCCAGAAGGGCTGGGTGAGAGGGCAAGGGGGCAACCAATAAAGGCAGTGTCATCCATTGTGCCACAAAGTCCATCTCTTTCGCACACGTGTCCTAACACCATACACACCTACTAAATGAATGTACATCAGGGCACACTTTATCATTTTGTTGAAAATATTAGATCCTGCAGCTAGTTTAATTTTAATTCTAAGTTTATGTGTGTTTGGTCAAAACTTCCATGGTCTTGGACAACTGAGTCATGGTTAAAGATCAGTCAAACAGAATCCGCATATCTGGAAAAGGGACATAAATCCCAATGTGTACTGTGTAAACCTTTCAAATAACTCAATAAATCAGCCTTCCCCCCCCCCCCCAAAAAAAACCCTCCTATATATAATATCTGATTACCTACTTACATTTCTCAGCCTTGTTCATACAGATTTCTTCCTCCAGTTATTATAACTGAACATTTGTTTTCTAGATGCAACAGCTTCCAAAAAAAAAAAGCAAACCGTAACAAATACCAAATTTGGAAAAGAAAGATAAAGCACAGCTCAGTTGTTTTATTCATCTTCATCAACCATGCTTTAGTTAGCGTGGCATAGTCATAAATCTACAAGTCTGAACACCTGTGTGTTAAGATTCCCCACCCCCAAGGAAATCATCTTCCTCTTTCTCACCTTGTTTTATGCACACTAGACTGTCTGATAAATCTCCTGCATTGCTCCAGATGCAGTTATCTTTCAGCGCCAGGTGAGGGATCCCTTCACCAACAAGTGCTCTGGCTGTAATTCAGCATTACATCAATGTTTCTCTAAGCAGCTTCTCTTCAGCTCTTAAGACGCTGCACTTTTGTTCCAGCAAAATAAATACCTTTGTAATGAAGAGCCAAATAAATGCTCTTTAATAAATGTATCTCCCTATCAGCTAGCTGGTTTAATCTGCAAAGCCGTCACACTTTTATTTATTGTACCTGTACTTCCACCACCACCCCTCCCCTCTTGTTCTTCCTTTTATTCAGTAGATGCCAACAAGCAAAATTCAATATAGAATTGTTTATTAGCTACCTCGCCTCAATTTTTTAGGGTGGAAATGTAAACAGATGATTCCTACATTTGAAAGACTGGATGTATTGTAAGGCATAGACAGTCTGAGCTAATTTACGCCTGCTGTTCTCTGAGGTACTAAATTGGAGCAGGGAGGGAAATCTTATTGGTGGTGTGTAATGCTCAGTCGTGCAAGAACAGAGTTTTTAGTTTCATTTATCCCACCCTGTTGTTCAACCTATACCTTCTTATTGAAAAGGTGAAGGGTTTTTAGAAAAAAGCTGTCCATTTCCCCCTCCTATCAGTTTATTACCAGTGAAGAATGCTAATGAAAACCTGCAGAGAAGCTAATCCAGCAAGGTACCATGGCAACAGGTCCTCCTTATATAAATTTTCATACCTCAAGGAGGCAAACTGCTTAGCAGTGCTCTGTAACTATGGATCTTCTTCCCCCCTTCCATTTGTGTAGCAGGAATATTCAGTCTCCTCCGATACATAGGAGCAAGGGGGAGAGGATTAGTGCCTAGTAAAAAGGAATGAGCTCTAAACATGGGCATTGAGAGCTGGTAAAGGAAGTACAGGTTGTGGGGAATGTTTAAACAGGTTGAACGGTACAGGCATAGTCATCCAAGCATGCGGCAAGGATGGAGGTACTGTTTACGTAAGCTTATCTGTTGAATATAATTATGGGCGAGCTGTCCTGGGAACAACTATTGCTGTGCCTCAGTGGTGAATTAGTAATCAGACTTTTGGGACACAACCCTGAAAGGAAAGCGAAAGAAATCATTCTCTGTCATATGGTGTTAGGTGGTAACTGGTGCATTCTGCTGATGTCCTTGTATTTGCGTAGTTAATGCCTTAAAACATAGTAGCTTACAGAGCTCTGTAGGCAGAAAGGGGATGATCTTGACTTACTGGCATGCCTAAGCCTAGGTTTTCTTTTTAATTTCAGGGATAATAAATTTGGATGAAAAGCAATTAAAGAAACTGACTTAAAAATGTGTGTTACTGTCATTTTCCATTCGCAGGGTTAATTGACATGGTGATTCTTTACAGCTAAAATTAGTGGTGTATTTTACCAACATGATCTATAATAGGTTCTGCAGCTTTCCAAGTGGGGTCTCTGTACATTTAATTATATATTAATTTTGAAATTGGATTGTTCCTATTTATTTGTTAAAATGATAATTTTTTATTGCAAGTTTTTTTTTAAAAAAATAAACCTCCTCCATTTCCATGTAAGTAATCAGAAGAGTTGAAAAGTAATAATGACATCTAGATTTATTTTATTATGCAAGTATTTTTTTGATGGTGAAATGAGAAGAGGTACACTTTTCTTAAGAAGGAACAATTTGAATAAATCTTAGTACAGGAGTACCAGCGTTTGTTATGGGCGGAGTCTGTACATGTTGAAAGTAAAAAAAAAACACATGCAAGTTCTCTAATCACAAATCCTTTTTCATATTTTATGGGGAATGTTTTGAATTGTTAGGCAGAACAAGGAGATGTACCTTCAGAAGCTCACCATGAACCCAAACCTACACCAGCAGAAAATGGAGTAAATTGCACTACATCTCTCACCCCTAAACCTTCTACTCAGATTGTTCCAAGCCAACCAACACTGGGTAAGAACTATACTATAGTGCATGATTTTGGGGCTATTCTTCTATTGGGAGAGGGGAGCTAAGTTTCTCCTGGCCAGAAAAAAAAATTACATCACTTTTGATGAGTACATCTATATCTGTGACTGCTTGAAAAGCAATGCTTGCAACAGAATCTCTATTCTTATGTTCTAATGTGGGGGAAAAGAGAGAGAGGGGGGGAGGGAGGGAGGGAGGGAGGGAGGGGGAGAGAGAGAGAGAGAGAGAGAGAGAGAGAGAGAGAGAGAGCTAGACAGACTTAGTGGTCTGTGTTCTGTAGCAGGTGTCCCTGGGAAGAAGAGTGACAGAGAAATAAAATTATAAAAGAATATAGGCTAGATAAATACATTGGTTCTGAGCAATGACCTATCATTGCTCAGCAAGGAAGCTCATGACCATGGTCAAGATCATGGGCAATTGGCAATTTCTGAGTCTCTTTTTTCTGTATAAAGTTTTATTTTTTCCTTTCATGTACATTCACAAATATACATTCTTGTAAATACTATTAACAATTATCTATTTAGTATTTACCACAATCTTCTTGCAAATATAGGAAGCACAGTTGGGGTCACTTTCTTGTCACCCCATATCTCCATCTTGTTTCACAACAACGCTACTCCTTCCATCTTCTCAACCTCCCTTCTCTACCTTTCCTCTCTCCTTCCTCTTTTCTTCTTCCCTTCCCTTTCCCCACTCCTCCTCTCTTCTTCTCCTTCTTCCCCTCTCTCCTACTCTTACTTCCCCTCCCTTACATCCTCTGCTTTACCCTTTCTTCTTTTCCTTCCTCTTCCTCCCTCCTTTCTGAGTGTCAATGGGGTGTTGTGTAGATAAACTATGTCTTCTATGTACACATCTTGAAGAAGTTTAGGATACAGAGGAAGGATCAGATGAACTGGTGGGCTTTGAGATTAGATAAAAATGCTAAATACATTCCATAGCAGAATTTGGCTGTGTCCTATTTAGACTAGCTCTAGTGCTTTATAAGAATATTATCAGAGTTTATAGGCACCAGAGAAGCATTTGCTAGAGAGATTTTGTTTTTGTTGTTGCTGCTGCTGTTACAGTTGAAGCTATGTGGTAAAAGTTGGAGCCAATGTGACTCAAGAACAACAAAACATGTCAGGTCGCTGATATTATGACCCTGCTAAAGAACTCAGTTCCAGCATGTGACCTTTTAGACTTTCAGTTTTCAAGGAAAAATATTTAGGACCAAGCAAGGATAGAACAGTGAAGTTTCATTCTTTGGCGGCTGCATATTTAGCAGATTACAAAAGAAATAATGAACATATCCAATACAGGATTAAGAGATTTTAATCCCCAGAATAATGTTTTAATGCTCAAAAATCTCTAAATGTGTGGATTTCTTTAAAAAAAAACAGTTTTCTCTCATTATATCTATGCTTCCATTATGTACTGTAAAAATGAATTAGGTACAACAAGCCTTTACGCACCAGCTCTTATTTATTTATATAAATGCTTGCATGCAATCCTACTGTAGAGATTCTGTCAATCTTATCAATATTAATTGCCAGACCCACTGTATTGTACAGCAATTGCATTTTAGTTAACTTCAAAGGCAGCCCCATATCAACAATGTTGCAGTAGTCAAATCAGGTGGGGTTGAAGGCACTTCCATCTACCACTTAAGCAAGAACTCTGAGTTCAGAGAATCTCCAAGGTCATAGATCTGTCACCCATACAGAGCTAACATTGACGCCAAAGTTGAGCCAGATTATTTCCATCTTGTTGGAATTCATTTTGAGTCTCTTTCATCTCCTCCAGCCCTTCACAGCCTCCAGGCACTAAGTAAGAACCACAGTATCTCTACTTGTTGCCAACAAGGCCAACATCAATATATTGAAGGTCCTCTTTTAAATGGATGGATGACTTTTCCTAGCAGGTTTATGTAGATATTAATAACATGGAAGAGAGAGAGAAAGAGAACTGCTACAGCAACCCATATTAGATCAACAAAGGGCTAGTATGTTCCTCTGCCATGATCACCAATTGGAACCATTGTCTCAGGAAATGGAATCACTGTAACTCATTGCCTTCAACCCTAAATCCTTGCAGGCAATTCAGAAGGATAATGTGATTAATAGTAGTCAATGCTACCAAGATATCTAATGGGACACACTAGGTAGGGCATCCTTCAAAGCAATTAATGCTGTCTCAGTCCCATGCCCTGGTCCAAATTGCAACTGAAGAAGTCCAGATAATTCATTGCCTTTAGAAGTTTTGTAGCTGGAAACTCAATTACCTTCTGCAAAATCTGTTAGAAAATTAAGATTGTAGAATGAATGGGAGTTATCCAGGCTTCTAGATTAAGAGATGATCTCTTCATGAAAAAAATATCATAGCCTCCATCGAGGCTCATACCTTTCAAAAAGTGTACAGTAAATTTTTAATTCTTAATTGTTTCTTTGGGTCCCACAAAATAACCCCACACAATGGGATTACTTTACTAATCTGAGCAAACAGCAGCCATTTCAGAGTGAATATCAGCAGTTTTGTTTGCAAAGGTTTCACAAAGTATTTTTTGCCTGAGGAAGCATCTTCTCCCCTGCTTTTATTTCAAAGGGAAATTGGAAACTTTGAAGAACAATACCTGAGAGAGCAAGGGAAACAAAAATACACCTTGCTGTCCTTAGATTCCTACTGTATCCCTTCTGAGAATTGAAGTCCATTAATCTGCAGGGCACCTGAGCAAGAGAAGCCTGCCGTAACCCAATTTTAGAAATAGGTTTAAAAGGATGGGGCACCCATCCAGTTTGTCTTCTTGAGAGTACAAGTTAACCCCCAGCTAAATGTCATTTGCATTAGGTCCCAATGGGCAGACTTTCTCCTTTAAACAGCAAGTATCATCTTGAGGTCACAAAGGCCCTGTCTTGTGACATAGGCAACATTAGTGTGAAATCACAATGGCTGGCCTCACCTTCTGGCAGTCATTGAAACAAGCAGTGACAGCAACATGCCTTTTTCCTATTTGCATTCATGAGGCAAAATAACCAGGAGGATTGAGGCACAATTTATTCATTAATGAGATAAATAGCAGCAATGTTTGGCCATAGCACTCATCTGTACATATGTATCTCCCTGAACACCCAATCTCAACTTCAATAAGTGACTCTAAGTGGCTTGGATCACTTAGGGTAATGGAGGTCCTTACAGTATCAGGGATAACAGGGACAAAAGTTTTTTCATCTTGCTTGGGATGGGTACGCACAGAGAGATAATGTGACTTGCATGCTGGCACAAAAGTGCAGCCCCAATTTAACTTTAAATATATACTCACACATTAAGAAAAGGAACTAATACCATCAAATAATGGAGAGGCCATTTTTTATCATCTGCTCCGGGGATGTATTTTAAATATGTTTAGCCTACTTTTCTCTTATGAAGCTTTCAAAGCAGCTAATATAAATGAAAAAACAAGATATGTATTTAAAGCCACAAAAATATATATGCATACATCAAAGCCTCAGTCAGTCAACAGGTTTTAGGAGCTAAAAAGTAGATCAACAAAGTAAAACCAGGTTTTCATCTTATGCCTGAAGATTCAGAGTTAGGACTAGACAAGCTTCAACCAATGAGCAACTCTGAATTTGGAGAGGCCGCTGACAAAACTGCTTCCATGTAGATGCTAACTTTGTTTCAAAGGGGCAGAACCTAGAAAGCTGTTCTTTTATTAGAGTCTGGGCAGATTGATTGGAGGGCAGGTAGTGGATTGGGAAAGGCTGCTCTTCAGCTAAAAACATGTCATTTGTCAATACAGCATGAACAAGGATGGCATTATATCCTCTGGTTCTTTCAGAACCAATGAGAAGAATGACCGTCTGTAAGGTTTTGCATTATCATTTCAGACCAGTTGAAATATTGATGTTATTTACACCTAGGTTCTGTGAAAGTTCCAGCCAAAACAGAAGATCTGATTCAGAGTGTCCTGACAGGTAAGAAACGTGATAGTGCTGTACAACAGTATCTCTTAAACAAATTAATGGGGATGTTGCAAGAAAAAGCATACCACATACAAATAGATATTTTAATCTGTTTATTGTTCAGAATGGCTCCCTGGTGGTCTTTTAACTATTTTCTAGAAAGAACAATTATATATTTAAGGGATTTTAAAAATAAGGAGTGAGGCCAAATTACTGGAATGCTGCAATTTCACCCCGGACAGGATAAATAACTGGGAGCCAAATGATGACTGAGTTTAGTTCTAAATCCAAATTTAAGGATCCAAGATGCATTTGCATGTGTTTGAATTTGATAAGCCGGCATATGAACAGCAATGCGAATAACAGATTAAATAGCGTTCCCTCCAAGCATCAGTAGTTTCTACTTGGCATGATTAAATAATTCTTGAATTTGCTGTATAAATTCATTCACTTTAGAGCAAAAAGTTGTAGCCAAAACAAAAAATCTTAAAGCTGTACAAAAGCTCTTGTGCGTATACATGAGGATACACAGATGGATATCTTTATCCTTTACTTCTCAAGGAACAATACAGGATCATTTACTGTTTTCGAACACAGAAATGAGCAATGAGTTACATGTACAATCTGCTTGCATAAAAATATGGCTGAGGTGCTCCTTGAGATATAAGTGTTCTGTATTCCTTATGAATAACTTGTACCTTGCTGATCTGATGTGAAGAACATGTTATAAATTTTCATAACCATAAATAACTAGAATTCTCTAAACTAAATAACAGATGCACTTACGTAGAATATACCTTGCTTTTGTAAAAATAATACTGAACTGGATCATTTTATATTGTGGAATGTATTAATAAATGTGGGGGCTATTTAATAATATGTCTATCTTCAGGGGAGGTGATTCAGTAGTATAAATAATGATCGATGATTAAGAAAAATAAACTGAATTGAAATATCTTTATATTTCAAATATCCTGAATTACATAATTCATACAAGTTGAGACTCTTGAATAATATAATTCTGATAGGATAGCAATAGCACCTTACTCTTATATATCGCTTTACAGTCTTTACAACCCTCTCTAAGCGGTTTACAGAGTCAGCCTATTGCCCCCACCAATTTGGGTCCTCATTTTACCCACATCCGAAAGACGGAAAGCTGAGTCAACCTTGAGCCTGATAAGATTTGAACTGCCAAATTGCAGGCAGCCAGCGACAGCAGAAGTAGCCTGCAGTACTGCATTCTAACCAGTACTGCAGGCTACTTCTGCTGCCTGCAATTTGGCAGTTCAAATCTCATCAAGCTCAAGGTTGACTCAGCCTTCCATCCTTCCGAGGATACACCACTGCGGCTCATAAGATCACATGAAGACAAGAAGAAGTTGCTGCAGTGGATACAGTATGTACTTGTGCAATTCAGAGGAACAAACATTCAGTGCAGTGTAAAAGTGTAGTGCAGAGTGTACAGTGTACACTACAATGTACAAATGCAATACAGTACAAGTGCAATGCAGTAATCAATTTAGCCAAGTCCAAACGCAGTGCATTTATATTCATGAATTCAAATGAGTACAAATGCACTGCAGTGACCCATAACACAAAAAAAGGAAACAAATGGCCTTTACAATATCTTCCAACAAAATGGATACCCATATAACTTTATCAAAAAGTATCTGACTACTCAACCCAGTATACAGCACAACATACACAAGTTCTGAAAAAAATTATACTATTATACATCAAAAACATATAAAAAACAACCAACAGCCTACTACAACCACATAGCATCACCATAGCACACAAACCCACTAAAACCCTCCAAAACATAAGTAAACAAAAACAAAAAAACCCCAGCAGCCCAATGAAAAAAACAACAGGAATCATATACAACATACAGTGTAAAAACTGTTAACGACCACTATGTAGAATAGACAGCTAGAAGACAAAGCAAATCCAAGAACATCAACTAGCAATCAGAAGACACAATGAAAACTCCTTAATTTTACAACACGTGGACAGACTCAATTTCAAATCAGCCATCAATGCACCCATAGAAATAAATCAATAATTATACACCACTCAAAAGAGACAATTAAAAAAAAACTAAGAAGTACGAAAATATACTAAAACACATCCTCTCTAGCAGCCAACACCCAGATAAACAGGGATTAACACCAGGCAAACAATCAAGCAGAAAAAACAATTGAGAATCTACCATTCATTCATTTCATTTATTGAATTTATAGACCGCCCCCTCTCCCAAGGGACTCGGGGCGGTGTACAGACAGAAGCTAAAAAACCGTATACACAATAAAATATTAGATACCCCTTAAAAACAGATTAAATATAAAGTCTGTACAGTAATAGTAAAAATTAAAAAACAACTTAAGAGGTCTACCCCCAAAAATTTAAGATACCGGCCAGAAGGATTGAAGATTAAAAACTACGATTGGGCCAGGCCAGCTAATTGGAACAGGTGGGTCTTGAGTTTCTTGCGGAAGGAGCGGAGATCGGTGGTAGTTCTGATGTCGGGGGGGAGGTCATTCCAGAGGGTCAGGCCCATCACAGAGAAGGCCCTACTCCTGGGCGCCGCCCGCTGGCATTGCCTAGTGGACGGCACCCGGAGGAGTCCCTCTCTGTGAGAGCGAATTGGTCGCAGGGATGTGTGGGGTAGGATGCGATTCCGCAGATAGCTAGGTCCTGTGCCATGGAGCGCTTTAAAGGTGATAATCAACACCTTGAAACGCACCCGAAAAGCCACAGGTAGCCAGTGCAGCTCGCGCAGGAGAGGTGTTATATGGGAGTACCTGGTACTTCCCATGATTGCCCGCGCGGCCACATTCTGGACCAACTGTAGCCTTCAGGTGCATCTCCAGGGGAGCCCCATGTAGAGAGCATTGCAATAGTCCAGGCGGGACGTCACAAGCGCATGGGTGACTGTGTGAAGGGCGTCCCGGTCCAATAGGGGACGCAATTGGCGCACCAGGCGAACCTGGTGGAACGTCCCCCTTGCCATGGCTGTCACATGGTCATCCAATGACAGCCGGGCATCCAGGAGGACACCCAAATTGCGCGCCCGTTCCACGGGGGCCAGTTGATCGCCCCCAATGGCCAGTGATGGAACCCACTGGTTGAACCGGGGCGCCGGTAACCACAGCCACTCCGTCTTGGAGGGGTTGAGTTTGAGTCTGTTGCTTCCCATCCAGACCTTTCTACCAAGGAGAAAACCACACTGTCATCAAAACTGGCAGGACAAGCTACTGTGAATAAACAGGGAGCAAATCCCACACCTACACTGATGATGTTGCCTAACTGGAGCAGTGCTTACAAGCAAACAACCAAGCTCAGAGAACACTTGGACCCCACAGTTCAATCCTAAACTATGTACATTCTCTACTATTGGAATAAGATAATTGCTTTTAAATGCAACTTCATGCAGTAGCAGCAAAAAACTGTTGATAAAACAATGCATATCCCCTGCATGTCTAGTGTTGTGCTGCGATAACATAATTCCCCTTATTTTTGCAGAAGTTGAAGCACAAACCATTGAGGAACTAAAGCAACAGAAGGCATTTGTGAAACTTCAGAAGAAGCACTACAAAGAAATGAAGGATCTTGTGAAGAGGCATCACAAAAAAACAACAGATCTTATAAAAGAGCATACCACAAAATATAATGAAATTCAAAATGATTATCTGCGACGGAGGGCAGTGTTGGAGAAAACAGCGAAGAGAGACAGTAAGAAAAAGTATGTCTTATCTTCTTACAAAGATTCCCTTGGCCTTTCTTGCAAATAGTTTAATTCATGATTGGGTCTCATGTCTCCTTCCAGACAAGACTGGAGTTTCCATTATGCTGAGTGAAGCAATTTCTGTTGTGCTGCTTTATATATAAAGCCACTGTGATGTGGGAGGGATGCAGTGGCTCAGTGGCTAAGACACTGAGTGTGTCAAAGAGAATGGCCAGCAGTTCGGTGGTTCAAATCCTTAGTGTGCTGCGTAATGGAGTGAGCTCCCATTACTTGTCCCAGCTTCTGCCTACCTAGCAGTTCGAAAGCATGTAAACATGCAAGTAGAAAAATAGGGACCACCTTTGGTGGGAAGGTAACGGTGTTCCATGCTCCTTCGGCATTTAGTCATGACGGCCACATGACCACGGAGGTGTCTTCGGACAGTGCTGACTCTTAGATGAGCAGTGCCCCCTAGATGGGAACACAAAGGTTTCTCTCGCACACATATGTGAGAGGGGAACCTTTACCTTTATCTTTACCTTATGGCGGTGTTTCTCAACCGTGGTGACTTTAAGTCTTGTGGACTTCAACTCCCAGAATCCCCCAGCCAGTACAGCTGGCTGGGGAATTCTGGGAGTTGAAGTCCACAGGACTTAAAGTCGCCAAGATTGAGAAACACTGCCTTACGGTGATGTGGAAGCTTCTGCCATTTACGCCAGTGACAAATTGATCCAGGGGTTGGTATGGCCATGTAGTTATGAGTAATATTCAGAAAAATTGACTAAAAACTGTCTTACAGCTCTCTGGTCAGGCCTATATTAACAGAATAACAGAGTTGGAAAGGACCTTGGAGGTCTCCTAATCCAACTTTTTGCTCAGGCAGGAAACCTTATACCATTTCAGACAAACAGTAGTCCAATCTCTGCTTAAAAAACTCCAGTGCTACAGCAACCACAACGTCTGGAGGCAAGTCATTAAGTATTTTTAAAAAGTGCTTAGTGTCTCTTGACTGGTGTCATTCGATTTTTTAACACAAAAATATGTGGGAGAGAGAAATGGGCAGAGGTTTTCAGCATTAAGGTCTTACAAGACGTTGCAGGTGTTGATGCTGGGGGAGAAGGGCTACATGCAGTGTGCACACATCTGAATGTCCATGAGAGAAAGGAAGGCCCCCATCCGTATCCCATCAGTTTACAGAAAGTTTTAGGCGTCAGACCCTGTAACTAGGTCAAAATTCAGTGCCAATAAATTTAAGCCATTTTCTATTTGCGTAGGTGTTCCCAGCCTCAAAACATTAGAGCATTGTCAGAGTGGGTTTCTAGATTTGAGCAGCTACCCTTCTTCCTTATATTTGCACAAATCTCACATTGTGTTCAGGGCTTGATTATTACCTTTCTCCAGCTGGAACTTGGTCATCTCTCCTTTTAAGCTTGTGGTTTCCTAGGCAACTGGCTTAATACCTGGGTAGTACTATAAGCATCTCTGATATAACTGTCAGGACTCAGGGAGATGCATTTCATTTATATTGGCCTGGCTTTTAATTTTGGGTTGGGGGGGTGGAATGTACTACTGTTATTTATTTTGCAGTTGCTCTGTTTGGTTCACATGCTCCATTCATCGCTTTCCCTTCTCACCTCACTTTTATAGTAGCAGTTCTTTCCCAAGACCAAAAATATCACTCTGTTCCTTAGGGAGTTTTGTTCAGTTTCCATTTTGCGCAGATTATTTTTCTCATTTGGGTTTTGTATATTGTTCCAAGCTTGCTTTCCTTTGACAAATCCTTAGTCTTTATGAACTCTGCTCTTTGGAGTTCATTAAATAGTTTCTCATTAGGATGCTATGCAGTTTGGGGATGCTCAGGTTTTTTTAAAAAAAATGGAACCAATTGATTTGGTAAGCTTTATGAATTGTGCAATAATGCTAATCCCAATGACATTTATAATGTCATTAGATGAAACTAATGAAACCCAAAGCTTCAATATTTTGTCTTATTTCTCCAATATTCATTGAAAAGTCATCAATTGAGTTACCCAACAATAATAATCTAACCAACTTCATCCCTTTTTGTTATACAACTGCTGTTCCTAGCAGCTTTCTTTTAGGGGTATTATAGAAATTGAATTAAATTCAAGATTGCTGTCTGAATGCTCTGGTCATCCATATTTCAATAAATGAAGAATTCTCTCTATATATATGTGAACACCAGATGTACACATTTGCCCTGAGGCAAGGAAAAAAAGAGTTAAATAATCTTTGCTAGGTCAATGTTATATTGGCTAATGGAATAATGGGAGTCATCTGGGGGACCAGATCTCTGTATTTGTGTGGCTGCAATTTATATTTATTATTCTGTATTGTGCTCTAGAAGTGAAACCGGCAGCCCAGATCATAGCCCTTCAACTATTGAACAAGAGTTGGCTGCCCTTGATTCAGAAATGACACAGAAGTTAATAGAGCTCAAAGAAAAACAGCAGCAGCAGCTGCTGAACCTGCGACAAGAACAGTACTACAGTGAAAAGTACCAGAAACAAGCACATATTAAATTGGTATGTACTATACATAAACATTGCTTCCCTGCTCTGTATGATGAATACTACCCCAAACATTGTACACAAACCTCTTCAGTTCGACCTCTTCAGAACCTACCTATGGAGGTTTCTCCGTAACCCATCTCATGGCCCTGCTTCTTGGCATTATGCATGGTTCTATTTACTGACATATATCTCCATCTGTCTGGGCATGGGACAAACAGTTGGAACTGTGTGCACGTGGCAGGAATTTAAAATAGGGAAATCAGAAATATACATTACATTCACTTTAGACTTGTTGGTTCAATGTAATAGATGCACAAATGTAATTTATGTTAAGTTTTTCAATATTTTTAGTGTCAGCGCCTTTCCTACTTTCTGTATTTGTGATTATTGAGATCAGATGCAAAGCTTTCAGTTTTGCTCACCACAAGTAACAAAAGGTTAGCTCTAATATATTGTTATGGTGGTAATACTATTGCTTGGAGATCTTTGCCTCTTCTGGCTTTGTAACTTGAGACTGTCATACTATGCAGTGCTGTCACTCGAAAGTTTCAGAAAGCATTTCAAAGTGAGCAGTTAAATGAATGTAGCCTATAAAATTGGAAACAAGAGCTTTGTTACCACTAAGATGTCTTCTAACTACTTGTTTGTGCCAGGAAGCCTCCTGTAAATTTATGTTTTCTAAATGGAAGCTATAAAGAACAAAACAATATTGTGTATTTATTGTCCCCAGAGCAGCTGTTATTTTTACAGCTGTGATTCAGGCACCCTGCATGGAGCAGCCCTTTGGGCTAAATGAAGAGTCTGATCAGATAATAATAGATGCTTTGGAATGTCAAGAAAAAAGAGAACGAGGCAATGGAATGTTACTATTATTTCAATCTGCCTCAGAATGTATATTTGCCAAATTTATGATATTCCAAAAAGCCTGGCCACTTCATTCTATCTGTATAATATGGGAAAACAGATTAGTCTTGTGTTTGCTAATTTATTAAGCCTTATGAACCAGAATAGGGAATTGGCATCACAGTTCACAAGAATGACTGTAAACATAGCTTCCTGCTAAAAGGCATGCAATTCCAGTCATATCATTGCTAAGATAATTTAAACACTTATCTGTCCTCATTAAACATATGCTGCTATATACAGGAAACTTACCTGATGCTGAATCATAGAATCATAGGGTATAGACCTCGAAGGCACAAAATTATTAATTAGGACTAGTATTATTAACTAGAATTAGTATTGCTGATTAATTTATATATACTGTATTTACTTTTAATTCCATATATTTGGTCCAGGGGTGTGTTTTCAAATCAAGTTTTCAGAATTTAAATTTTTAAATACCGTAACAATCTGCTTGATTGTGCTTTCTGATGAGCAGATGGCTTCTTATATGAAACATAATGGAATTTGTTCCTCATTCACTCTTCTGTCATACCAAAGTTATTTTAGTATGATAAAAATTAAGAATAACATGATATTTGTAATGCATTGGAAATTAGTAGACAGAAATCAGTGATCACCAGGGAATTAGTAGACAGAAATAAGTGATCACACGGTATCTATCTGCAGGAAGCCTTAAAATAATGATGAGATACAGAGGTTCATAAATGCTGCCCCTGTAGGCCTGATGGATTGTCTTAGGTTACCCCTCTCTTTTGGATGAGATTGGAAAGTAACAGGAAGCAAAAATGTATCTGTCCTTGTATTAAGCATTACCTGTTCTTGACAGCATTGTCCCAGATCTAAACCATACAAGCCTGTATAGACCCAAAGTCCTGTTCTGGTTAAAGGCAAATTTTAAATTCAAATCTCTTCATGTTTGGGGGAAATTATTTCTATTTATTATATATGTAGAAGTGTCCTTACCATTGGACAGAGTAAAACATGTTGATCCAGGTAATGGATGTAGCAATATCCAGGCATAATTCTGGCTATTTTGTTTTCTGGTTCTTTCTCTAATCCTGAGGTAAGTGGTAGTGGTGCTTATTCTTTGCTGACCTGATTGGGTTGATTATTTTGCTAATTATCCTCTCCAGCTTGGCACAGGTGGGAAATGTCCCCTGACTAATAGGAAGAAGGATGATTATTCAAAGAGTAATCATGTATTCATGTATGTATGTATGGTATGTTGCTCCACTGATATGATATAGGCTACTGGGCTATTTAAGTCAATATTATCCATACCAACTAGTGGTAGCTTTCTAGATGGGAGTCTATTCTAGTCCTTCCTGAAATTTTTGCCTACCAGTTGCTGTCTGACTAACCATCCATCCTGAGGGCGGAGCAGGTAGAACCCTAAAGTCTCACTGTACAGGTAGCCATTGAGAAACAACAGGCCATGTAATGGCCATTCCAAATAACCAGTACCCCCAAACAACAAGTAACCTATTTCAAAGTTATGACAGATGCAGCATTCCTATGGTCATTCTCACTTAAGACAGACCAGAGGGATACTGCAGTGGTTTGCCTTGTCTATCTTCCCTGCCACCCCCTGCAACACTTAGGCCTGCTCCCCATGACTTCTGGAAGCAGCCGCCATTTTCAGCACCCCAACAATTCCTTGCCAAAATGGCGGCTGCTTGCAGAGCTTTCTCTGCTAATTAGCTGTCCATAGGAATGCTGCAAAGTTTCCCTGGCTCGCTAGGCTTTGAACTTAATCCAGGCTAAAGAGTAGAGGTGACAAAATGTTTCTTCAGCTTTTTTCCACTGAAGTAAAAAAAAAAGTTATCTCTAAAGGTTGTGCCAAAAAATGGAGGACATTTAGTCTTTACAAGCTTTAGCTCTCCTGCTAGAGCTAAAGTTCAGTCCTGCTAGGACTTAAAGGCTAGACTGTAGACTGCCCTCTACTGTAAAAAGCTACAGACATTTTTTTTTCTCCTTATCTGCTTGGTTCTTCTTCTCTTCAGCCTGAAGTCAAGTTACAGTTTCCATATAGACATTGGTTACAAAGCAGAGGGACAGTTTAGTTTTAGAACTTAACTGGGGCGGGAAGAGGTGGGAAGAAAGATCAACGAGTCCGTCCCTACCAGCTTCTTTGTTTTTGTTATTGAAGAAATGTAGCTTTTGGAGAGAAGGGAGGAAGCATTAAATAGGGAAAGGGTTTTGGGAAGCTCTTCCAGAAGTTACCTTCTGTGCAAAGGCCCTCTTCTCAAAGCCTAGAGAGTCAGGAGAGCTTTGCACCCACCCCATGGACAGCTGATGGGCAAACACCTGATTAGCGTAGAACATTCCAAAAGGCTAGGGAACTAGTTCTTGTTTTACCCCAGAAAGGCAAAGCAAAGGGAGAATTAGGAAAGACAGGTGATCCCAGGGTTTTCTTTCCCCATTGTTTCTGGTTGCACATACAGTCAGCTGTGCTGTGGCCCAGTATCTGTGGGTAGGGGAGGCCTGAGACAGGTGGGCTGGTGCTTGCATTAGGCTCCCAGGATCTCCCACCAGTTTCACTTAAAGACCCATGCACTCATTTAATGAATGTGTTGGGGAGAACAAGGATGGCTGGTCGATGGCAAGCTCCATTAGGGCCAAAACCTGAAGGCTATCTGTGCAATACTTAACCAACTGAATGTAGCTGGTACAATTTATGACATATCTGTTTTTATCCCCTCCTAAGCTTATACAGAAGCTGACAGATGTAGCAGAAGAATGCCAAAGCAGCCAACTAAAGAAGCTGAAAGAGATTTGTGAAAGGTAAAGACTACTTACGGAACCCATTCTTTTGACTACCGTTCTAGATGTACATTAGAGTAACTCCCCAGTCAAGACACAAGAAGTCCCTTCTGAGTGAATGTGCACAGCATAACTTTTGTTCTGTTTTCTTCTTTTATAAAAACAAATCTGGATTTGTTGAAGAGAAAAGAAAGAGCTGAAGAAAAAGATGGACAAGAAAAGGCAAGAGAAGATCACTGAAGCGAAGTCCAAGGATAGAAGTCAAATGGATGAGTAAGTGCAGTCTTCAATTCTCACCTTAATTTGTATCCAGAAGACCTGAAACACCGATAGAAGAAAATCCTTTTTTTTTTTTTAATGTATGTTTGACTACGGGTCTCCACAGATTATATTAAAAAAAACAGGCAGAACAGTAGCTGTAGGGATATAGGAAAGGTTACATAAAGACATGCGCAGCAAACTGCCATGATCTCAGTAACTGGTTACCTCAGATTCCTATGAGCTCACCTAATTAGCAGAACCAGGCACTAAGAGGAACTATTGAGCTATGTGAGATTCTACCCTGGGTGGGATGTTCTTAGAGATTGACAAGAAGAGTGTGCCAATTACAATGCCCTTGCTATATGCTTATTGCTTTGCTTGTAAAAACTGTATAAAAAGAATAAACCCTGCGGAGGCAGGGAGGCATTTTGGAATGAACCCTGTGATGTCTGGACTCTGAATCCATCAAGTAGCATAGATTCCCTCAGTGGATGTGCATTATTTTTCCTTTATTTAGAAGAGCTTATCTTATTTCTTGTTTGAATCATCCTCAAGGCAGTTTAAAATCAATCATGATGACACCCATAATAGCACATGACAAAGAGCACACAATCTCTTTGAAATAAAGGATTAAACCATTTCGAAATCTGATGAATAATACCCAGGGCAATATATGTAAAATTTGGCTTTGATTTTCTCTTAGTGAAGTTTACCAATTATTTTATAAACAAATTATTTGTGGCAGAAAACCAGTAAGCAATGATTTTAAAAATAAATGGGATTAATCATTTTTTAAAATTTTCCTCTCAGGGAGAAGACAGAAATGATTCGCTCATATATTCAAGAGGTGGTACAGTACATTAAAAGAGTAAGTCTGCTGCCTAAAACATGTATTCACCTTGGCATAAAGATGACATCATCCATTTCAATATTTAGAGTGATTTGCACATTGTAATTATCTTGAAATACCAAAACCTCACCATAATAGTAGTGCATGTTTTTTGTGCAGAGACAATTTCTAGTTCCAATGTCCAGTAGGGCTAAAATTTTGTAAATTTAGTTTACCATTTTTCCTTGATTCTCCGGAGGCAGATCAGATCTTACCTGCCTGCAAATGTAACAGCACCACAGTTGAGATAAGAAGGAATACGGAGAGGTTGAACAGTTGTGTTTCAGATGCGGAAGTTCAATTGCTACTTGTTTTGCTATGGAATGTGATTTTGTTTTGGGTTTTCTTTCTGTCTGATACCTTGAGTGCTTTTGGTAGATGATATATTTGTTCAACACATACATACATTCATACATGACGGGTCCTTGGTGCTCTCTGAGTTTGCTTGTTTTCTTGCCGATGTTTAGTTACTCTGACTAGGTTTCCCTCCTGGGAAACCCTGGCACAAGATCGATCAACATGGCAGACACTGATCCATCAAGGCTGCCACATATTGGAAGACAGAAGAACAACCATAGCACAAGAGAAGCGAGCACTCCGCAAAGCCAGAGCTGCAAATGCTGCAACAATGGTGCCCACACATACCTTCCCGACATGTGGCAGAACATTTCATGCCCGTATAGGCCTTACCAGCCACCTGGAAACACATCGTGGACAGCCCACAACCTGTTAGATGTCAAGGTCCTCTTCGAACATGATGGATGAACTTCATCACTCTGACTAGGTAACATCATCAGTACACTGATGACGTTACCTAGTTAGGGTAGTGAAACGTTAGCAAGAAATCAAGCAAACTCAGAGATCACCAAGAACCTGTCATATCAATCCTGAGCTACAAACATTCTCCTTTATGTGTGCATACTTCAGATGAACATCAAATAATATCTTTGAAATCCAGGTTCTGTTCTTGTATGACAAAGTTATGCCCTCAAAGTGCTGTTCAGAAATAGATTTTTTTTAAAAATCACTTAGTTGCAGTAAGATTGCATGACAAATCAAATAGAGCATTTATAAAAGCAAATGCTTCCCAGTAACATGCATGAAAAAAAGGGTTCTTTATGAGCAAACTTTATTTTGGTGTAGTGGTTAAGCATCACCAGGCTTGAAACTCAGAGATTTGTGAGTTCTAGTCCTGCCTGAGCTACAAAGCCAGTTGGGTGACTTTGAGCCAATCACTTTCTCTCAGCCCTAGGAAAGAGGCAATGGCAAATCATTTCAGTAAAACCTTGCCAAGAAAACTGCAGGCAGTCTCTGAGAATCAGACATGATTGAATAGAATTAAAAATAAAATGAGCATGCTTGTCAGTATCTGGTTTCTGTCTCCTTCCTTTATTTCCTCATCTCTTCAAAGCTCTGTGGTTTGCATGTTGTCTATTGAAAAAAAATGCTATTTTTCTAAAACAAGTTAGCAATGAGACCAATTAAGCCATTCACTCTCTTCAGAGCATAGGACACTTCACCTTAATGACACAGAAGTTGGTATTAAAAATTATCAACGTAGTCCAAGACCTTTACAGCAATATAAATATGTTTACATTTTAAAAAGGACAGTGTGCCCTGTAGTTAATGCTGGCTACTTGGCCTAATTAAATGCTGCAATTAATCACCATATATTAAGAATGTATCTTCCATTTTTAACTGCACATTTCCAGCTAATAAACTTTAAATTGGAAACAAATCGACTGACTTTCCTTGAAGTCTTACACGAAAGAAGTTGACTACGTTAATAATAATGACATTTTATGTCAAAATATTCTCTAAAACTTTGTTACCCAAGATAATTATTATATCAAAGAGCCAAAGTGGCACAGTGGTTAGAATGCAGTATTACAGGCGACTTCTGCTGACTGTCGGCTGCCAGCAGTTTCACCGGCTCAAGGTTGACTCAGCCTTCCATCCTTCCGAGGTGGGTAAAATGAGGACCCAGATTGTTGGGGGAAAATATGCTGACTCTGTAAGCCGCTTATAGAGGACTGTAAAGCACTGTGAAGCGGTATATAAGTCTAAGTGCTATTGCTATTGCATTCTTGAGTGTGAAACTGAGAAATTCAGATAGGCATGTCAATTATAGTTGCCTTTGTTTTTCAATTACAGCTAGAAGATGCCCAGATCAAAAGGCAGGAAAAACTTGTGGAGAAACACAAAGAGATCCGTCAGCAAATACTGGATGAAAAGCCCAAGGTAAGAGAACTTGAGTACAAATAAGTTCATAATTAATAAGTATGAGACTGATATCAGGTAGATATACAAATATTTCATGGTACGGAAAAGCACTGATATATATTTGAAATACCATCCATCAAGAATATTGTTAACCTGTGTGGATTGATAAATGGCTATCATTTTGTTTGGGAATATCTTGACCAGCAGAGGGTGCAATACATTAATAGATGTGTAAAAAAAATAGCACATTTACTCTTGTTTTTGTTGTAACATGCAAGAAAGCGCAGTGTTTTTTGGTCTCAGCAAATTAGCAAAATGCAAAGAATATAGTATGCTATAAAATGCCCTTTCAAGATGCCGATATGGCATGTTTTGAATTCTTGTCTATTCTTCTCAGTGGAGCAGATGGCGTATGCATGCACTTTGAACATAATATCATATTTGTTTTGTGGGGTTTTCCCAGTCTCTTGTCAGGAGGTCTGCAATTAGTTTCCAATGGTCGTATTGCTTATTCTGGCAGCTGATACCATCCTTGAAATTAATTCATTGTGGCTTTGGTTATGCTTTTGGCCAGTTAACAAATGAAGGCAATCAGATAAATGTTTTAGACTGTTTTCTTGGTAAGTTCACCCTAACTGACTACACTTGTGATCGCATAGGAAAATAGGTGACATTTTCTAAGTGCATGGAAATTATAAAATGATTGGCTATATTTTATAGTCCTTGAAGGCAGAAAATAATATAATATTCAAGTCAGAACATTTTTTCCCCTTCTTTTTTCTTTTTGGCTCAAGTTCTTATACAAGCCAATGATTTGAAAAGGGAACTGGAATGTACCAGTATACATTGTTTTAAATGTGGAGAAGAGATATGCCTCTTGTTGAAAACAATCACTATTCTGTGAGTTTGGGTGCCAGCCAAAATGCATCACTTCTGAAGAATTAATGGAGAATGGTCCTCAATTAATGAAGTCTGAAGTGGAAAACCCTTGTGATGCAGTTGAAGAATCTCCCTTCTCCCAAGTAGCCCAACATGCATTGAAGGTGTTCAGAGTTCAAGAGGTGTATTGTTTAAGTATTTGTGGGAACAGGCGGAAGGGGATAAGGAATGGAATATCCTGAATAGGAACATTGGATACTGCAATATTCGATATTGCTTGGACAATGAATGCATCTTTCCTTGATTATATAATCAACAATTCTCTGTCATCTTGAAACGCAAAGGGCAGATTTCTCAGTTTCCTGAACTGGAGCTAGTATATACCTGATTATTTCTTTCAAGCTCACTTATCTGGAAATATGCTTGCTTAAGGTATTTCATGATTAGATACAAGCAAGGGTGATACAGGTATTTAATCAGATTTAGACAAGCTGTTTATCACTTGTCTGAATCCCATATTATGAATCTGTTTCAGCTTCACTGAATTCCTGCAGTTTAGTATCATGGCATCATACAATAAAATTAAAATTAGAGGCACCAATAATTTAAAAATCGTCTTTCTGTCACATATCTAAGGGTCTTTTTTCTGTTACGGTCACTAAGCTCCAGGTGTGTAATAAATAAATAAAACCAAGAAATCAAATACAAATGGCATACTTTTTTTTCTTACAACAGTGGCAGCATATTAATTCAGTTGTAGACTGAGAAATGTTGCTGCCCAATGACAAATTACCTACAAGATTTATCTGATGTAATATGCTGCCAAACCATCTGTGTAGTATTTGCACACTCTGCTTAAGCCATTAAAATCATCTCATTTTGGAATTCATATCCTCTTTCCAGTTAATCCTGGTTGGCTAAATCTAACTCTGACTTTTTAGAATTGAAAGACAGTGAGTGCTATCACACACGGAGGGAACTCTGCCTTTGCCTCCCCTCCGCCCACCTCCCAAACAGCTTCCTCCAAATACTACTTGGCTGTGGAAAATTAGGAAGTTAAAAATGCACTTATTAAGAAAAGTTGGGAAATCAGCTTTTTTTTTTCTGTCACTGTGCCTCAATCTCAGGAAGCAACCTCTTATCAGTAATCCTGCACCTCATCTGAAAGTACTTTGCTTTGAAATTTAACAGATTAACAGATTTGGAAGGGACCTTGTAAGTCATCCAGTCCAACCACCCTCCAAAGCTGGAGACCCTACAACTCCTCTGACAGATGGCAGTCCAGTCTCTTCTTGAAAGCTTCCAGTGATGAAGCTCCCACTACTTCTGAAGGCAAACTGTTCCATTGGTTGATTGCTCTCACTGTCAGAAAATTTCTCCTTATTTCCAGGTTGAATCTCTCCTTGTTCAGCTTCCATCCATTATTCCTTGTCTGGCCTTCAGTTGCTTTGGAAAATAGCTTGACCCCCTCCTCTCTGTGGCAGCCCCTCAAATATTGAAACACTGCTATCATGTCTCCTCTGGTCCTTCTCTTCACTAGACTAGCCACGCCCAGTTCCTACAACTGTTCATTGTATGTTTTAGCCACCAGTCCCCTAATCATCTTGGTTGCTCTTCTCTGCACTCTTTCTAGTGTCTCAAAATTGAAAAGGCTGTCTCGCTACTACTCACCACCCATCTCTCAGGAAGAGAAAACTTGGAGTAGCATTGTTAAATATTGGGAAGGAAAGTTTGGTTTTCATTGATTAACAACTTTAGCAACCAGTGGATTGTAGTGCAGTAAGACTCAAATTAAAGGTAGGCCTCAATTCACAACCATTTTTTTAGTGATCATTCAAAAAAGGTTGCTTACAACCAGACACACTTACAACTGACATAGCATCTTCATGGTCATGTGATCAGAATTTAGGTGCTTGGCAACTGGCATGTATTTACAACAGTTGCAATATCCCAAGATCACAGAATTGCCATTTGTGACCTTCCCAGCTGGCTTTTGGCAAGAAACGTCAATGGGGGAAGCTGGATTCGCTTAATGACTACATGATTCACTTAACAACTCAGTGATACAATTAACGCTGGCAAAAAAAAGGTTGCAAAATTGAGCTTGACTCACTTAACAACCACCTTGCTTAACAATAGAAATTCTGGCCTCAATTGTGGTCCTAAGACGAGGACTACCTGTACCAGTGACCCCAATTCTCTTCTTGCTATCTGTGTATTAACACATTTGTCAATGCAAGAATGCCTGTGACAAACCTAAATCTCTTAATGGGCACCATGAGTAGGTGAGATTTCACTATATCTCACTTCTTTGATATTTCTTACCTGATGAATCAGAGTGAGATTTACAAAAGTTTACAAGATGACAAATTTGTTTATTGCAAGTAATTTTTATCTTTTTGGATATTGAATAAGGTGAAAGAGGAATATATTACACTGCTGTTTCATCCTATCTCACTATGTCATAAAATTACAGAAAGAGGATACTAATATAAACAATGTGCAAACTTTCAGCATACAATTAAAAAAATGTGTATATATCTGTCATTCAGTTGGGCAGATAGGCAGACCCTCATACTCTCTCGTACACACACACACCAAACACACACACACACACACATCCACCCACCCACCCATGTATCCATCCATCCAACCATCCAACAATGTAAATGTTTTTCAAAAATACTGATTAGATTTTGGACAATTGTACAAGACAACTAAGCCGGAAGGACATTTACAGGTACTCTGAAATCTTGAGTCCTTAATTTAGCAGCATAATACGTCAGTAGCTAAAAATTCTCTGAAATTTGTATTCCAAATTCAATTGCTTGTAGTTTTTTAAAATTGCAATCGCATCTGGAAATATTGAGTGAAGAAACTTAACTCTGGAAAAAAATGAGTAAGTGGGTGAAATCAGATTGAGATAAGTGTACCTCTTTTTTTCCATTTGTAGGGTTTGTTTGTTTTTTAACGTGAACCAGGATAGCCACCATTTGGGATTGTTAGACTAGGAAAGAGGAATTAACAAATAGACAATTACTTACTGTGTTTCCCCGAAAACAACTTGGCCTTATTTTCAGGGATGTCTTATTATTTTTGAGGCGCAGGAGGCTGCGAACGTGGTTACCTCATGGCTGCTGCGGTGTTGCAGTATTTTTGGGGAGGGCTTATTTTAGTGCATGCGTTCAAAAGCCCGATTGGGCCTATTATCCGGGGGGGGGGGTGTCTTATTTTCAGGGAAACAGGGTAATAAGAATAAAGGAATGGCATTTACTTAGAGTTCTTTTGTCCCTCCTGAGACTATCCTGTCCACGGTGTCCAGGTAATGTTTCCGAATTACTTTGATCCTTTCCTTATGAAGATGGATCCAGTGATGCAGCTACCACTTAGCTACACTTTGAAAGAGGCTTCTGACTTCCCTTGTGTGACTTGTCTGAAGTAATCCTCAACTTATGACGGTAATTGAGCCTGGAATTAGTAGTAAGGGAAGCTGGCAATTATATGGGTCACCATGTGACCACTCCCGACTTTATTGCCTATTTTGTGACAGCTATTAAATGAATGTCACAATTGTTAAGCAAACATCCTGGTCATTAAGCGAACCGATTGTAGCCAGTGGGCATTTTTTGTTGGAAACTGGAAGTAAATACTGGTTTCTGGTTAAAAAAAAAAAACCCATTATAAATTGCAGTGTCAGGACCATGGAGCTCTGCAAATGGCCAAAAATGAAGGCTGGTTGCCAAGCGCCCACAAGGCAATCAGATAACAGCAGGAGGGGCTGCTTAAATTGGGGTTTTTATAGTGTTTGAGGGGTTCTTTGAAACTGGATCTTTTATAGCTTTGGGAGGGGTCCTTCGTAATTGCAAATGGTCACTAAACAACTAGTTCTAAGTCAAGGAGTACCTGTACATCTATGCTACACACAGTGAAAGAAGATACTACACAACAGGCAGTGGGGTAAACCACTGATCTAGACCACCTCCTCTCACTTCTGAATAGTATATTTACATCAGTCATGTGGGGCAAATCAGGAAAGCAGGATCTTTGTGAATAGACACCAAATGGACTCAGGCACCTGCCTAGACTCCCGTAGACCCTAGTTACTCCCATTACTCAAATATGTGGAATGGAGAGTAGATCCTTTCTTTCTAATGGCAACCTTCTGTGTCTGTTTTTATTCAGAGGTGGGTTGCTGCCGGTTTGGCCCGGTTTGACCGAACCGGTAGTGGTGGTGACAGGAGGCTTCGCCACCAGAAGCGTTGTGCATGAGCACGAGCGAACCGGTAGTAAACCAGTTAGCAACCCACCACTGTTTTTATTGCACTAGAAGGAGTGGAGGAGGGAACACTTGTGAACACATTGTGAGACCTTTGTCCCAGCTAAAACTACCTCCCAAATATACTTACTCTGAATATAATACAATACAATAGTAGAGTTGGAAGGGACCTTGGAGGTCTTCTAGTCCAACCCCCTGCCTAGGCAGGAAACCCTATACCGTTTCAGACAAATAGCTATCCAACATCTTCTTAAAGACTTCCAGTGTTGGGGCATTCACAACTTCTGGAGGCAAGCTGTTCCACTGATTAATTGTTCTCACTGTCAGGAAATTTCTCCTCAGTTCTAAGTTGCTTCTCTCCTTGATTAGTTTCCACCCATTGCTTCTTGTTCTACCCTCAGGTGCTTTGGAGAATAGTTTGACTCCCTCTTCTTTGTGGCAACCTCTGAGATATTGGAATAATGCTATCATGTCTCCCCTAGTCCTTCTTTCTCTTAAGCTAAACATACCCAGTTCCTGCAACCGTTCTTCATATGTTTTAGTCTCCAGTCCCCTAATCATCTTTGTTGCTCTTCTCTGCACTCTTTCTAGAGTCTCCACATCTTTTTTACATCGTGGCGACCAGAACTGAATGCAGTATTCCAAGTGTGGCCTTACCAAGGCATTATAAAGTGGTATTAACACTTCACGTGATCTTGATTCTATCCCTCTGTTGATGCAGCCTAGAACTGTGTTGGCTTTTTTGGCAGCTGCTGCACACTGCTGGCTCATATTTAAATGGTTGTCCACTAGGACTCCAAGATCCCTTTCACAGTTACTACTACTGAGTAAGGTATCACCTATACTGTACCTGTGCATTCCGTTTTTGTTGCCTAAATGTAGAACCTTACTCTTTTCACCATTGAATTTCATTTTATTAGATAGTGCCCAATGTTCAAGTTTGTCAAGATCCTTCTGTATCTTAAGCCTATCTTCTGGAGTGTTGGCTATTCCTGCCAGCTTGGTATCATCTGCAAATTTGATGAGTTCCCCATTTATTCCCTCATCCAAATCATTGATGAAGATGTTGAAGAGTACTGGGCCTAAAACAGAGCCTTGGGGTACTCCACTGCATACTTCCCTCCATGTAGATGCAGTTCCATTGAGAACTACACGTTGAGTGCGGTTGGTCAGCCAGTTACCAATCCATCTGGTGGTGATGCTGTCTAACCCACATTCTTCTACTTTATCTAGTAGTAGGTTATGGTCTACCTTATCAAAAGCCTTACTGAAGTCCAAGTAAACTATATCAACGGCATTCCTCTGGTCCACTAATTTTGTCACATTATCAAAGAATGCAATAAGATTAGTCTGGCATGATCTGTTTTTGACAAATCCATGTTGGCTTTTGGCTATTACTTTGTTTGCTTCTAGGTGTTCGCAAATTCGTTGCTTGATTATTTTTTCCAGAATCTTTCCTGGTATTGAGGTTAGGCTGATAGGTCTGTAGTTTCCTGGATCTAATTTTTTCCCTTTTTTGAAGATGGGAACCACATCAGCTCTTTTCCAGTCCTCTGGTAGTTCCCCGGTGTTCCAGGATCTCTGAAAGATATAATTCAGTGGTTCTGAGATCTCGTCTGCTAGTTCCTTCAGAACTCTGGGGTGTAATCCATCCGGTCCTGGTGATTTGAACTCATCTAGGGTAGACAGGTGCTCACTTACCATTTTCTTCCCTATTTCAATTTGTGTTCCTAATTTTGTGGTGCTGCTTTTGATAGGTTGGACTGTTTTATCCCTTTGTGTAAAGACAGATGCAAAACATGAGTTAAATAGTTCTGCTTTCTCCCTGTTGCTTGTCACCTTCTTGCCACTTTCTCCTAGCAATGGACCAATTGTTTCCTTAACTTTTTTCTTGTTTTTAACATGTTGGAAGAAGCTTTTTTTGTTAATTTTTACTTTTGTGGCAAGCCTTTCTTCATTGTGAGCCTTAGCTTTCCTCACTTCATCTTTACAGGCTCGGGCTATTTGCTGATATTCTGCCTTAGTTATGTCCCCCTCCTTCCACTTTTTATACTTACTTTTTTTGTCTTTCAGTTTGTCAGATAGTTGTTTATGCAGCCATGCTGGTTTCTTTTGGGAGCTGTTGTTTTTCTTCTTCATTGGTATTGTGTTAGACTGGGCTTTTCTAATCTCATTTTTCAAAATTTCCCAAGCTTCTTGAGTTGTTTTCCCCTCGAGGATTCTCATCCATGGAATTTTTCCCAAGCTCTCTCTAAGTTTATTGAAATTAGCTTTCTTAAAGTCCAAGACTCTAGTTTGACTTTGTTCTACTACTTGTGTTTGGATAATGTTGAATTCCAATATTGCATGGTCACTTGCCCCCAGGGTTCCTATGACTTCAACACCTTCTATCATTTCCTCTCTGTTAGTGAGAATTAAGTCCAGTATGGCCGATCCCCTTGTTTCCTTCTCTACTTTTTGGAAAACAAAGTTGTCTGCTAGGTTTGTTAGGAACCTGTTGGATCTTCCACTTGGTGCAGAGTTTGTTTCCCAGTTGATGTCAGGGTAGTTAAAATCTCCCATTACTATTGTGGTGTGCTTCCTACATACCTTAGTTAGCTGACTAGCAAAGAGTTCATCTTCTTCCTCTGCTTGGTTGGGTGGCCTGTAGTATAGACCTATGGCAATGTCATTTCCCCCACAACCTTTAATATTGACCCAAATGCATTCAAGATAGTTCTCATTATTGTTGTGCTCTATTTCTGTAGAGACATAGTTATTTCTTATATATAGTGCAACTCCACCTCCTCTTTTATTTGGTCTATTTCTTTTAAATAATTTAAATCCTTCTAGCTGTATGTTCCATTTGTCAGTTTCATCCCACCAAGTTTCTGTAATGGCAATAATATCATATCTGCCCTCTTTTACTTGAATTTCTAATTCTCCCTGTTTATTCCTCATGCTCTGTGCATTGGTATATAGACATTTGAGTCCATTTTGATTGACCTTGTGTTTACTGTCTACATAACCTGTATTATGCCTGACTGCCCCTATTTTCTTGCCACTTGTGTGATTCATGCACATGGTATGACAATCACTATTACATGCTTGGTTTTGCTTGACAGCAGGAGTGATAATCTTACCCACACACACATCTATGTTACATGCATTTATAACCCTATGAATTTTAGTTTGCTGGGGACAGAGATGTTCTGTATCTATTAATTCTCTGTCCCCGCTCTTCAGTTTAAATGTTTATCAAGAAAATCTGTGAATTTAATGCCAAGTAACTCAGTTCCTTTCTTGGATGGGTGCAACCCATCTCTTTTGTACAGTTTTTCATTGGACCAGCTACAGGCTTCATGACTAATAAAACCAAAGCCTTCCCTTTTACACCACTCCTTTAGCCAAACATTAAACTCTGCTACACGCTGGCCCTTCCCTTTTTGTTCCTTATATACAGGTAAAACCTCTGAAAAGATAAGCCTACAACCTATACTATTAAGTTCATACCCCAAGTTCTGGAAATCATTCTGCACAGAAAGTACATCTTTCTGGGATAGATCATTAGTGCCAAGATGTATAATAGCATCAACGTCACAGTCCTTACTTGCATTCTTGACTATCTTAAGAATACGCCTCTTGTCTCTGCTGGCAGTAGCACCTGGCAGACACCTGACCTCTTTTAAAACCTCCGTATCCTCTCCTAAATTAACATCTCTTACGATTGAATCACCAACCAGAAGGTGACTTCTCTTTTTACATACCTTGATCTTCTTCTGCGACTGATGTGTGATACCTGGTTCCCCTTTTCGCCTTTCCGAAGAAAGTTCTTCGTTTTGGACCACGATCCCCTGCTTATTTGAGTCATCATTATCACAACTGCCTTGACCTATCTCTTTAGTGTCCCCATTAAGGTCAGCAAGGGCACTATATCTGTTTTGCTGGGTCACAGCAAAAGCTTTGGGTTTATGGTTCACAGCTCTCAACCTGCCAGATCCCACAGTTGTCCAGACAGCTCTTCTCCTGCAAGATCTTTGTGGTAGAGGGGGCTGATAGTGTGGCTTCACCATAGAGTGGAATGGCTGACGCAGACACCTAGTTTCTGCTTGGAGAGCACAGATTACAGATTCTAGATAGGTAATCTGCCTATGTAGACTCGTAATTTGTTTACAAAGGGGACAGTATCCAAATTTGAAAAGAGTACTGCGAAAGACAGGTGCAAAACAGCTATTACATTGAACTAAGCCAGTCATTTTGAAATAAATAAAATCACAATCTCAAACACACTAATCTAGAATGTATTATTGCTATTTTGGTTTATAGATATATGATTCGCGCGCCGTTAGGCGCGCGGGCCCCCACCTCAGTGTCTTTGTCTTGTGACTCACCCCCTCCTTCTCTCCAGCAGCTCCAATCCTAGCTTCAGGAAGATTCAAATGATATGTTTTCTTCTACTTTAAAAAGTTATCAGGCAAACTCATTTTAGGCATACCTTAGCCTAGATAGAGTTTCATCCTTCATATTAACGGGAGAACAGCTGTTGTCAATGTGGAGCATATTTGGCTGACCTATTTTTACCCTACCTGTCCAGCAATCCAGAGGTGTCCTCTAATTGTAATTGCTTCTTTCCTTGTGCAGATATTAGAAATTCAATAATGCAGAAGGCAGTTTCCAATTATAGATGCCTGAAGGAGTATGAGGACATGTTCTTCATCCCTGTGACAAAGTGAATGCATTTGAAAACATAACTGTTCACCTAGTGGTGTTTAATACATTCATTAATGATTTGAGGAAAGGTGTTAAAGTTACACAATTCTGATGCATAGTAGTTCCAGATTGGAAATGACTGCAGATACTTGACAATCCAAGACCTTGAATTTATATTGTCTCAGCAGATTAGATTCTTTGATAAAACTAAAATAGATTTGAGGTATTGAGTTCAGTCCAGAATTAGTATATTTAGAGCAGGCCCACTGAAATAAATTGAGCTTCAATTAGCTAGAGCAAATGTTTATGTCTCATTGATTTCAGTTGGTAGACGCTAATGGTTACTATATTCAAATGTAGTCTGCTCAACATAAATGGGAATTTTTGCATCTAGTTACCACACATCCTGATATGTAAGAAATATTTTCTACACTTTTATTAGGTAGGAGATCAACCTGTAAATCCTAGTTAATCAGATAATTTTTGATCAGCACTATAATGTTTTACAAATGCTACAGCATGGGTATCAAACTAGCAGCCCACGAGCCGGTTGTGTCATACACGGGTCATGCCCACCCCACCTCTGCGAAGGGAAAAAACATCACAAAATGTCACGTGACAGCAACGTGACTCCACACATTTTACACCCGTGTGCGGCAGTATTTTATATGCAGTCACACAGAAAGGTCCACTGTAAAACGAATAGATTTTCCTCTTTTTCACAGCACTGGTGTGTTGTGTTCTTTGCTAGAATGCTACATTATGTTGCCCTATTTCATAAAAGACACATGGAAATTGGAAATCATTCAGATGATAGCAACAGAATTGTTCAGATGTCTGGAGAATTTCACATGTAACTAGGAGCTGGGCTTCTTCAATTTAAAAGTGTTCTGACCTAGGATTCCTGAGACAGTGAAAAACACACGCTTAGTCCCCAAAACCCTCTTTTTATTTCAACGGCTGTGAATTATGTTCATTCACAGCCCATAATGAATCACAAATAATTTGTAAATAGTCTGACAGAAGTCTGTCAAAGTCTTTCGGGATAAGGTTGATAAGCACCCACCTTTATCTCCCTTGAAACGCTGCCAAAGACCTAATTGCCAATTAGCTTTGCAAGGCCACATTGAGCACAGAGTCAAAACGGAGCTTCAGAATTTAAACCAATCAGAACAAACAAAGTTGCTTCCTGCAAAGGCTCATGTGCCTTTGCTCCTCCTTTATGTCTTATGGGAAGGGCCAATCATCTCCAAGCCTTATTCCCGAATCGTGCCTTTTGTCTTAACTGCTCTTGTTAAGCCTTCTGGCAGCTCTGTGCATGCGCACACTGGGAACAGGCTCCCCCTGTTCCTCTTCCTTGCTAATGTCCGACTCTGGAAAGTCCAGAGGCAGCACATAACTCCCAGATGACCCTGGCCCCCTCTGTGCCTCCAACACAGAGCTCTCATCCAAGCCTTCCCCAGGCTCCAGGACTGGCCCATGTTCCCCCCAACCTCCTCACTGTCTGACTCTGCTGCCAGCTCCGCAAGCCGCCAGCAGACCACAACAAAAAGAGAGAAGGATGAGGAACTTAACATACACAATGAAGTCTGCCCAAAGACACATTTGTGGTCTTATCTTCTATTTGTGAAAGCAAGGTCTGAATTTCTTTCTGTACTTGGATTCACTGTGAACTTTCTTGTCTTAGCCTTTTTATTTATAATCCTGACAGAATATGCTATAAACTCAGATATCTTATTATTCATTTAATTGTTGTGTTCTGCTTCAGCAACAGAACTATTCAGATGTGTTATGTCACTAGCATGACTCTGTATATCTATATTTACATAAACTAATACATACAAATATATGCATTCTTTTTCTCACTCTCACTTTCACAAATTCACGCATCCAAGAAAACATGCAGTGCTTTTTTCCTATTGACCAGAAGATCTAAGCAATAGGTGCCAAAAACACGTCTGTCTTGTAAAAATGAGGCTACATAAAGATAGTAGATCTTCATCATAGAGAAAAAATTGAAATAATAATAATAATGCAAGCTGACTGTGAAAGAAGTTTGGAGTCATAGATTTCGACTGGTAGGTCTTCTCTTCACAGGGCTTCTAACCATTCTAAGGGATCTTCAGCTAAACCAAATAAATTAGACATACATGTGGAAAGATCTTGCAGGACTTGTGAGGTCAATCCAGATCTCTTGTGCCCTTTCAGCTCTTATGTACTCATATCAATGCTTTAACAGGCTCGAATTCTATTCATTTTTAGCAGAAGCATGCAGCTTTTCCATAGAAGACAATTAGACTAGCCCAAGGTCCAAAGCAGAGAGTTTTAGATACCCATACGTTGATTGCTTGGTAAGCTACTAAGATCCTCACTAGAGAAGGCATTGCCTTCATGATTCATTTCCTCTAATAGGAAAAATATTGTCTGCAGTATACTCTGGACAATAAAAAGCTTGTCACAATTTGGGTTGACATCAGGAAGAGGTTGGCATCGATCTGTGGAAACCTTTTCAAAAAGCTGCCGGCTATTCTGAAGTATCTTTCTTGTGGCCATGACTCCTATTCCTATTCTACTTTGGGGGAGAATCAAAGATAACAGCCCCAGGCTGTAATTGAATCTTCGGAAATTATACTGCAAAAGATTAAAATTCCATTCTTTTTCTAAAAACCCTGGTTGGGAAACCCAGTGCAAAATAGTATAGTATCAACCAAAGCCAAATGAAATCTATGTATTGATTGGCTGCCTTGTTACAAAGTACTGTAACAAAATTACAAATACTAATATGTAAGTGAATAGAAGAACATGAATCGTAAAGAACACTCTGTAATGTAATATATGTATGTATGTATGTATGTATGTATGTATGTATGTGTGTTACAACCCCTGGTATGCTCAAATCCCAGTAAGGGTATGGCTAGCTGATGAGAGCTAAATAGCTTGAAATAGATCTATACTAGTCTCCCTTTATTTATTTATCAGCACAAATACAACACACACACCACACACACACACACATGTATGTATGTATGTATGTGTGCGTGTTACAACCCCTGGTATGCCCAAGGGGTTGTTATTTATCAGCACAAATACAACACACATACAGACACATACATACATACATACATACATACATACACACACACACATACATATATACATACATACACACACACATACATACGTACGTACGTACATACATACATACATACATACATACATACATACAGGCACATCTTTTTCAGAATTGCTTTATTTAGTTAGTGCTAAGTACAAGCAACTGAATGAAAAGACAAAAGAAAGGCTTGTTGATTTATGCCTTCAGATTCACAGGCATGAGAATCAGAGGTCATCTGAGGTGGAAGGTTTCACCCAACAGTTGAACACTGCGGAATAATATTTTTATAATATTTACCACTGGGTGGTATTTCTCAACAAGTCATGGGAGGAATGGAACTAGTGGTAAAGGATTTTCCAGTGTGATGAATCTGAAGAAATAAGGATTTATTATAAGTTACATAATAATACAAAGTACCCAGTGAAAACTTTGTATAAAACAAAATAGATTTTTTTTCTAATGTGCACAGCATAAGAAGAGCAGCAGCTATACAGCTTTGCACTGAAATGCAATTAGCAATACGCTAGTAGCAAAGCAAACAATAACACAGGGGGAAAAGATCAGAACAAAACAAAAAATAATTATGCGAAAATGACCACGTTAATTGCATTGCAAAAGGCAAAGCATACCCAGGGAGAAAGAGAGAAACTTGCTGTTCTTGCTTGTTCTTATTTATAATAAAAATGCAGTAACTGTTAATAAATTATGCTAATTTTGTGTTTGAAAGCAGGGTCATGGGAATTTCAGCATGCTGTTTAAACAACATTCACAGCAAAGCAGTGAACCTAAAACCTTTCTCTCTTGCCCAAAACCTGCACCATCTTTGAGCTTTGGGAGTAGCCGTGATTTGACCATTTTAAAATTTTAAGATCAGCAGGTACAATAAAATTATAATGAAGCCTCAACAATATAATTGATTTCTTTGTAAGGCTTGGGTTGATGATGTATTCTTCACAGTGCCAAGCCGGATAGCCTTCATGCTATTCATTTGCGTAAGCTTATTCTTTTCAAGTGAAATGGTTGTAAATTAGGTAAAGGATTATGAGCCAAACCCCCATAAAGAATCTGCTTGTTCTCTTGAGCACCTTTTTCATAGTAGCTGAAGCACTGATGCATGGGATGGGCAATCAGTGAAACATACTAGGCAGTGTTGGATTTTGGGAGAGCTGCACTATTAATACTCAAGCCAGGATTCAAACTTCTACATCTATGCACATGATTATGTTTTAAACCTTAATTTACTGTGACTAGATAGCAATTTTCTGCAAAAGTTCCAAGAATTTATTGTAATCCAGCATGAAGATTCAACTACTTCCTGCCCTCTCCCCCGGCCCTTTTTATTAAATCTTATAGGCATATGGATCCTGGGATCCACTATTGCACATTTAAAGAGCCAAACATTTTAAAGATGGCACTGGATAAGGCCTTTTTTTTTAATGCAGTCACTGATTGGGTCAATTTGCAGGGCCCCAGTTTTTGCTTTTGTGTGTGTTCCTTGAACAAGAGATGAGAGATTGAGTTTATGGTGGGTTTATGGAGTTTAACATAATTTATGTTGCTGCTTCTGTTAAAACTGTTTGGGTGATTGTTGGAGTATGATCTGGTATATTAGAGAATGAGAGAGATTCCAGGGGTGTTGGAGAATTCTGGATGTATGAAAGGTAAAAGGTACCCCCACACATTCAGAGCAGACAGTAAAATTTCATTTTCTTGTAGCCCTTCCTATCTATTCTCATCATGATTATTTGCATTTCTACAAGACACAAGAGCACCAATTGATGCTTGGCCTGTTTTCTGGGACTGGAGCCACCATTGTGTGGTCACATGGCTTCAGTTCCTGGAAGATGGAGTGGCTGGTATAAATTAAAGGGCAAACCAAAGAGGCGCTGCCATCCTGACTGTGTCCCCTGATTATTTTGGACTAAGGACTGTCATACTTGTTAGGGATGTAACCCTAGGCTTGGCTTGGCAATGTATATAAGCTATGATTACTTTACTGTTACTTTAAATGCTTAAGAGATGTAATTGGTTTGTTCCCTTAAGCAGCCATAAGAGGGAGCCAGAATGACTGTTAGCTCTCTGTTTTGTTAAACGTTAATCGGTGTATTTTGAGGTATTGTGGTTTGCTACTGTTTAGCTATACATTTGTGTGTTAGACTGACTATTTTGATAACTGAATTACTGAACCGTGTATGACTTGGACTGTTAACTGGACTCTGAATACTTCTATATTTCTACATAGTAAACTACTATATTTTTATACTATTCAGTGTCTCTGTATGCTGGTTTGTGCGTGTTATTCCATATCACTCTCATTACGCTTCTCTGCATACTCGCTCTTCTAATGGAGAGCTTAACAGTTCTCCTTTTTGATCATAGGCAGGCACTAATCTGACCACATCGGAAGCTTATCTGGTTTGTTCCATGCCAATTCAGGCCACATTGCTGCCTACCAAGCAGAAAGCAAGGAGAATTTAGGAGCGGAGGCTGCCAACGCTTGTCAGCCTGATCAGGAAGTGGTAGGCTTGCAGATTGGAGGTACTGAGAGTAGCATGGACTGGGTTCCCTCAAGGATATACTTCAGCATAGTTTGCATTTTCACTGATTTTTGGAAACTCCAAGTAGTCTTTATTCAGTGACCACAATTGGGACCAGCAATTAGGTCATAAAATGAAATGGATGCTGAGTGAAATTGCCACTGTGTTTATGATCTTCATTTTTTTTTTGCTTTATAAACTTAAGAAGATTGTAAAAATGAGGGTTGATCATAAAGTTATGTTTTCATCACCATTTGTCACCTCGTTAAATGAGGACTACCTGAACCCAAGTGGAAGATGAGCCAGTAGATTTCATGGTCCCATGTGTTGTGTAAGACAGACTGAAATTGAGGCTAATCCATGCAGACATTAGTGAGAGGGTGTGGGACAGAGGGGAAATGAAGTATTTTGGTTCCAAAGGGCTTTGGTCATTTCTTTATAGAGATATATATATACTGACATTAAGAAATGAATCAAGCATCATTTCTACTGCCTCCATTTTTCTGTTCAACATGTATTATCATTCCATTTCCTTTCATAAGAAAACACGGATTTTTCAACTTTTTCACATCAGTTGTAATGACCTCACAATCCCTATCTCATTGATTACTTTTCCTCAAAATTGAAATTAAAAAATAAGCCAGTTATAGGTCACATGTATTTCTGTAGGTGAAGATGTGTAATTCAAACTAATATTCCAATGCCTACCTTTTCCTTCGTTGATTCCTTAAAAGGAAAAGGAACTGAAAATAATGGCAAATAATTGAAAATCCTAATTATATGTTATATTTTTATGTTACGTTATATGTTATGTAATATATCAGAACTCTATCTATTAATTTAGGAACAGATATATTTATAGGCGTTTTAGATGCTTATTTCAGGATAAGGTTCTCACATTCTTTACCATAGCTCATATTTTAAATATAACTAGCCATGGTGGTGCAGTGGTTAGAATGCAGTATTTCAGGCTCACTGCCAGGAGTTCAATCCTCACTGGCTCAGGGTTGACTCAGTCTTCCATTCTTCCGAGGTCAATAAAATGAGGACCCAGATTGTTGGGGGAAATATGCTGACTCTGTAAATCGCTTAGAGAGAGCTGTAAAGCACTGTGAAGCGGTATATAAGTATAAATGTTAATTGTTAAGTAATGTGCGCATTCCCTTGAGTTGTGGGCAAGTGTAATCATGTTTTTGGACTCATAGAAATGAAAATATGTCTTAAAATTGAGTGGGTATATTTCAGTACTGAGGGAAATTTTAAAATGGGTGAATATATGCATGTGAGGGGGGGTTGTGTGTGTTTATAATAATAAAAGAGCTATTTTCATTTGAATGGACCAAACTCCCATGAACAGAAATTTCCCATCTTAAAAAAAAAATGTCACAAATTAGAAGTTGTGAAACAGCGTGACTGTTCCTTGGTTTTATATTTGTCCTGCTGCATTATTTCAGGTTTATTCTTGCTCCAACATTGCATATATTTTTATCCCAACTATGAGTGGGTCACAAAAATGCATATTACAATCTGAAGTGATACTCAGCATGATAATTAGATTTCTTTTTTGGCTAATACTTCTGAATACATGAGTACCAAAGGGATTTCTGTTGAATTTTTTTTTAACTAAAGATTATAACTGCAATATTAAAAATGTTTCCAGTGAGGCAAGAAAAAGTAATATTCACATTTTTTGCTTTGTTTATTTATTAAACTAAACCTCCCATTGCACTATAATGCAATCCTAGGTAGTTTACAATCCAATAAACGAAATTAAAAAACAGTAAGAGAATAATAAATATATTAAAATTAACAAAGAAGTAGCTAAATTAACAAGGGTTATACAATCAAATGGAAGTAGGAGCTTCTATTTAATCTGGTAACCACCTTCAGAATGGCAAACCCCTATCTGGGACCCAGACCAATCTGCAGATCCAGCTTTTAAAGTCTTTATGGGATGCTAAGAGGGTGGGGTAGATCTGATCTTCATATGATGTTCCAATGGGCAGGTGCTTCGTCAGAGAAGACTCTTCACCTGGACCCTACCAGTCAAAATTCCTTGGCTGACAGGGTTCACAGCCAGCCTTTTTTCCTCGTGCTGGTCAATCTCATTGGGTTAAGAGAGTTTTTCAAATAATCTGGGTCAGTGACGTGCGGTGAGGGTTATGGCTGGGGAGGCTGGTGACATCATCAGGAAGGCGGGGAATGGGACCACGTGTGCAGACCACGTGTGCAGACCACGTGTGCAGACCACGTGGTCTCATTCTCCGCCTTCCTGAGTGAACATTAAGGGGACCGCGGCGTAGCATTACTTCCTCTACCGGCACCAGTCCCTTTCACCCCGCTCAAGCCTTGCCGCCTGCAGCCACCGCCCGCCCTCACTGCTCCTTTCGTTGCTTGCCCGCCCGCCTCTAAGGCACGCCAAAGCCTCCTTCGTCCCCCCCCAGCGCGCGCCCTTTTTATTTCCCGCGACACCCCCCCCCCATTTCGGGAAAGCTTTCCCCATTGCCTGGGGGTTGAGGGGGGCGGCTCCTCTCCCCCCACTCCCTCCGTCCCTGCCTCTCTCCTCAGCCCCAAAGCTCCGTCCGCGCGACTCACTTCCAAGGCGATGGCTGCTCCATCCCGCTCCGGCTCTGGAAGCAACCGAAGATCAGGCTGCGTCGCTCGCTCGCTCGCCGGACTGCTTCGGCGCCATTCTGGCTACCTTCGTCCATCCGCACCCGGGAGATGCGGAAGCAGTCCGGTGGACGAGTGACCGAAGATCTCGCTGCCTCGCTCGCTGCCTCACTCGCTCGCTCGCCGGACTGCTTCGGCGCCATTCTGGCTCCCTTCGTCCATCCGCGCCCGGGAGACGCGGAGGGAGAAATGTTGTCGGCGCCTCCAGATGACGAACCAGTCGCTTGCTTTCGTCATCGGGAGGCCGATAACATTTCTGCCTCCATGTCTCCCGGGCGCCGAAGCAGTCCGGCGAGCGAGCGAGCAAGGCAGCGAGATCTTCGGTCACTCGTCCACCGGACTGCTTCCGCATCACCCGGGCGCGGATGGACGAAGGGAGCCAGAATGGCGCCGAAGCAGTCCGGCGAGCGAGCGAGCGAGGCAGCGAGATCTTCGGTCACTCGTCCACCGGACTGCTTCCGCATCTCCCGGGCGCGGATGGACGAAGGGAGCCAGAATGGCGCCGAAGCAGTCCGGCGAGCGAGCGAGCGAGGCAGCGAGATCTTCGGTCACTCGTCCACCGGACTGCTTCCGCATCTCCCGGGCGCGGATGGACGAAGGGAGCCAGAATGGCGCCGAAGCAGTCCGGCGAGCGAGCGAGTGAGGCAGCGAGATCTTCGGTCACTCGTCCACCGGACTGCTTCCGCATCTCCCGGGCGCGGATGGACGAAGGGAGCCAGAATGGCGCCGAAGCAGTCCGGCGAGCGAGCGAGCGAGGCAGCGAGATCTTCGGTCACTCGTCCACCGGACTGCTTCCGCATCTCCCGGGCGCGGATGGACGAAGGGAGCCAGAATGGCGCCGAAGCAGTCCGGCGAGCGAGCGAGCGAGGCAGCGAGATCTTCGGTCACTCGTCCACCGGACTGCTTCCGCATCTCCCGGGCGCGGATGGACGAAGGGAGCCAGAATGGCGCCGAAGCAGTCCGGCGAGCGAGCGAGTGAGGCAGCGAGATCTTCGGTCACTCGTCCACCGGACTGCTTCCGCATCTCCCGGGCGCGGATGGACGAAGGGAGCCAGAATGGCGCCGAAGCAGTCCGGCGAGCGAGCGAGCGAGGCAGCGAGATCTTCGGTCACTCGTCCACCGGACTGCTTCCGCATCTCCCGGGCGCGGATGGACGAAGGGAGCCAGAATGGCGCCAAGACAGTCCGGTGGACGAGTGACCGAAGATCTCGCTGCCTCACTCGCCGGACTGCTTCGGCGCCATTCTGGCTCCCTTCGTCCATCCGCGCCCGGGAGATGCGGAAGCAGTCCGGTGGACGAGTGACCGAAGATCTCGCTGCCTCGCTCGCTCGCTTGCCGGACTGCTTCGGCGCCCGGGAGACGTGGAGGCAGAAATGTTGTCGGCCTCCCGATGACGAAAGCAAGCGGCTGGTTCGTCATCCGGAGGCGCCGACAACATTGCTCCCTCCGCGTCTCCCGGGCGCGGCCGGACGGATGTATATAATATTATATATAGTATATAATATTATATACTATTATTCCATGAAGAGAGGTGAGGCCCTGCCTCCCCTGCCTCTAGTGACCGCACGTCACTGATCTGGGTCCATGCCATAAAGGGATGTAAAGGTCTTAAGTAAAACCTTGAATTGTACCCAGAAGTAAACTAGCAGCTAGTGCAGCTTACAGAATCAAGGTGGTATAGGAGCCATCCTAGCCCCCCCCCCCCGAATTGTGCAGCTGCATTCTGAGCCAACAGTTGTTTCCAAATACTTTTCAAGAATAGTCCCATGAAGAGCACATTGCGCTAATCCTAGTGAGAGATGACCTGAGTACAAGGTTTCCTGATCCAGGAAAGTACTCAAAGGCCCCTCCTAACAATGGCTGCCACCTTCTCTTCAGGCAGGAGTCAAGAGTCCAGGAGAACCCCCAAGTTGTGCACTAAGTCTGTCTTGAAGCAGTGCTACCCTGTCCAGAACTAAAGATGTTAAATGGCTGGCTCCCAAAGCCCATTCACCCATAGTCACTTGGTCTTAGTTGATCTTATTATTCAACCAAAGCTTATTGTCTCCTGTCTAGATCCCCAGAGCCTCCAGGTACCGCAAGACAGCAGTGACAGCAGCACTTGAGTCACCCACGATGGGGATATAAAATTGAGCATCATCGGCATACTGATGATACCTCATCCCCTTATGGTGAAGGTATAAGGTATATTCTTCCTATCAACACAAATTGGGACTGGCCTTGAGGGGTAAAGGAGAACAAGGAAAGATAATCTACTCCCATCCCACTCTCACCAGAGATCATTGATAAGCGGGACCAATTCTGTTTCTGTCCCCTAACTGAGTTTGAAACCCGTCTGGAAAGGGTCCAGTCCTCAGTCCACTTTGCTCAGATTGTGGGAGCCTTATAGCCATAAATGCAGCTTGATGTGAAAGCCAAACTGCCAAAATTTTCTCTGGAACAAAGATCGGGAGATTGTCCATAAGTACTCCATAAAAGTAGAGTAGATTTTTCAGAACAGAAGGCAGAAATTGATGATTTTGCAGCCACTTATGATCAGCTGGGTGTTGAGGTTTCATTGTTCTTTGAGCCATAAATGCAACCTTTCATGGACTCAAGGTTTGACCAAACCTCGTTGTTTTAAATCACTTTGTAGTGTTTTTATTGCCTCTTTATGATTGGAAAACTTTTGAACAACAAGTCTGCACATAGCTGAGTTTCCCTTCAGCCTGTTTAAAAAGAAAGAAAATTACATTTTTTCAACTTTGGAAAGGACTTTTTTTTCTGTAACTTTTTGCAACATACAATAGGGATTTTAGAGTTGTTTTTTAAGAATTTAAATGCTATGGTTTGTGAAACTGATTTAAAGAAAGACTTTGAAATTAATTAGAAAGGGAAAAGTGAATCTTGTTTATATTTCAATGCAAAACAACATTTCGAAGTTCAATTACTAAAGCTCATGATGATTACTTTAAAGGAAATATTTGATTTGTGGGTTTGTGAAGTTTTTGAGCTTTATAACTCTTTATTGGAACTAAACGTTGCTACCAAAGATGAATAACCTCCCTTGAAAACAATAAAAATGGATTTTAAGATGGACTTAAATATTATAATATTCTATATATACAAAACAGCTACTGTGTGTATGTATGTTCCAGCATAACTCTGGAACGCCTCAAGCAATTTCAACCAAACTTGGTACATAGATGACTTACTCTCTGGAAACAAATGCTGTGGGGGTGACACCCCTAACGCACCTGGGGGGGGGTTCTATTAAGATACAGGCTGTTATGCCTTAAAATGTCTTCTACTGTACTGCTGTAAAATGGTTTCTACTGCGCAGCGCAGTGGAGTTGCCATGGTAACGGCTTCACAGTACTCTACAAGGGGGCTCCCTCTGGTAAGGGGGGAAATCCAACATTATAAATTACGTTTGGTCCGGACATTTTCCCCCTATAAATAAATACTCTGACAATGCCAGGTTATCGGTTAGTTTACAATAAAGAGATGGAAATAGTAGATGTATAAGTGGAATTGAATGGTCATTTAAAAATCAGAAAGCCTCCTAATGGTGAGGTGGAATATTTTTTAAAATTGAAATACAAGACATTTACTGAAGTTATTTCAAGGGAATTACAAATGGACTTGGATAAAGGTAACGAAAACTTCAAGAGAAGCGGCAAAGAGACAAGAAGAAAGCAAGAATTAGACTTTTACCTATCTAAGGATGGCTGCAATAATAAAAATTAATATGGACTAAAAAGAAAAAAAATAAATGCAGAGTAAAAGAAAAAAATGGAGAGAGTAAGAAAAAGGAAAAAAAGAAGCAAGAATATAGTAAAGAAAAAGAAAATAAATAAAGAAGACTGCAAACAGTATTCTTTTAAAGGCCCTGGCTGTGGTTTGAGCAAGAAGATTATTCCCTTGTCTTGCGCTGCTTAAACCTGCCAGCGATCATTCCAGACAGCAACTTGTGAGCAATCAATCTCTCTGTTTATACAAAGAGATTTGAAAAGTGGGTTTGCCCACCAGCTCTTCATTCTTCAATGGGGTTATCAGGTCTGCTTTTCACAGAAAGATTTTTAATCTGCCTTTTTTTTTCTTCAGAAGCCACACAGAGTTTATAGTGTGTTTAAAAAATTATGAACTCTTGAATTTTCAGTAATTCTACATAAATATGACCTAAATCTTGATCTCCACACATCCTAAAAGTAGGTAAAAGCACCCAATTAAACCAGTGTGTACTTACAAACTACTGATTTTGTCAGTTATTTAAAGATTTTAGAGAGTCTTGATTATAAAGTTATAAAGAAAAATGCCCTAAAGAATAGCTGTGGTTATAATCAACAACTTGATTGCAACTGCAGGAAAACTGCAACATCTAAGTACTAATCATACTAATCAAGACACAGTTGATAAAATGTATAATCACGGGAATTCTAGCATTATTGCATAGATGGGGTCCCCGAGCTCATACATTTTATTACTGTATGTCCTGATGCAGATGAAGAAAACTTTTATTGTTTCTCTGGCCGTCTGTCTCCCGGCAAATTCAGGACCTGCCACCTTCCAAGGCTATCTACAGGTAGCCCTCAACTTATTGCCACAATTGGGACCAAAGCAGCTAAGCAAGGCAGTCATTAAGTGAGCTGCATCCAATTTTATGAAATTTCCCATAGTCGTTAAGTGAATGACATGGTTGTTAAGCAAACCTGGCTTCCTCCATGTTCTTTGCTTGTTGTAAGTGCTTTGGGAAGGTCACAAACGGTGATCATTGCAGCATTCCTAATAAATGCTGGATGCCAAGCACCTACATTTTGATCACATGACTGTGGAGATGCTGCAGGGATGTCAAACTGGCGGCCTGCAGGCCGCATGCATTGCATACAGGCCATGCCCACCCCAGCTCCGTGAATGGGGAAAATGTCGTGAAACATCATGTGACGGCAAAGTGACACGGCGAGTTTGACACCCATGCTGTAGGGGTTGTAAGTACAAGGATTGGCCGTAAGTCACTTTTTTCAGCCCAATCATAGTTCTACATGAAGATATAAGTTCAGGTCCTTCTTTCTGGGAACTTTTGGTTTTATTCTGCAGATGCTGTACAATTTGTGTAATCACTATGTATTGATTGGCTTTACCACTGATCCATTTAACTTTGTTTAAAGAAAATAATTGGGGAATTAATCTTGCTGTGGATTTTGCTATGGGGTGATATTGCCATATAAAGGATGGGGTGGGGTAAACAGATGTTGTATATTATTCCTTGTTGACTGGCTGTAGCTTGGATCACAGAGGTAAATCACCAAGGGTTGTGTAACATAATAAAAAAGATGCAGTGGGGCTATTATGAAAAAGTGTCCTCTGAAGTTTAGCAACTGAAAGCCATAGTAGCCCCAAATTTGGAAACTTGCTGCACAGCAGACAGCAGGTCTCTTCACTGCTACAGGAAATTGCTTATTATAGTTTAAATCATTCTTTACTGTTTATTTTGATGATTTGCCTAATCCTTTGATGAACCCTAATTCTTTCAGTATGTTGGCTTCGCATGCGATTAAAAGTACCGTATTTTTTGAAGTATAAGATGCACCGGAGTATAAGATGCACCAAGGTTTTGAAGAGGCAATTTTTTTTAAAAAAAGTAGGTAGGTAGATAGAGAGATAGAGAGGGAGAGAAAGAGGGAGAAATACAGTAGGTAGGTAGGGAGAGAGAGAGTAGGTAGGTAGGTAGCTAAAGGGATAGAGAGAGAAAGAAATAGAGATAGAAAGATAGAGAAATACAGTAGTTAGGTAGGGGGAGAGAGAGAGTGTAGGTAGGTAGGTAGAGGGATAGAGAGAGAGAAATAGAGAGAAAGAGAGAGAGAGAGAAATACAGTAGATAGGTAGAGAGAGAGAGTAGGTAGGTAGATAGAGGGAGAGGGAGAGAGAGAAATATAGTAGGGAGGGAGGGAGAGTAGGTAGGTAGGTAGATGTTTCCAGTGTATTTATCCATGTGCTGGAGAAGGAAATCGCTGACAATCTGCAGCACCTAAGACTTTGTTTCTGCTGGCACAGCACTTGATCAATGTAATTCTCATCAATCAGTTAAAGAGTTTTCCGAAAGGGAAAAAAAAAGTTTTTGCATTTTGCAAACCTCCCCAAAACAGCCCGTTTTTCTCCAAAAAAAGGCATAGCCTTGAGAGGGGGGCTTGCAGAGTGCTCCTGGGTGGTGGCGGGGCGAAAAATGAGCAAAAAACAGCCAGTTTTGCGCAAAAATGGGCCCGTTTTTTGTCAAACAAATTGCATGCATAGTCTTATGGAGGCTTATAGAGTGCTCCTGGGAGCTGGGGGGGGGGGATTGAGCAAAAAAGTCCCGTTTCTTGCTCATTTCAGCTCTCCCCAGCCCCTAGAACCTCCATAAGGCTCTGCACGGCCGTTTTGGTGAAGGGGGCGGGGTTTCAGGAGGCTGTATTCAGTGTATAAGACGCACCCAGATTTTCAGCCTCTTTTTTGAGGGAAAAAGGTGCGTCTTATATGCCAAAAAATATGGTACTTAGAGAGTTTGTCTTCTGGTGGGTGTGGTCTTTATTTTCTTATGTATTTGTTACATCATTAATCTCAATTTGCAAAGATCAAAGAACTGCTAAACTATGTAAAAGTTTATCAATGTTTAGAAACTATACAAATCTTGAGAAATACCTGGGAGAAAAAGAATATCTTTTGCTGGCATTAAAAAAAGCACTCATACAAGTTCCAAGTATAGAAGTGGGTATTCCATAACTGGGAACTCACAACAGAGAAGGTCCGCTGTCTTACACCTCTTATGGAGATTCATATCTTATTCCAGGGTGAATTGACCCAGTAAATTTAATAATTGCAGGATGATAGTGAGGGATGAGCTAGAAATTCTCATGTGATGTTAAGGTAATGATGATTTAATAGCTGACCAGCTGCTGTAAGGCTGTAAACCGAGAAGAAGAAATGAGAATGGGTCAGCAGGGTTACTGCCTCTTTAAGAAGCTGTCTATATAAGGGAGGCCATGTGAGGGTCTCTCTCTCTCTCTCTCTCTCTCTCTCTCTCTCTCTCTCTCTCTCTCTCTCCCCTCGTGTTCTATCTCCATTGTAGTTCTCCGTGTAGGCCTCCGTGTTATAGTTGAAGATTACTTGCTTGCCTGGGTTTGCCTAATACGTGTATGTACTGTATTTTTCGGACTATAAGACGCACCTGTGTATAAGACACACCAGAGTTTTGAAGAGGTAAGAAATCCCCAGCCCCGAGGAGCATTCTGCAGACTTCAGCAGGGCTGGGGGAAGACAAAAACGCCCCCGTTTTTGCGAAAAACAGGTGAAAAATAGGCAGTTTTTCACAAAAATGGGGCCATTTTGCCTTCCTCCCAGTCCTGCTGAAGCCTGCAGAATGCTTCTGGGGGAAGGCAATAACACCTCAATTTTTGTGAAAAACAATCTTTTTTCACCCATTTTTCGCAAAAAATGGATGCAGGAGAGGGCTTCAGGAGGCCAAAAATGGCTGTTTTTGGTGTATAAGACGCACCAACATTTCCACACTCTTTTAGGCGGGGAAAGGTGATCTTATACTCCAAAAATACGGTATGTATATATATGCCTTGTAGATAAACCACTGTTTGAAAAATCTCTGTGTACTGTATTTTGCTCCTGGGTTGTCTCAAAATAGTATTCATGCTGTGCAAACTGACTTGTGATAACTTTGGTTGTTCAATTGCTAAGACACTCTTTGTGACCACATGGACCATAGCACGCAAGCTCCCCCCCCCCCCGCATCCATTGTCTCCCAGAGTTTGCCCAAATTCATGATCATTGCATCAATGACACTATCTAACCATCTCATCCTCTACGGTTCCCTCCCCTTTTTCCTTCAAACTTTCCCAATATCAGGATCTTTTCCAACGTCCTGTCTTCTCATTAGGTGGCCTAAGTATTTGAGTGTCAGCTTCATTATCTGTCCTTCCAAAGAACAGTCAAGGTTGATTTCTTTAGGATTGATTTATTTAATCTCCTGAATCTCCAGCCATAATTACTACTGGGAAAAACCACAGCTTTGACTATTTGCATGTGATAACTACCCTGGAACAAACCTTTAATTCTCTTTCCTTTTTGGAACTAGTTCATCAGATAGCAGTGAAACCAGGTTAAAACAACTGTTTTAGATGAGTAGTTGTTTTAGAAGAATATCAAAAACCAATGAGAAGTGTAAGAGAAGTGTAAAAGCATGGCAAAAACATGAAGAGAATGAACAGAGTAAAGGTCGTGTCACTGGAGACCAAGATTATTTCAGTCTCCTAGTTCTAAAACTGAAATGAATTTTAGAAAACAATGGAAATCCATTGAAGATAGAAAGAAAATCCTTTTTCTACCTTTACTGACAGATTAAGTTCACTAAAGCACTTTCATCCATGTTCAATTGGATGCAATACAAATTCCCCCCCTAAATGACAGCTATTCTATTGTTTACTTTATTGCTGTAAACAACAAAGAATTCAAAGGAGCTAATTTACATACTTGCAGTCAAAGGAGATAATGTCAGTGAGCAGGCTCAAATCACGTATGCTTTAGTGTGACCGGTGCTTCAATAGGAACCATAAAATCTATTTATACAAATCAATTTGTGGATTTCCCTCCAGAAAGAGACAATTTTATTTTACTCCCATCTTTGCAGTGTGGAAAGCCAACAATGTTGTCATAGGGTTCTGTTTTGTTTTGCTTTGTTTCTGTTTTATGCTTTCAAGTCTTGACATCTGGACAAGTCCCAGCAGTTTTCTTGGCAAGATTTTAGGAGGAATTTGCCATTACTTGCTTCCTAACACTAAGAGTAAGTATGTGAGTGGCCCAAGTTCACCTAGCTGGCATCATGCCTAAAGTGAGACTAGAACTCACAGTCCTCTGGTTTCTAGTCTGCTGCCCTAACCACTGCACCAATTGTTTTCAAGTCATGCAAACCAGGAAAACCAGAGCCGGAATTTTATCTGATACATGTGTCAAGCTGACTTTATGTTGGGGACTTTATGCTTGTCATTGTGATTATGAAAACTTAACCAGACTGCTGAGCTACCGTACTATAAATGTGGGGAGAATTCAAGTTCAAGAAATCCACATTTAAAGTTAGCTGGCTTGTCAATCTCAGATAATAGAGGGAAACGGCAAAAGTCTAGGAAAATAAAGATGGAGGAGCCAACCAAGACGATGGGTTTTCTTTCTCAGTGGATTTTACAAAAAAGTGCATTTTCCATTTGGTTTTTTTGATATCCATTCCCCCCCTCCCTTTCCCACTTTCAATGTTGGATGAAAGTAAGCAATGGCAAAAAAAATGATGGCAGCAAGGCTAAAATCTAGTGAAGTTGGACAGCAACCAAAAGCAAATTGTTTAAAGATTCTATTTTATTTTATAGATTGGAAGCTGGGCTATCTTTTGGTTTGTGTATATGTTTATTAGAGATCCAGGAACTGAGAGAACATCTACTGTACTCTCTGAACTAACACAAGTGAGATTAATATCTTTAATAATAATCTGTTTATTCCTTCTCCTTTTTTCAGTTCAACTTTCTTCTTTGTTTCTAACCTAAAAATTTAGAATTCTTAATAAACCAGTAATGTTCATTCTGGGAAAGGGATCCAGCTTTAAAGTACCACTTTCTGCCAGATCAGGTTATTGGAGGAAGAACATTGCCGCTCCCGTCTTTCCTGTAAATCTGAGGTGGGAAGGATTTCTCTGGTAGTGTTCTTTAGGGATTCTTCCTAGTGCAGCAGATGTATGAGAGGAGAATTTAGAATTAGTTCGTTGCAATGAACAAGGACATGCATTCAATTTCGCAGATACTAAGATTGTTGGCTGAGCAGGAACAAAAATAGCCAGACAAATGCTTGATGCCTGGGAAATCAGCCTCATGTCAGTCAACAGGAGTGCTGATTTACCACCAGCTACCTAGGAACGGCTGCACAGGGAAAGAACAGTCAATGACTTAATAGCCAACCATCAACACCCCAATTAACAACTAAAAGCCACAAACAACCAGGCACTTTATAAATACTGCACACAGAACAGTCCAGTGCACACATTCTGGAGAAGAGAGAGAGAGGATCCCTGAGGATGGGCTTCAGCACAAGTCCTAAAACTAGGAAGAATAAACCTCTGGTCCTGGTGATTGACTCAAATTGGATCCTGCAACATTATTCTGGGACATACAGTATATATATTTGCCTCAATAGCAGAGAATTTAGAAATCCAGATGCATCATAGTAAGCAGGAGATGCTCAAGCCACACACACCTTACAGCAGTATATATTTTGTGATTGTTTGCCATCTAGAATCACTTGAGATGAAAGCCAGAGAAATTGGATGGATGAATAAATAAATAAATAAACCCACAAATGATACTCTCTGATAAGATCTCTGGGCGTAATTCCACAGTGGGGTTTTTTGGGGGGGGGTGGGGGGAGAGGTAATTGTGAGGTATACTAAGTGTAGAGTAGAAATAGAGAATTGGAAAATCAGAAAGTTCATTGATACCGTTCCAAATTCCTTCACCATATTAAAAGCATGGGAGTGGGTAAAGTTTGATGGGAAGAAGAAAGTGTGCTAAATTTAATGCATTCTGAGTATTTCTGATTCGTTACGCGTAAGTTATCTTTGAGTAATCCAAATACTGTTAAGTTATTTTCGTGGGATGTGTAACCATATGATAAAATAAAATTAAAATCCTGGAAAAGATAACAATAAATGCAGAGAGGCCAAACATACTCGTCACATTTTGTGTGCTTTGAACGTTAGAGTGTGTGCGCGTATACATTTTCATAATGGAAGTTGCTATGTAAGTTAATAATAGAGCATCTTGTTTTATTATGGAATTTTCTAATTCATTGGTGACTTGCCAAGAAAGTAAGTTGAAATAATTACAAACTCCTTATTAATCAATCATTTACCGTGGCTGTAGTACTGTCTGTCCTTAAGCCAATGAGTGGAGAAATTTTGGCCCTTCAAAGGAAGAAGAATTCCTAGCATCTCTTAATTAGCCTGGTTCCTATCTCAGTTGTAATCCTTTGGAATGAAGAGGATCTCTTGATTTCTTGCTAGATACGTCATAAGGGTTTCAATGAATGGTGTGAGGTATAGCCCGAGTAACCCCTTTTCTATTTCATTGCTTTTGTTTGCTGTGGTTGAAGCATTGCAGTAAATGACGTTATGTGTAGCCTGGGTAACTCCTTTTTTGTTTACCTATTATAAACCTTTGCTGAAAGAAGGTTATGAAATAAAATACATTTATGTAGGCTTTCTGCAAGACTGAATGTGATCTCTTGACCTTATATTTAAAGGGGGAGAATTGTAAACTGAGGCATGTAATGTAATCTTAGGAGGAATTACAGTATAACACTTGGAATTAATTCTGTGTCATGAGAAATTTCATTTCTCATTTATATTTGGTACATGTGGTTTTCCTACTACTTCCAGGATCTAGATTTTTGCAAAAATAAATTGGGCTAGTGGAAACCCATTATTTACTATAATTTTATTTGTTCACTGTTATCCATATCTTAAATTGTACCTCAAAGATCTATCTTGGTCCTATTTTGGACCAAAGGCAATTTCCAGACCCTTTATTTTTGGAGATAGCCCAGTTCATATATTTTATTTCAGCATCTTGCCAGAATATGTATAAAGTTATTTCTAAACAAACACACATTGAGCCATTTCTTTTGCATGAATAGTTGATGTACAGAAGCTGCATGTTAACTCTATTAGTTTTTGAAAGCAAACACTTTTGTGTGTATATTATTGGTATCGGGAAAGGAAAAATTTTACGTTCTTAACGTAATATGATTTCCATTTTTTAAGCTGCTCACAATTCTAAATCTTCTAACACATTGAATGCTGGTGAAATTGCATCCATATGAATGAGGAGCAGTGGGAATAATCCTTTATTATTTTACTATTGATAGCTATCTTGCAAAATCCATCTAAAATCTCTATTAGCTGTGTTGAACCTGACCCTTGTAAAAAAAATGATTTCGGTCAACCATTGTGTCCCTGAACAGAAATATGGACACAAGCAAAAATAAATCTGGGAGCTCAAATTTCTGATGGGAAGAGAAAATGACTGTCCAGAATTGCCACAGGTGTGAGAAATTAATAACATTATAGACCAGCAATATCCAATTTGAACCAGAACAAACTATGAAATATGCATCGTATATAGAACCGATCTCTTTTTTAAAAATGTCTTGTTCACGTTTCTTTCCTTCCTTTACATTAAAATGGCATGATTTTTTAAATAAAATTATGTATCTGCTACCTGCTATATACAGGTAGATCTCAACTTACAATAGTTCATTTAGTGACTGTTTGAAGTTACAACGGCACTGAAAAAAACGACCATTGCAGCATCCCCATGTTCATGTGATCAAAATTCAGATGTTTGGCAACTGACTTTCATTTATGATGGTTGCAGTATCCCAGGGTCATGTAATCACCTTTTATGACCTTCTGACAAGCTAAGTCAATAGGGAAGCCAGATTCACTCAACAACAATGTTACTAACTTAACAACTGCAGTGATCCACTTAACAGCTGTAGCAAGAAAGGCTGTAAAATGGGGCAAAATTCACTTAATAAATGTCTCGCTTAGCAGCAGAAAGTTTAGGCTCATTTGTGGTTGTAGGTTGAGGACTACCTGTACACATATTACATGTTTTTATTTTATTCATGTTATTACATTTATATGCTCCCCCACTTCCAATGACTCTGGGTGGGTTAAAAAATACTTTAAAAACCAAGAGACAAAAGCAAAGAGGGGAAGACTAACAAAAATGGATATAGTAGAAACAAAAGAGATAAAACTGCATAATTCTGAGCGGATGGGACTTCACTCTCCCTCCCTAAAGGCCTGGATGAAGAGTCGGGTCTTCACAGGTCTTCTGAATAGCAGCAAAATGAGGGCCATTCATCTCTCAGGGGAAGCTTTATTCTGGAGGACTGGCGTGGCTACAGAGAAGATGCACTTTTGCAGACCAGTTAGATGGTATCGTTTAATTGAAAGAACCTGGAGTATGCCAAATCTGCCAGATCAGATCAGCTGGGCACAGATTGCTGGAGACAAGCAGTTCCTCAAATAAAAACCTTAAAAGCATTCATCAAACTGGGGGGGGGGGGCACCCCATATCTGAATGAAACTTGCTATAAAAGTTACCTTTACTAAATTTGGTAACATGTTATAATCTAAAAGACACACTGTTCCTCCTTGTTTACAATATTAACCCTGATGTCATCTCCTCTGTAATATACCTCTTGGGACAGTCTCAAATGGTTTCCTTACTCCAGAGATTTGCTGATTGCTCTCTTGAGAACAGAAGGCTTTATGTAGCTTTCACAAAAAAAGAGAAAACAATTTCCCGTTAATAAGGTTTCATGAAAGAGGCAGTGAGACTCCCCTACAGAGATACTATGCAAATTGACTCTGTCTTGGTATACATTTGCTTAGGGGAGGAGTATGTGAATGTTTGAGAAGGTTTAAAATGTCATACTAAATGAGCACCAGGAACCCATTTGGGTTTAAAGCAAATTATCCTATCCAAATAAACCACTTTTTCATTTCTAGAATAAGAGTGAAGTTATTTTTAAAGGGAAGGTTATGTAGATATGCTCTTTGGTTTCCAATAGGCCCGTGCATACTGAATATTTGTGAACTTTGGGGCCACATCTGCCAGAATGACTGTCCAAAATGTCATATGAGTGATTACAAGTGAATTTGTCATCATACCTGGAAATCCCAGTGTCCTGGAGTGCTCAACAATGCAGTCTCATTTCCCTCCTGTTATTCCCAGATCTTGCTTTTAGTCTGATCTGTGGAGCATTTTTTGAAAGATGAATGCCCACTCTTATCGAGGTTGGCATTCCAGAGTCAGCTGTGTTTCCACTTGTCTACAGGTTCGTGGTTTATTTCTCAAACTTTGCCTGAATCTGGCCGGATAGTACTTTGTTGTATTAAAGTGGCTTCCAAATCTTCATTATTTCTGCCTCTTCCAGTGCCAATCTTCCTAAATTAAAGTTTCTTGTATATGATGCCCCTCCTTTCCACCTCTTCTTTAGCTGTTGCTTCCCTGCTCATATGCTGTTGCCTGATTCAGTGGGAGACATATTGGTAGTCACTATGATTTGGAAGCTAATACTCCTCTTTATGTTACACATGTCCCATTGGGGAGGAAATGGGCGACTATACTGCCTCAGCCAGAGAGGAAGAGACATTATGTCCATAGGGTGTCTCTTTCTCTATTGATAGAGAGGTCTGCCCAGTCTGGAATGGAGGAAGGGCCATTGTGATCTCATACTGATGCTCCCCAGCTGAAGAAACACAATTGACCATTGTGACCCCATGCAGGTCTACTCTTCTGAGAGAGAAGGAATAGATTTTTGATGGCCTGATCATCTTAGTTCTCTGTCACCTGTAACTAGAAGGTTTTGCAACATTCTCTCTGGAGAAGAGAGCACAGTGTTGAAGCAGTAAAGATTGCTGTTGTGGGTAACAAGAGTAAAATTGCCGACAGTCTCAAAAGTCCTATAAAAATCAGGTGATTGTTAACACCATAGTAATGTCAATGGTCCAAAAGAAGTGAATTATGAGAATTTTTTCCAGGAATGATTCGTTACTATTGAGTGTGAATTTAAACTGAATTTAGCCACTGTCTGTAAATGAAACATTTCCCAAAAAATAGCCTGAAAAGGTTTATAGCTATATTCTTGTGCAGAAAAAGGGAACGTTAAACTAAAACTTAAATGCTGCCTCCCATAGTGCTATAGTCTGCCTTTCTGCAATTGGTAATGTTATATCATTTATTGACCTTTATCTCTCCTCTTGTGGACAAAACAAATAGGGCTGTAGAATTATGGGGCCCATAACTTTCTCACTATTATTTGATTACTTTCAAGATAAAAAAAATACGTTATAGGGTACCTCATAAAAAAACATTTGTAGATGGAAATGAGGTATTTTTTCATGGAAAATAGAACTAATATCAAAACTTTGTCTGGTTTATCAGCTCCCTGTTTAATTCCTGGTCTAATTTAAAGTGCTGGTGATGATTTTTAAGGTTGCTAATACTCAGATTGTTTTAACAATGGCCTACTTTGATAGATGTCTAAGCAGGATCAGCATCACTTCTAAATACTAGCAAGACATTTCTGGTGTGATATTCAGATTTTGATCCAGAAGCAAATCACAGATCAGAACTTCCCCTTTCGGAAACTAAAAATACCTTTCAGTAGGGTTTAGTGTGCAATTTGAGGTTATGGTACAGTGATTTTTTACTTTGTTAATATATGGTCTGTTTTATATTATTGCTTGTTTGTATTACATTTTAAAAACTAACTTAAAATAATAGATGGTGGCCACTCTGAACATATTAGTAGCAGTAGATATTAATAACCGCACACTGTCATATTTATTACTATGAAGAAAAACAGATAGACTTAATTGCCAAAAGGTTGCATTCTAAATTCATTTACTTAATGGTAAGTCCCTTTGATCAAGTTCCATCAAAACATTTGTTCTAGCTCTGTTTCATATGTGACAAGCTAATGATTCCATCTCTAGGTAATTATGAAGAAATAAAACAAAACCAGCCTAATTGAAAAATGTGTTCAGTAAATAGCCTGTGTTTCTTCATTTTAGGATAACCTGCAAAACTGAAGCATATACCACATATACATGAAACATTGACAATAACAATAGCCTTTGAAAAGAGACAGATTGTGTGTATGACAGTACTTATTTACTTACAGTTGTTTTGGCAGAAGCAAAATATAGTAGACAGGGAAAGACATCTATATTCCAAAAATCTTGAAAGGGCAAGCTCATAAAGATGCCAAAATCAAAATCACTATTGAATATAAGGCTGTATGGAAACCATGTAGCATCTTCCTATTTCTTGGTGTGTTCATATTGAAGATAGCCTTAGTTTATTTTCAGATATGTATGTAGTAGCAGACATACATAAAAGGTGATGTCCTCTGTAATTCATCTAAACCTCTGGCAATCAAGAGATCTAGAGATCTGATGGAGAATAAGAATTTCTTTGCTCTCTTGTTGACTTTATGTCTTGAGATTACAATAACCTAACCTTGGTTTGAACATTTTCCCCTATCAGTTGAATTTCATATAAAATTTAACCTAGATTTTAAGCTTTTTTTTTGTCTATGTCTATTCTAATCTTCTGTCCTGTATCCATACTTAGTATCAGGTTTCCTATTACAATTAACAAGACCAAAAGCTTGGAGTTATATATAGATTTCAAGAGATTGGTTAAGTACTTTCTGATTTGTAGCATCCTTAGGTGAAAAAAAAAGATGGAATGCTGTAATTGCTGTATCTATATATTATATTTTTGTGTAGAAATACTGATAATTTTCAGGGAGTTTTTAAACCAGCAGTCACCAACTGGTGGTCCATGAACCACTGATGGTCTGCAAGAAAATTTTGGTGGTCCACAGAAAAGTTATTTGCATTTTTTATATTGCACTAAATCAGGGATTCTCTAACTACGGTCCCTGGGACAGGGATATGCAATGAGCGCTTGTATTGCTGCAGAGAGTCTCCCCCTTCAGGGTCTTTTTGTGCAGGTCGGAGGGGGGCAGAAATTCCGACTTGGGGTCTGCTTCAGCCTCCTGGGGCAGGGCTTTGGGCGAAGGCTGGAGGGAAGCGCTGCTGGTGGCAAAGAGCCAGAGGGCCTTGTTCCAGTGGGACTGTATCATGGCCTGGAAATGGCTGACCATCTTAGCCCAGTGAGCCTCCAGGTGCTGGCTCCTGGTCTTGCACTCCTGCAGGTCTTCCCTCTGCTTGGAAAGCTCATAGTACTCAGTGAGGTGCTTCTGCTGAGCCTTCTTCTCGGTCAGATCCAATTTGAAATGAGCCAGCTGTTTTGCCAATTCTTTCTCATGGCGTCTGCTTAGCTCCAACAACTGCTTCCTGTTGGGGCCCTAAGGAGCCTGAGCGGGCAGGGGAGGAGGGCTGGGAGGGGAGGGGCGAGTAGAGGCTGGTGAAGCACCCCTTGATGTGACTGACATCGAGTTGGCCATGCTCACCCAGTCACATGACCACCTAGCCACACCCACCCAGCCAGTCATTAGGCAGATCATATGAATGTAGTGGTCCCTGATGTCCAAAAGGTTGGTGACCCCTGCTTTAAACTATATTTGCTGCAAGATCTCCTGATATTTTTGTTGTTCATTAGTGGAGACCTAGAGGGCTTCATAGAGGATAGAAATTCTTTATTCTTTCCCCATCCATTGTTTTGTCAGTTGTGGTTTATTCCTTTTAAGCAATTGTGAAAGAATCAGCTTGACAAGGTATTAATATATTTACACCTGCATTTCCCCATAATTCCTTTCAAAATGCACATTTCTAAATGTGTCCAGAAGGCTAGTTTTGTTATAGAATCCCAAGGTTCAGTGCCATTCTACAGTAATCTATTCTTTCTTATACTAAGGTGACCAACTTTTTTACAATGAAAAGGAGGACAAAACACGTTCTATTGTCCAAAATGCTAAGTTGACCAACTTTTTTACAATGAAAAGGAGGACAAATAAATTGGAAAAAATATATCATAAATAAAAGAAATATTTTATTCATTGCAACAATAATACACTAAAATATGATATATGCATAATAAAAACATTTGCAACATTTTATATTGTAATTATGCTTACATGCCTGTTAATTATTATTTAAATGAGTACTTTTCCATTGAATTAATATTTTTTGTCAATGTATCATCTTCTAACAATATATTGGAAATATCTGAACAAGAAATATCCTTCATATTGAATTTTACAGCAAGTGCTGCAGCTAGAGTATCAACATTCAATCTCGATTTCTCACTTGTCGAAAAATCATTGGCAATTGAAAAAAACTCTTTCAACTGCTGCATTAGTTCCAGGGCAGCACAACGTAAATTGAACAAGTATAAATAAATGTTCACATGGAATATGTTCGTTTTTGAAATGGCTGAAAATATCCACCCATCTTTTATCAATTTCAACATGTTGATTTTCCCATTGTATTAATTTTTCAGAATTTAAATATACATTCAGTCTTCTAATTTCTTCAAAGAGACAATCGTCGTCTATTTTAATGTCTAGCATTTCTTTAGATAAAAATTCAACACAAGATTCAATATCTGTTCAATATACTTGCGATGAAGTAAAAAAAACACCATTAAAAACTTTAATAAAATACGTCACATAACGCGCAACAGATTAGCCTTCAAATATCAAAAAGGAGGACATGTAGGAGGACACTTTTCGAGGGAGGACGGAACTTACAAAAGAAGGACTGTCCTCCCTAAAGGAGGACGGTTGGTCACCTTACTTATACTGAAGATTGATAAAGAAATTTCAATATATTTTGAGGTTGCTGAACAATTAGAAAATATACAAAACGATGGATAACATAATGTACAGCCTTATGCAGGTGTACTTATATCTGAATCCATTGCATTAAATTGCATTTATTTTCAGGTAAATGGATAGTTTAGCCTTCTTAACTGAGGAAGGCTGAGGAGAGGATTACAGCCTTGGTTCTGATTTACACATTAGCTTTGGCAGGTATGGATCAAATTTAGTTTATATCAGAATTCACAATCATTTAATTACTCAAAATGGCTCATTGAATTCAGTATTTTAAAGGAAACAGTCCATATGGATTTGTCTTTCTTTCTTGGCAACCCTTTGCTTAGAACTAATTTGGAGTTTGTAAAAGACTACTGCTCTTTCATGGTAAATTGCACATTAATTTAAATGCCACATCTCTGTTGCTGAAACAAATCGCATCCCGAAAAAACATCAACATTTTATTTTTTTCCTCCCACCCCCATTTTCATGGTGCTGACGTGCTTCAGATTTACTGAGACTAGCATGAGATTTTTACATTTTTTTTGACAATAGCAATTAGTAGCTAAGTTCACTGGAGAAGAAAATTAGTAGCTTTGGCATGCGCACACAAAATATTTTGAATTGTCATTCTCTCACTTGAAAGTTGGCATCAATCATGTTTTCCTTTTCTCCAGTGACATTTTATCTGAAGCTGTACTTAGAATCCCATTCCTTCCTCCGCAGTCTCCTATTCAACAAAATAAACATTATTTTGTCTCCGTTTGAGAGCACTGAAAATACCAAAAAAAAAATCAATCAAAAGAAGAGCAATCTGTGAGGCAAAGAGATGGATGTTTTTACAAGTTTCAAAACTGCAGCTTTTGGGGGGAAATGGTTTCATTCTTCTCTTTGTATAGTTCCTTATCGTGGTGGACAAAATTCCAGGCCTATTTTGGCCAATAGAAAAAACTTTGTGCTTTCAAGTAAGAAAAATAAGCACAGCATCTAATTCAGGGTTGGGGAAATGTTACATACATAACTGCATTTTAACAGCTGCAGATTGCAGATTTCCCACCTGTGATCTAGCTGAACAGAGGCCATGCATTTGTAGATATAAGATGCAAACCCCTGACATCAATTTTTATAAACCAGTAAAGTAAAATTCAATATGCTTACCAAGACCTTTTGACCGCTGCATATGGATGATATCTGATTTGGTAAATTATAAATGATAAGATACAACTGCCTCATTTCACATCAAAATACCCACTTCGATTGATGACACTGAGCAATTTTGAGTCTGTGATTGCAGCAAATGTAATAAAGCATTCTGTGACAAGATGAATAAAAAAATCATGATTGCATAAATTTTCAAAGAGTAGACAATATTAGATACATGGGGCCATATCCCAGCTAAGGTATATTTATCACATACACTTTTAGCCCTTTCTCATGAATAGGTGGGAATGGGTGAGGACAGTAAATAATGAGTACACAGAAGGAAGTGAAAGATATAATGATAATTTTAATAATAATGATAATTAATGATAGTTTCCTACTCAACAGGCTACACCTAAATCAATGTGACATAAACTTTATTGCACTGAAGAATTAATTCTGTTTTGCATTCTATGTAGGTGTATATGCAGACAAGTGTTACGGCTTGATTTTTAATGACGTTTCTTTAAGCTACCACTGGACCAGCTGTGATTCTTTTTAATTTCTCAGGCAAAATAAAATTTCAAGGTTCATTCCTGAGAATGAAGGTAACTTTTCTGGAGGAGTGAGCCTACAAAGTATATATTGTACCAGGGACCATATCCAGTGGCGGATTAAGGCTCACTGGTGCCCTAAGCACATGGTGCTCCTTTGTATATACTGTACAAATTTTCATTGGTTTTTTTTTCTTTTTCAACTTTGTGGTGCCCCCTTGGGCCTAAGCACATGCTTAGATTGCTTAATAGTCAATACACCACTGACCATATCACGCTAGGATCTTTCCCTGGCCATTTGCAGGACTGCCTTTCTATAACCGTAATGGTTTTTACAGTCATTTGATAACATATAGGAATTCTTGAGGCCATGATTTCACTTTTTTCAAACTGCATTGTTATCAGGAATAGTACATTGGCTACTTTTGGAATTCAGAGCATGAGCTGAATTTGGTCCCTACGCTACCCTTAAAAATAGTCTTGACCTGATTGAAACACTAGTTCTGCAGATGGATAATGAATCTTAGAAAAGCCAAAGTATACTTTGTGTTCATCTTTTTTTTCTCTTATCCTTCTTGTTATGAAGACAAAAGGCTAACAAGTGTATCTAAGAATTCTATCTATACCCAGCAAACTTACAATTCAACTGAAGGGCACTTTCATTGGGATAACAAGGGAGAATGTTAGGCATTCTGGGGTCCTTAAGTTACTGTAATAGAAAAGTTTTCATTGAATTTTCATGTTTGCACAGTAGTCCATCATTCAGTGTGAAAGTACATTAGGGTAGGTAAGAAAAGTTCTTTGTTTAAATTATGCTCTTACCAAGTGTTAAGCAGCAGATTGTTGGGCTGAGTAAATAGGTCAACCATTGTGTTGAGCTCCTGTGTTTCATCTTGTACCATCTGGCAAAGTGAATCAAAGCTAAATTCAAATAGAAGTCTGTAAAGATGACTCTGATGATAGGATTAGGCCATGAAAAGCTGTCTGTAAGTGATGTTCTGCATTTCCAAAGACCTATTAAGAACAAGTTAAGGAAAAATATTACTGTCTTGATTGCCATCAATCTTGTAGATCAGGCAAATAAATATATAACATTTGATAGTAAGTATATGATTATAATAAAACAACATTAAATATGTAACGAACTGGAATATATATTGTCAGTAACTTTTCTTGTCAGTTTTAAAAGTTCTGACAAGTTCTTCCATGATCAAGTGGGATGCTATAAACAAAGACAATTTCATGGATTGTAACTGCTTGTTTTATTTTTAAAAAGGATCATATTTATCTTCTTCAAACTTTAAAGTGGCATCCTACATTATAGTAATTCTGGGATTAATTGTCTGTTAAAACAGAATTATAGTTCTTGTAAAATAATGTCTATAAATAACTTTACAAATAACTTTCATTTATTCTGTATGTGGAAAACAGTATAAAGAGATGTGACATCTTAAAAATGAGTGATAAACAGGTGAAAAGTGGTATTTCAATTTTTGTGACCACTTTTTCAAATTCATAACTCAGAGCAGCTAACAACAAGATAAAATAAATAAAAATAAAAATAACCATCAGATATTTAACAACTAAGTTCCTTAAAGTTACAGCCACATTGAATGGTTTGGGAAAATTCTTATGATTTTATCATATTTTCATTAATTGCTTTTTCAACAGAAGAATATGATTATTAGAGAGACTCCTCTAATAATTAGATTCTTCTGTTGAGAAAGCTATTAATATATTTTGGATATATGAGCAGATTTCTCCGATTTCATGGTATAAATTTATCCTACCTTTCATTGTGTCGGTCGCTTTATTACCACCTGAAATTTGCAGTTGAAATATTACAAATATTATAATTTACCAAAATCCATGGAAATATGAAACAAAAATGCACAATATTTAGGAAAACCATTTGCAATAACTGTGTAAACACATTGCAATCAAAATGTGTATTATTAGAGAAATGAGCACTTTAATATACAATCATTTTCATGAAAATGTTAAAATAAGTACAATAAACCAAACTTGACATATTTTCAAAAGTAAGAAACAGTAATTGATAGATTCACCCATCCTTTGTAACAAAATTGTGCACACTCGGTAAATATATAAGTATACGATAATTCAAGCAATTGTATCAGTATTCCATTAAAGCTGTGATTGAATCAGTTCAGTTATGCTTTTGAACTTAATAAATTTTGTGAGGGAGAAAAAAGAAGTTGAAAATTGCAGCAACTGAGTATGTACAACAATTTGCTCAAAGTTCATGAATTAAAGAGGATGCAAAGAAAAGAAAATAATTACAAACTCCAAGCTTTGCAATGCTACTCTATAAATAGGAATAATTACTCTGGAAGCCAAATTCCAATTTTCTTCTTAGCACTCATAGAATAATTTATTTTCTAAATGGCTCAATTTATTGCTCTTTTTGCTGATTCCCCCCCACCCTCCATGATTATTTCTGTAAGTTTTGTCGTTCATTATTGCTTAGGAGAGTATCATATAGAACTTTTTATTCTGATTTTCTGCACATAATGTTATGAAGAAGCACTTTCAAAGAGCAGGAGTAAATTATAAAGTCTATGTCAGTTTCTAAATTTCAATTATTTTGTAAAATAATTTGAATATACACCCACATGAAATAATAGGGTTTTTTTTTAAATTTACCCACTTGTTTTTTAGCTCTTAGGGTAGATATTATAAACCCAAGAACTAAAGATAAATATCCAAGGTGATCTGTGTTTCTACATTAATAAATGTCCGATTAGGTGGCAGTAATGGCTGATCTTGTCTGGGCTCTGAAATTAACCAGATTAGTTAGATGGAAGGGTTCCAGAGAATTCTGAACACATAAGGCAGGTTTGGAAGCCAAAACTTTCTTAAAGTCAGGAAACCACTTTCTATCCCCTGCCAAGAAAACAACATCGGCACCTCCATGAAGACTTCACAAGTCAAGCTGAAGTTGAAAAAGATTTTACCACCTATAAATTAACCATAATTTTTTTAATGCTTTAACTGACCTACTTCCAGTTTCAGGAAGGAGGCATTTCAGATTGGCAGAGAACCCGAAGAAATAGCCCTTATTTGTTTAATTTTTAATTTTAAGACATTGATGGGTTACATGATATGCCAGGGGAGTATCACATGTCATGCATCTGGACTTTCCTTTTCTCTCCTTCTGCTGCACTACATTAATCTGATCTGTTCCAAAGAATCTTCCAAAGATGACAAGATTTGGAAGGCAGAAAGGGAGCTGGTCCCATGATGACTTATTGGTAATGAGTAGATGCCTGTGAATGCTTAATATCATGAATCCAAATCAAGTTTCTGGCTGAAAAAGATTAGGCAGAACCGTATAATCTTATTCTTTTGTAATTATGCACTTATTATATAATGCTCACAGGTTACATGAGGTGATTATTAATAAAACAGATGCCTGACTGCATTGAACGGGGCCCTTTGCAGCATGTCTATTCCACCATTTGTACTCCCTGTAACAGTGAAAACAATATTAGGAAATTCATGACTAATTGTTCATCCTCGCCCTGAGAGGTGGGTGCAAAACAGAGGCCAGCAGAAATTTTGTGTGTGTTTTTTTAATCAGTCTTTCCAAAGAATTACTACACGGCTTCTTCTTTTTTTTTCAAATCCAGGCATAAATATAAAAACATTTTAATTTATATATGCATAAACTTTCTATCACATTTCTTTATTGATAAGGTTCAAAAAGAAGAAGCTATTTCAGTGAAGGTTTGGACTATCTTCAGTCTCACAGCACAGTACATTTATCTGTGAATCTAAAAACTAAAAATGTTCAATGTCGTTCCCACTGGAACATTGCATAAAATAGCCTCCACTATAGAAATTGAACAACTGAGATGAATTCTGACAGACTCAATTATTGACACAATTTCACTGTTATTGGCTATTATCCGAAAATTGTTTTTTCTCCACCTCTGACTTACCCAAGTTGAGCTGAGTGTGTATTTTTTGAAAAGAGTAAGCTGCATATTTTTAAATGGAGATATTAGAATCAACAACCTGCTCTCAGCAGAGATATCCTCTCGATTTTATTGTATGTCAGGAATGCATCTCGCAGAAAACATGGGCAATGCCATCCTTTCATTACATACAGATAGATAACCTTTATTCTCATTTTCTACTGTGAGCACAGTGGCACACATTAAAAATGAATTTCTGTTGTCTGCTCTCAAAAATGTACACATACATAAGACACATGCACACATGTTACACACACACACATACACACACGTGTGTGTATATATACGTACACACATACATATACACATATGTATGTGTATATGCATATGTGTGTGTGTGTATATATATATACTATACATACATACATACATACATACATACATACATACATACATCAGTGGTGGGTTGCAGGCAATACGCCCCGGTACAGGCGTACCGGAGCCAGCCCGGAGCACCAGATACCGTTCCGGTACTGTGCTCCAGAGGGCCCACCCGCCCGCCTGAGCTACTTATCTGTCTTTTAAGGCTTCCACGCTTCCACGCACGTGCATGGCACGTAAGCAGCTGGAGCGTCACGTCACGGAGGCTTGCGGAAGCCTCGCTGACAGGTAAGACGCATGTGCATGTCGCGCGCGCTGCGTGCGTGCACGTGGGTGACACCAGGACCGGTTGGAACGGAATCCAGAACCCACCACTGATATATATGTATATGTATGTGCATGTGCATGTACATGTACATATACATACACATACAAATATGTGTGTGTGTGTTGTATTTGTGTTGATAAATAAATGAAGGGAGACTAGTATAGATCTATTTCAAGTTATTTAGCTCTCATGAGCTAGCCATACCCTTACTGGGATTCGAACCTGGGCTGTATTACATATTAGGCAGATGTATTAGCCACTAAGCCACAGCTCTCCTCCTTATCAGCTGAGCCAGGGATTCAGCAAGTCATCTTATTATGGATAGATTTGAAATAGTATGCTGGCTTTGGTCATTCTAGTACTGTAGTTCTCCTTTACCAACTGCCTTGTTTAGCAGCCATTGAAAGTAACAATTGTTGGAAGAAAACAGCTTGACTACAGTCCTCACATTCTATTGCAGAATCCCACATTCACATTATCACCATTTGTGATTAATCAGAATAACAAAAAACAGAATTAATGGAGAATGTGAAAGTGAAATTGCAAGTCACAGTTCCATAATGTCTCACTTAACAACCATGGCAATTCATTTACAATGGAAGTAGAAGTGACATCATAAGTCCAAGATGATCACAGGATTTTTCACTTAGCAACTGCAGCATTTAGAGACAGAATCACCAGCCCCAATTGGGATTAATAAGCAAGGAATATCTGTATAACAGTTGTTTCTTTAATTCAAATACATTATATTTATGACTTACTTTCCCTCTGAGAAGAAAGTAATATTTGAGAGAACCGTTTATTTCTACTCAGAAATAATCCCCAATGAATTAAATGGAGCTCATTTTTAGGCAAGTACCGTACTCACTTTCAAGTCATTTCTTCTTTAAACAGAAACAATGGTAAGTTAGTGAAGTAGAATAATTCCTTCCAGTTGAGAGAAAATACCTTATATGTATTATAGCAGAAACATGTCAAATCCTGATATATTACAATCTGTTTCCCTCCACCACAACTCGAGCCATAGAAAATTCAAATCAGAAAATGCTAAGCAATATGCTTTATGCTCATAGGGACCGCCAAATTACTTATACCCTGTTAATTTTTTTAACCACTATGAGATACGTTCCTTAAAAGCAGGGGTGGGCTGCTGAGGGTTTACAGGGGTTCAGAAGAACCTCTAGCTAAGATTCTGTGCAGTTCGGAGAACCTCCAAATACCACTCCTGGCTGGCCCCATTCAACCTGCCCCCTCCTCCCAGGAGTCCCCACACAGCCTGTTTTGGATGCAGGTAAGTGCAGGGTTTGTGTGGCGGCTCGGTGAGGGTGAAAAACGGGCCTACCGGAAGTAGGGCTGTTTCCGTCCTCCAGAGGGCCTCTGGAGCCTGGGGAGGCCGTTTTCGCCCTCCCAGAGGTTTGAAGAAAGCCTCCGGAGCCCAGGGAGGGCAAACCCCCCCCACCGTGGTGCAGGAGGCCAACTAGACCAAACCCACTGTGGCCACACCCACCCAGCAACCGGAAAGAGAACCCCTTGCTAAAAATTTTGAAGTCTAACCCTGCTTAAAAGCAAAAATGGAATGGTTTTCTCCTACATAGAATTTTCATTAATTTAGTATGTCCGTAGTGGGGGGTGGGGTGGGAAGGGGATGCCAGTATAGCTTCTCTAGGTTTGGAGCTGTCTGATTGTATAGCAGATCTTCTGTCAAAGAGTTGCCTTATTTGAATTGTGGCTGACTTTAGCTGTCCTAGAAGAAAATCTCAAATGATGGATGGATCTGTTCTCTGCTGTGAAGGATGCCATTATCCTTCCAGGGATATCTTCCTTCCCCTTAAACTTTTTTTGCTTGTCATACAGATTTGTGACTTGGAGAAAGTATTGCCTTTAAACTAATTGGAATGGACAGAGTGCATTCGCTGCTTGGTATGTCTGTGTATGCGTGCACACATGTACCTGTAGGAGAGGGCACCAATCAGATAAATGATTAAAATTAAACTAAATTGCATTCATGGTCTTCTTTCTTATTTCTCAAGTTTTTAAAATATACTGATTGCTACATGTAAAAATGTCATATTCTAGTTTAGTCGTTGCTATTCAGCTAAAATTGAAATGATCCTTGGATTTGTTTTAAAGAGCATAGAAGAACCAGAAGGAGAGGAGGAAAAACAGAAGTAGAAATGGAGTATGAGACTAGTGAAAGTGAGTGAAACATTTGCCTTTCTTCTCTAGTAAAACTAACCACTATATATTTATTTATTTATCTATATATACATATATATCCTAACATAAAAGCCATTGATTCATCTCCATACCTTTGCATGTTTTGAATTTCTGGTGTTACCCATTGATTATTTAACCAATATGATCCCGTTTTTTTTTAAAGATAAATAAATAAATTGTTGATCTTAACTTCCTCTTCCTGCTAATTTCAATCCTTCCAATAAACTTTGCTTTGAAACTATGAGCAGTAGCAATTAATGAATGCAATAATAAAACAATAGCTTCCATGTAGCACAGAGTTCAGAAATGCTATTCAGTTTTATATTATGGCTTGAGTTGTCAACATTTTATCTGGCAAAAGCTAAATTCCTTCCAAGGGAACCTGCTGGGGAGGGCAGGCTGAAATAGACAGTGGAGAGATATATACAAATATGGGTTGTGTCACCCCTTCTTTCTGTTCCTGATGATAAAGCATTTCTTTAAAAAGCCTTAGATTTAACACCTGCAAATATTGTATATATAAGCCAAAGGCCTCATTAAAGCAAAACAGGGGCCTTATGAAACCCAAAAGTTACAGATTGCATACATTTCCCGTGTTGTTTCAGTAGCTACTAAGATAAATGTTATACAGTATTGCATTTATAATGGAACAACTGCATTCTGTTGTACCAGGAGTAATTCTTTGAAATGGGAATTAAGACTCCACTATGAGCAATTGCCCAAAATGCTAACAAGCAAATCCAGAGCTTTTAAGTTAGCATTTTCAAAGTGATTGTACAAAGACGTTATTTTGAATCCCTGCTGATATATTTGCCAAGCATTCCAACAAAGAACCTCTCAGGATTTACAATGCAGGCTTCCTGAGATATAATCTTCATTAGGTTCAGGGGCTTACTCTTCAGTAATGAAGCATATAATTTCAATTTCCAACAACTTCTCTAGGATGAAAGAAAAGTTGGAGGAAAATCATAAAACTAGAACTTCACGTGCTTCAGTTTAAGCATTCAGATATTTGGTCAGTATGGGACAGATCTCTTTTAATAAGGAAAATCTACAGCCACCTGGGGATACATCGCAGCATGTATGTATTAAATTATTTTATCCCAAAAATAAATTCAAAAAATATCATAAACAGAGTTAATCCAATTGGAGTAACCAACAATTCATTTTTGGTGCACTCTTGTGCATACTTACTAAGAGTAAAGTTCAGTATCTGACGCAACTTTATCTGAATGAATCTGTTTTGGATTGTGGCCTTAAGAAACATTTGGACTCACCCCAAACAATGGGCTGTATTCAGTGAAGGCATTGAGTCGATGAAGGCTGAATTGCTGAACTAATGCATTCTTAAGGCCACCAGCCTTCTCACCCTGCCTGTTTGCCCCAACATTCAATTTAGATCATTGGAAGAACTTTTGTAGTAGTATTTAGGCCTGCAGAGGGAGTTAGGAGAGAAAGCTAAGAAGTAAGCTTTTCAACTGGTTCTCATTGCATATTAAATCAATGTATCTGCCATTCTATATCCTCTTTCTGCATGGCTTCTTAGCCAACGTTGGCAGCTTCTCAGGAGTTAAGCATGCTGTGCCAAGGTGATGTGGAATTTCAGTTCACACTAGCTTGAATGAGCCATCATTCTACATTCATAAAGCTTAATCTTAGGAGTGTTCAGAATGTTAAAAAGATGCATAGAATGGGATAACAAGACAGTGCATCTGTTTAATATCCAGAGTAGTTTACACGTGCTTTGTACACATGCCCACAAACTAATCCTCTTCATCAAAGATGCTTACAAGATATTTTCCCTATCATAATTTACTTTTTTTTTTAGCAATAAAGACATGGAGGCTGAATGCTTGACCTTACCCAAGGTCACTTAGATATGAATAAACAGGGACTCCTCTCTTGATTAAAGAAATACAAGTTTCAATAAAGGAGAATATTTGTAGCTCAGGGTTGAAATGAAACATTTCTTAGTTTCTATCCTTGGTGTTTCTTCTTCTCAGAAGACAATATATCTTGCAACCCTTCCTAACATTGCAGTGTTCTCATAATTCTCTGACATGATATTCAGATTTCGCTAATTGCTAGTGAGGTTTTATTGGTTTTATTATGAATCAAACACCAGACTTTCCTCACATAGAAAGGCATTTATATGAGATGCTACACTTGAATGACAGCTCACTGGATCAAGGAGTCAAAGACATCTCTTTTAGAGGGACAGATTCAAAAACATGAATGTAAACCCTTGACTCGCAAGTGCAACTCTTTGAAGACACAGAGAAATGGCACACCATTTTTAAGGATCATCTACTTTGCAAAATAGTAACATGCTACAGGAATAAGAGAACTGGAGTCATATCTGAGCTCTATGCGCATGGAACCAAATTTCTGGGGAGTGGTGTGCGGTAATAGGCTTGTGCATGATAACCATTGCCATGTTTGCACTAATACTACCACTTTGGAGGAAACTCTCAGAAAATCAGATAATTCTTTTATTTCCAAGAAAAATAAATAAATGTAATTAGAATGCTCGCAAGGATAAAGCTACTGTTCAATTTGACATCATCCACCATGGTACCTGATTGGACGATCCACGGGGGGGTGGGGGTGGGAATAAAGATTTTGTTTTGCAGTAGTTCCATCCCTTCCTCAGTGAGCAGTTTCAGTTTGTGATAATGGGAGAGGAGAGATTGGCCCAATGGTGGGGTGAAGCGGGCATCATTTCTGTTCTCTCTGCTTTTTAAACCTAATTGAAACTACCACTACCTTGATCTGTAAGAGAGATGCTTCTGGTGTCCCTTCTCAATGCATGAGGCTATAAGATATCAGATAAGAAAGGACAGACTGAAGTTGAGCCCTAGTTGAGTGAAGTGCTGTTTATGGGGAGTTTCCATTGCCATCAGGGTTGTTCCTTGATGAGCAGGCACTACCCGATATCCTTCTGGACTCAAGGCTACAGCTCAGTCTATGACCAATTACAATTGGTATGCCAATTGTGATGCTCTCTGGAATAAGAGATCTGGCTATAGCAATTCATGCCTTCCTCATCATTCAATATCACATTGCGCTTTACATGGAATTACCCTTATAGGCTAATCAGAAAGTGCAGCTGTTCCAAAATGCAACAGCACAGGTGCTTATTGGTGTTCACTGGAAGCATATTAACACCAATTTATTGGGCCTGCAAAGCTATAGGTAATGAATGTTGTGATTGCTTTCAAGTTTTGTGCATATGGCCTACTGTGTTTCCCCGAAAATAAGACAGGGTCTTATTTTCTTTTTACCCCCAAAATAAGCGCTTGGCCTTATTTTCGGGGTGGTCTTATTATTTTTGAGGTGCAGGAGGCAGCGAGTGTGGTCACCTCATGGCTGCTGCTGTGTTGCAATATTTTTGGGGAGGGCTTATTTTACCATGCACTTATTTGAGCATGCACTCAAAAGCCCAATTGGGCTTATTATCCGCGGAGGTCTTGTTTTTGGGAAAACAGGTATAAGGCACAAAGAGTGTTTTGGTTGTGGCAGAAAAGGAAGGAAGGAAGGAAGGAAGGACATACTGTAGCTCATATCTAAAGCCTATGGAAATTGAACCAAATGTAATCGTGCTGAGTTGGAATAAAGTTATCTATTTCTCTACATGACTTGGAGAGAAAGATGAATATGACCATACATGGACTTTGAATAAGGTTGCTATATTGGGGTTGCAAAAATCCTAGCAACCAGCAGAAGGCAGCTAAGGAATATAGAAAAAGTATTATTTTGCAGCCCACACCAGGCAGCCCTGCCTCAGTGTAGCATGTCAGAGATCAACCTCCAAAACATAATGGAAGAAGATTAGGACAAAAAATAAACAGGATCTGGTTCTATTTACAGATTTATTAAAAAAATAAAGCAAGATAGTCTTTTTGTTCTAGCTACTTACTTAAGTATTTCCCCTTGTGTCACAATAAATTTGATAAGAAATTTTGGAAAAATACTGTGGATCTCGGGGGGGGGGGGGAATTGGGAGCTGCATGAACTCCTGGGACTTCATCCAGTCAATTCTCCTGTTTAAAAAAAGATTCCTCATTTTCTAATAGATTATTGTATATGGATGTCTCCTGACAAACCAAGACCTCCCAGGCTGGCTTGTGATACAGGAATCCTACAAACACCATATATATTTGACAACTGTGCCACATAAGTATATAAAAGACAAGCTCTTAAATATTTTACAATCCTTCTTTCCTGATTTAATTATGTTTGTTGATTGGCTTGGAGACATATCCAATGACATCCATCAAATGACAAAATGATATCCAGAATGGAACAGATTCCTTCTCTCTGCTCAAGTGTCTCATGTATTTCTGAACCGTGGATGGCATGTGATGGATGCTGGGGGGGGGGGGGGGTGAAGAGACAGGGAGACCAATCTAGTCATGTCATATTGGTTGTAGGACGTAAGCCTTAAAGCAAATCTTAGCTGTCAAATTGAGCCCAATTGAATACAATGTATTAAATTAAAACCTTTGCATTTAGGAAGAAATGGTAATTAAAATGTGTCTCTGTGTATGTTTGTATAAAATAGACTCAAAGAAAACAGGCTGTTTGTGAAACGGCTTTTTCCCTGACTGTTTCACTGATTCTTCAAAGTAATGGCCTGAATTTCAGTGATTTCTTATGATCTGACATGCATAGGATGGCACTATATGTCTTTTCAACTCCCAACATAGGATATTCTTAAAACCATGAGGACACATTTCAAATTTAGGTTCAAAGTATTAAAAAGAAATGAATAACCTCCAAACATTACCGATTTTTTTTCTAGTAATTCAAGATAAAAATAGGACAGTAAGGAGCCAAATTCAATGTCCTTCAAACACAGCCTTCTACTGCAAGGGTGTCAAACTCAAGACACGTGAGCCAGATCTGGCCCAGGGGATGCTTAGATCTGGCCCATGGGGGTGCCTTGGAAATAGCAACAGACCGACTTGGTGCCTCTGCGAGTGACAACGGAGCCCCAGAGGGCCACACACACAGCCCTCCCAAGCTCTGTTTTCACTGGCAGAGAGCTGGAGGAGGATTCCCCCAGCCTTCTCTAGGCTACCATAAGTTCCCCCAACACGATTGATGTTCAGCTGACCACGCCCACTCCAGCCATGCCCACCCGGCCCCCCGAGGTCAAACAACCCTGATGTAGCCCTCAATGAAATCGAGTTTGACACCTCTGTTCTACTGCATAACTAAGAAAATCAGAAAATGCTGCAATTCACCAGCACTAGCACCCCACTCTGTAAAAGTGATATTCTTTATACATTAAATTATGGTACTTTGCATTCCTTATGACACTGGGCAGCAATCATTTTGTTTCAAGCTGTTAACTATTTAACTTTTCTCAATTGTTTAACAAGAGTTAAATGGAATGCTAACAACTTACATATGGGACCCAGCTAGAGTTGGCAAGAGACTACATATTTAAAGATAAAGAATGTATGGGAAAGAAGAAATGTACTGTTATAATAATGTTGCTTTGGAAAGAATTCTTTGGAGAATATTTTTAGTGACCGTTATATAATATGTCCTTAGACTTGACAGGGAGAGAAAGCCATTCATAATAGAAACTCCCAATTATAATTATCCAATTATGAAATTATTATCCCCAGGTTCTTGCTGGGTACTTTAACCTACTGTTTCAAAATATTTCTTGGATCCCTCCTGAATGCCTCAAAAGAAAACTGACCTGTTTGTTGGAAATAGTTTAGCAACCAAGTTCCTCATATGGGAAAAGGAACTGTATTATTGGTCTGTGGATCTGCTGCTTCTCCCACTATTTTATTTGTAGCCAGGAGAAATGTAGTGTCAGCCTTCCCAGGTAGGCCAAACAGGAAACATAAACAGATAAACTAATTCAGCTTTATTGTCAGACTATATTAACTGAATCATGCAAGTCTGGAAGTACAAATCTCCTGTCTGTTTTTATAGCCCAAGTTATGGAGATCCTTTCTGAGTTTCTTTCTCTGCTATTATGCAGCTGCAGGCTCCCTCTCTACCCTCCATCTGATTGTTTCCCTAGGCAGCAGCGTTCCCACAAACCATGCATGTAGCTACATCTCCCTTGTGTGTCTTTTGCTTTAAAACAAGAATCAGGAGGAGGCAGAGTATAAAGCAAAAAGATTAGGCTAAAGCACGTTCCCCCCCTCCCACTGATGTTCCATGGGGCTCTAAAGTTCTATAAGAATTTGATGGGGGTCCATGAGAAACAAATGATAAAACTGTGTCCATGAGAATTTTTGTAAGGTACAGCCAGAAAGGTGAACATGATGACCATAATCTTTACTTAGGAAAATGCCTTGGCCACATAGTATTCTCTGGGAGAAGGGAGGGGGGGTGCCACAGCTGCCACGTTTTGCATCCTGCCCCAACGTTGCCTCTCTCCCCTTCTCCCAAAGAAGGCCAGATGAAAAGCTTTGAATGGGCCCACAAGATTTCCATCTGCCAGAGGAGGGGTGTCAATCTCAATTTCATTGAGGGCCTCATCAGGTTTGTGTTTGACCTTGGGAGGGGGGAATAAGTGGGTGTGGTCAGGCTGGGCATAGCCAGCTCGATGTCCTGCAGCCTACATGCTGCCCTCCTGAGCTCTGTTTTCACTGGCAGAGGCACCGCGGGCCAGTCCTCTGCTGTTTCCAGGGTGGCCCCATGGGCCAGATCTAAGCACACTGCAGGCTGGATCCAGCCCGCGGGCCTTGAGTTTGAGACCCCTGTCAAACATTCGTAATTGGTCCTTTCATTATGGATGGGCAGAAATTAACATCTTTTAGTATATGTTTTATTGTCAACTTTCTATCATTACAGTTTTTCTTTTTGATCAGGAATTTCAATAACTTTTATACTAAGAGTTTTATGGCCTGAAAAAGTTTGAAACTGCAGGTTAGAAGAATGAAGCAACTTCAGGTTTTACAATACAATAGCAGAGTTGGAAGGGACCTTGGAGGTCTTCTAGTCCAACCCCCTGCCTAGGCAGGAAACCCTATACCATTTCAGACAAATGGCTATCCAACAGCTTCGTAAAGATTTCCAGTGTTGGGGCATTCACAACTTCTGGAGGCAAGCTGTTCCAATGATTAATTGTTCTAACTGTCAGGAAATTTCTCCTCAGTTCTAAGTTGCTTCTCTCCTTGATTAGTTTCCACCCACTGCTTCTTGTTCTACCCTCAGGTGCCTTGGAGAATAGTTTGACTCCCTCTTCTTTGTGGCAACCCCTGAGATATTGGAACACTGCTATCATGTCGCCCCTGGTCCTTCTTTTTATTAAACTAGACATACCCAGTTCCTGCAACCGTTCTTCATATGTTTTAGTCTCCAGTCCCCTAATCATTTTTGTTGCTCTTCTCTGCACTCTTTCTAGAGTCTCCACATCTTTTCTACATCGTGTTGACCAAAACTGAATGCAGTATTCCAAGTGTGGCCTTACCAAGGCATTATAAAGTGTATTAACACTTCACTTGATCTTGATTCTATCCCTCTGTTTATGTAGCCTAGAACTGTGTTGGCTTTTTTGACAGCTGCTGCACACTGCTGGCTCATATTTAAATGGTTGTCCACTAGGATTCCAAGATCCCTCTCACAGTTACTACTATTGAGCAAGGTACCACCTATACTGTACCTGTGCATTTCGTTTTTCTTGCCTAAATGTAGAACCTTACTCTTTTCACCATTGAATTTCATTTTATTAGATAGTGCCCAATGTTCAAGTTTGTCAAGATCCTTCTGTATCTTAAGCCTGTCTTCTGGAGTGTTGGCTATTCCTGCCAGCTTGGTGTCATCTGCAAATTTGATGAGTTCCCCATTTATTCCCTCATCCAAATCATTGATGAAGATGTTAAAGAGTACTGGGCCTAAAACAGAGCCTTGGGGTTCTCCACTGCATACTTCCCTCCATGTAGATGCGGTTCCATTGAGGTCTACACGTTGAGTGAGGTTGGTCAGCCAGTTATGAATCCATCTGGTGGTGATGCTGTCTAACCCACATTCTTCTACTTTATCTAGTAGTAGGTTATGGCCTACTTTATCTTATGGTCTACCCTACCTTATGGTCTACCTTTTCAAACTAACAAGAGATGCTTGTGTTAGGAGAAAGTCATCCCAACAAGTTTTACATTGATTACAATGCACTGAAACGTCTATATTTTTGAAACAGATTTTTGATGATCTTTAGACTTAAGGGTCCCTCTGATCCAGGATCTGTTGGCAACATGCTCACACAAATTTCAGGGGAAGGATATGAAGACAGAGCAGCCTTCAGCAGCCCATATTCAGAATTACACTGAACATGGAATCTTCATTTGGGTATGAGCTTAAATCAGCCTTTAGTGAGCTGACTCAGAGAAGCCCACTACGGGTCACTGAAATCCATATTATTAATGAAAAACACCAGTCTTATTAATTACAGTGATTCCACAAAGGGATTGCAGCCCTTTGTGAAATCTGAATCACTTTCAGGAATTGCTCTAACCCTGTTTGTAAGAACATGTAGGATAATTTCTAAGCAACTTATTTGGAAGAATTTTCAGATGAAAAGCAAAATGCCATCTACATATGTCACTGCAAGCTAATCAGCATCTTCCTGCATAAGTTTTTGGAGGAGGAAATATACATTGCAGCATGTCTGGTTAATCATAATTCACTCAATGTGGGACTGCACATAGTTTGACATACCCAAAATAGATGAATATCGCTTCCAAGAGTCCAATTTTAAGGATATCAAAGATGAAGTTGTAATTAGAGAGCCTTGTTATTTTGATATCTTTGCTTTTGTCTTGTTTCATGAACAAGAATTTTGAAATTCTAATAGTTGACTACAGAAAATTAGTATTCTATAAATGTTTATAGCTATGCAAATTGTACCCGCAGTAATCAGGACGATTTTCTACATGTTGCTTGAGGAGCAAATGAGGAAACTAATTTGATTTGCTGACTTCTTTCATATCCTTTATATAATTCCCAAGAGAAAGCAGTGCATTTTTAAACCGCGCGCGTACACACACACACACACACACCACATATATATTTTTTCTGCCTGGATGGTCTTCTGTAATGAGCCGAAGGACAGAAAGGGGGAGTAGTGAGCTCCCTCCCATATTTGGGTATACCAGGGGTTGTAACACTAACACAAATACATATATACATACATACATATCTACATACATACATACATACATACATACATACATATCTACATACATACATACATACATACATACATACATACATACATACATATATACATAAATATATGAACATAAAGTATGGGATTGTACTTAATTGAAGGAATGAACCAAATTTTAACCAATCATAAGGGAAAAACAAACATTATCAATAAATTATAGGCAGACTTGTTTCAATTTGGGTAGCTTTTAGGAAGGATAATTTGTGACTTTTTAAACTAAGGTTTTTTTTGGCAATTTCAGATATTTCAGCCATTTTGTTACTGCTTTTTTAAAAAACAGTGTTACGTAGTCTTATTATTTCTAGTCATCGGGGCCTATGCAATAAAATTGATTTGACTGGAATAGTGTAATTTTTAAAAAAACACTAATTGAATCACTTGAACCATAAAATGCATTATAATAGTAATATTTAGGGAGATTATTATGATTTGCATCTGAGATTTCAGGAATGATTAAATAACTTCAGCAGTTAATTGCAAACCCTATGGAATTAAAACTCCGTTGATTGTTATGTTCCATCTGATGGCAAAATTGTGTATAATGGTCAGCTTGATAGAGTTATCCTTTATATAAATGCATCCAGGGAAGGTTATTAATTAAACTCAAAGAACGGCATTAGATGAGCAAAAGAAGGTTAAAAGCAAGAGCAAGGTGGTTGTAGCAGTATGTAGTTTCCTGTTGTTGGGCCACTACATTCTTCAGAGTGTTGCCAAAGACATCTAAACAGCAACCACATAGTAAATTCAATACTGGAAGCTGTGACATAATTTATTGCAAGCACATATTGTCATGTTTGACAGGATATGCTCTGGAGATCTGGAATTCTGTCTTCCACATAGTCATCTTTTGGATCTAATTGTAATACAGTATGTAGTTTATGAGACATAAGTGTTTTTGCTTGGCAGATTGTATTTTAACGTACTTATATAACTGTAAAAATTCAAGATGGAAAGCATATGGTGTGAAATATGGAAGATTAGCTAACTTTGCCAATGGGCGCCTTCTGCATATGTGTTTTTACTTTAGAAAAAAGCATGCATGAAAAATAAAATATATTATTTTGATCCATCAGTATTAAGCTTCCTTCCCCCTACAAAAGCAATACCATCCAGTGTATGTATTAGCATTACAGTGTTGGTTTTGCCTGCTAATACATTTGATGCCATAATATGTTCTGCATATTAGAATAGAATAGAATAACAGAGTTGGAAGGGACCTTGGAAGTCCTCTAGTCCAACCCCCTGCTTAGGCAGGAAACCATGCACCACTTCAGACAAATGGTTATCCAACATCTTCTTAAAAACTTCCAGTGTTGGAGCATTCACAACTTCTGGAGGCAAGTTCTTCCATTGATTAATTCTTCTAACTCTCAGGAAATTTCTCCTCAGTTCTAAGTTGCTTCTCTCCTTGATTAGTTTCCACCCATTGCTTCTTGTCCTGCCTTCAGGTGCTTTGGAGAATAGTTTGACTCCCTTTTATTTGTGGCAGCCCCTGAGATATTGGAACACGGCTATCATGTCTCCCCTAGTCCTTCTGTTCATTAAACATATGTTTTAGTCTCCAGTGCCCTAATCATCTTTGTTGCTCTTCTCTGCACTCTTTCTAAAATCTCAACATCTTTTTTACATTGTTGCGACCAGAACTGAATGCAGTTAACAGCTGCAGTTAACTGGATGCAGCTTCCATTCTTGAACATATTTTGGGATTACTGTTTTCATTTTTTTTTCTCCACTGATGGAGTTAAGGGCAGCTAGAATTAAATCTTCTATGACGCCTTTTAGCAATAACTGCAGAAAAGGGCTTAGGGTCTCTCAGGACAGGGCTGTGGATGTGTAATTGGATGCAGCCAATTAAAAACCAAAAAGATGGCTGGATGCTAAGGAAGATCCCTGTAGCATATTGATGCTACAGCAAAATGCACACTGCTCAAAATGGGGGGATATGAAAGATATAAAATAATCCAGTTTTCCTTAGTTTAATCTTAATTGGCAACCTTGGCTCACATTTATTTAATTATTTCTCAAATTTAGATATAAAAACCACAGTACATACCAAGTCAGTAAAATGGGAGACAAGTAAAAACATGGATAAAATAAGTTAAAAATGAAAAGGCAAGAGAACACCTTCAAAGCACTAACCACCTCAGGGTTGAATGGGCCCCACACAAATTGACAGAACCAGGTCTTCACTCTCTTCTGACGGACCAGGAGACCTCTAGGAGAAGAGGTGGGGCAGGGGCAACGACAGATAATTCTTTAACCGATGGGTCCATATCTTACCTTTTCTGCCTGATTGAGTGAGATGGGTTGATGGGATAGGAGCAAGATGATCCCTCAAGTAAGCTCAGCTTCCTCAGGTATATATACATACGTACTCAATCTGTAAGTCTCTTTTAAAGTTATTGCATAATCCTGCTCAGATGTTTTGTAAGAGGTTTTGCCTATGAAAGAGGTAGAGCTGGCCAGCTCCCTAAAGGCTTTCCTTGCCCTACATGCAGGGATGTATTCATCTAATTAGTGAACTTGAATTGAGAGAGTGGAGCTAGTCTATTCATCCTTACATGTTCCTCCACATTCATCTGGGGGAAAAATTATGCCCGAAGACAGTGACATTGCATGCCTTCTAGAACAGATTTCCATTCCATTGTTTATTATATTTTAAGAACACCAATACTTTTCAACATATATTAAAACATCCCCAGCTGCCAATACATTGCAGTTACATAAAAAAGAAAGAAAAATTACAAATAATGATTGCGAAAAAAGTTTGGCTTTCCCTCACATGGCTTTAAGCATTAAAATCATTTTTGCAATTTTGCCCAGGTTGCTTAACTTTTAAGAAGGCATCATATATTCCTTAGGCCAGTGTTTGGTACTTCCATTTACAGTATTGCTTTAATAGCTTTAGAAAATATAAAACGTTCCTGTAGTTTCCTGTGATTGGATCTCTTGCTATATTAAGGCATGTTCTTTACTTTCTTAGATTCTCTAATTTATTAGTAGTTCCTTAGCTACTAATAAGTTATTAGTAGTTAAGGAACTCTAGAGGCAAACTAAATCTTGATTATTTGATATAGTTAGAAAATTCAAAAGGCAAGCTTATAGGTCTCCTAAATTATACACAGATTATGCCAGTGAAAAATAATGACTTTTTGCCAGAGATAGCTAACAAACACACTGTAAGAACATCATTCTTTAGGTTGTAAAACATTAAACTCTAGTTCTTTACCCCAGCCTTCCTATTTTGGCACTCTCTATAAACATTAGACTACAATTCCCAAAGTCTTCCATCCATCTTGAAAATTGATTGCATATTTCTTTGGGAATAAGCCTCACAGAAGATTATAAAACTGATACTAATTCAAACACAGTGTTTATCCAGTTTGGTGTAATTTAGTATTTTTGTCAATAATATTGAAGTAATGTGTGATTTTTAATGTCTTTCTTAGGAATCTACAATATTATTTATGAATTTATGATTTAACTGAATGAAATCTGTTGGATAAATATTCATTTTCAATAGATTAAAATTACCAACAAGAACTGTGCAACTATAAAATTCTTCATATACGATCCCCAGTTCTACCCGCTCAAAAATAATTAAGAGACCTATGATTAAGTGAACATTATTTTTCAATATTTTCAATCACTGTTATTTAAAAAATTCTTGATAGTGTCTACTTTGAAATAATCCTCTTTAAACTCTCTATTAATTGCCGTTCTGTAAAAATAATATGTACTTAAATTTGCACAGTGAAAATTAATTTAAGCGGGGGGGGGATTTTATTTAACACCTTGGAAAAGAAACAGAGGATAATTAATTGGCAATGTGTGAATCAAGGCAGGCAGGCAGACACAGGAGTGCTGGTGCGGTAAAGTAGCTTCCTAGGCAAAGGAGTTTATGTATGAGTAATGATAACAAACAATTGAATCATTTATTTTTACTTTATCACATTCCACTGAATGTAATAGTTGTGGAAGTTCTTATGCAAGTATTGAGTCTTCCGGATTTTAGGATAGAGTGGAAATAGTTACGTTGGATACTTCAAAGAAAGATGGTGGCGGCACCAGAATGAATGAATGAATGAATGAATGAATGAATGAATGAATGAATGAATGAATGAATGAATGAATGAATGAATAAATAAATAAATAAATAAATAAATAAATAAATAATAAATAAATAAATAAATATATCACTGGAAAATGGTGAAAATCTATAAAGATCATTTCAGGAACAATAATGGAAATTGAAGCTCAAATTGCTTAGTCTTATTTGATAATATTATCTGGGGCGGGGATGGGTGGGTTATTACATATTTTAAAATTAACATTTTGCTTCAGTGGGGAATAGCTGTGAAGATTGTTCTTGCCTTTGTTTACTTTACTCCATATCAGTGGTTCTCCTTTTTTTGAGGGCTGCTCCAAGGACGTAGCAAAGAATTCCAGAGCTTTGCAGTATTCTTCAGTGTTGATGGAGCATATTTTAAATATCTCATTGTTTCTGTTTAACAATAATCAGTTGTTCGCAAGTTAAACGTAATGCCATTAATAGGATCACACAAAATTTGCCATTCTCCACCATCTTTCAAGGTCAGTCCTTCTAGGTCTCCCAGGTAATTCAACAAAAGAAAAGTGTAACATTCAAGCATCATGACACAACCGTCAGTTTCTCCCACACTTGTTAATGAGAAACAATCTAATCAGTGTGGACTTATTTAAATGGATTTGCACAGTGATTTATTCGGCCTGCAAAATAACTTTTTCTTGCATGGTACTTACAGCAAAGGGCTACCTTTTTTCACTGCTGTAATTAAATAGTCTGCAGTTACTTCCTGAGATTCTCACCTGTCGTTTACTGCATAAGATCTGTTTGAAATTAATGTCAAAGGTTGACTTTACAGCTACTTAAATAACAGACAGTTCTTGTTACGTAATCTAACAGTTAAACAGGATAAACACACAAGCCTTGCTAGATTGTGCGTTTCGGATGGAGGGTGGAGGTTAGCTTATAAGATACATTCTGAACGTGTATTCTGTGCTTTAATATCAAATATCTCAGCAGCTTTCCTTACCATTCATATTTGCACTGGCTTCACTGCTTTTCATGATATTTAACCGTAGTTTTGTTCTCACAACTAGTGTATTTTTTAAAACATTTTTATTAAGTTATAGCGTATTATAAAATACAAAATACAAAAGTAAATAGGAGAGCAATGAGGGAGGAGGGGAAAGGGAGAAGTGTGAGGAAAGATGCAGGGGAGAAAAAGAAACATTGACTTCCTACTCTCTCTGTTATAGTAAAATAAGGCATTAACATCAAATCACAGCTTTTTGCTTTTCCATAATAGTATGAACAAGTCATTTCTATAAAGATCTGTCGGCGTAATCTGTAAAAACCAAAGTTAGAGTTTCTTTGCCACCTCAAGCACAAAGTTCAGAAACAGTTTCCATATGAAAACAAAAGTATTTATGTTCTTTTCTTTAATCAAAGTAGTCAGTTTTGCCATTTCCGCCAACTCCATCAACTTCTGCAACCATTTGTCCATAGTAGGAATCGAGATGTCCTTTTTTTGCGCATACAACTAGTGTGTTTATGGAATGTCTTACACAGGTCATGATAATTGCATAATGTGTTTCTGGTTTACCTGTTAAATTGGCTATAACTATGAAAACTTTGATAGGGACTCAGTGGCCAAGACGCTGAGCTTGTCGATCAGAAAGATCAGCAGTTCGGTGGTTCAAATCCCTAGTGCCACGTAATGGAGTGAGCTCCCGTTACTTGTCCCAGCTTCTACCAACCTAGCAGTTCAAAAGCATGTAAAAATGCAAGTAGAAAAATAGGGACCACTTTGGTGGGAAGGTAACAGCATTCCATCTGCCTTTGGCATTTAGTCATGCCGGCCACATGACCATGGAGATGTCTTCGGACAGTGCTGGCTCTTCACCTTTAAAACAGAAATGAGCACCACCCGCTAGAGTCAGAAACAACTAGCACTTATGTGCAAGGGGAACCTTTACCTTTATGAAAACTTTGTCAGCAGTCAGAATAAGACAATAGCATTGTGCGTCCTCTTTTTTAATCTCAAAGTTAAGATCTACAGTAAGAAGGGCTGTGTATGATTTTGATACTTAAGTGAGTACTTTGTGAATAATCATTCCATCTTTATAATAGTACGAAAAAACTAGAATCATCTCTAACAAACTAATGCCGATATATTGCAACTTTCCAGGTTTATTGAGAAATGCTGTTGAGTCAGTTGTACTCTGCTATTGAATTGAAGCCCTACACTTGCTATTCTCTTAGAAAACCTCTCTCTCTCTCTTGCATATATGCATTTCTGCTTCCCTCACTCATATCTCTAGCAAATAAAAACCCTTGGCAGCCCCAAGACTACTTCATTATTATGATGGGATTGCCCAGTAAAATAATTGTTGTAAATCATTGTGTAGAACACCACAAAAGCATTATACAGAGACAATGGTGGGTGAATACACTTCCTCCAGCTGATTTTCAACTTCGTTTCCTTATTCGTGTTTTATCTAGCACTGCAAACCATTTTAATTGCTGCTTGTGCAAATATTGAACAATTGAAAAAATATTACAGTATCTTAAACTGTATGGCTTATATCATTTATTTATTTATTAGATTTTTATGCCACCCATTTCCCTTTTAAGATGACTCTGTGGATGACCACCTCACTTGAAATAGGAACTGCCCTTTTATTTTAAATATACAGTATAGTTCTTTCAAATAATTGATCAGAGATTTTACAATTATGAAGACTGCAGTCCTCAACAAAGTAAAAAAAATCAAAAATTTCCACCCGATATTTCTATATCAATGTGCAGAATCATGCAGGAAGTTCTTTACTATTTACCATTGGAATTTATACCTAAATATATTTAAATATTTATATCTAAATATTTTTTATTGCCCTCCAAATTTTGCAAGAGTCTTTGAATGACCTGTATTCAAAAAGATTACTGGTAGTTCTTGACTTACAGCAATAATTGTCCGAAGTTACAACAAAGTTACTACTGAGAAAAATTACTTGTGACTCTTTTTTCTTCATGGTCACGTGATCAATGCTTGACAATTGATTCCTATTTATGTCCGTTGCAATGTCCCTGGGTCATATGATCACCATTTGTGACCTTCTGACAAGTAAAGTTAATGGGGAAGCCAGATTACTTAATAACTGTGGCAAGAAAGATTGCAAAATGGAGCAACACTCACTTAACAACTGTCTTGCTTAGCAAGTGTTGGGCTCAATTGTGGGCATAAGTCAAGGACCACCTGTAATTTGTTTCTTTGAAGGAGGAAAATTACCTTTTGAACTATTTTCTGTAGTCCTAACATCTTTCATTGTTGGGAGATATAATCCTGCCTTCTTGTACTTTCCTGTCATTGGGCACAAGAAGCAATGATATAGCCTGAGTTAGTATAAAGATTTTCCTCTTTCAGCTATTTTACCATCCCTGTTTGCCATCCTCTATCTAGCAAGGCTAATACACTTCCAGATTTATTTCACTGGAAGGTAAACATTTTTTCCTCCAAGGTACCTGAAACCTGTGAGTAGTATTTATAAGAGCAGTGAGCTGTGATAATTTACTCTACCAACCACCCCATATTTAGGAAACACATTTGAATAGGAAACTATGTGCTTGGCTCCTCAAGAATACCACTATATTGGGCAAAAACCTGGAGACCAATACGTGCCTCGAATAGCTGCATTAAATGACTTTCACTGATATCTTCTTCAATTAGTACTAATGAAAATGAGGTGTCTTTCTGCATGCCTCACAGCTCTTGGGATCCAACATTAAGTATCTTTTAAAAAAAACTGCTGGAGGCAGCCTGGTAGTAGATTCACTGAATTGCTTTCAGTTTCTCAGTGCAGTAATTGGAGGTTGTGGTTAGAATTGAGCGATGGGATTAGACATTGTGTTTTTCATGGTGACTTTTCAGTAATCTCATGGGCTGCTAGACTATCTCCTTGGAGCACAATATCAATATAACATCAGTGGAACAGTTTAATATGCTTGTTGCTTCCCAAACTACCTCTAAAGTCTTCCTCTCGTCCCCATTTTTTTCTTCATTTCTAATTGTACTTCTGTACTAATGCTAAATTACTTGAAATATTTCATGGAAACGTACAGTACATGACTCAGTGCAAAAGGTAGTATGAGAACATTTGACCACCTTCATTTCCTGGTAACTCCAGGAGAGGGAGAAAATTGCTTGAGAGATTTTACTCAGCCCCTCCTAACATACAGTTATTAATACATGCTATGACTATTACAGTGAAAGATGCCATTGTTATTTTATATATTTTAATACATACTTTATAAAAGGTTTGGAATCTTGGATACCATTTAGATCAGTATTTCTCAACTGTGGCGACTTTAAGATGTATGGACTTCAACCCTGGAATTCCTCAGACCACATCTTTAAAATATTTAAGCTATTTAGTTCTGATATTATTATAAAAATAATAAAAAAAACTTATCTTTTTTTAATGATTGATACTTTTCCATATTTACAGACTTGGGTTCCTCTGTATTAATCATTAAAAAAAGATAAGTTTTTTTTTATTTCCCCCTTCGCTAAACCAGGGGTGGGTATGACCAGTGTGTGATGCATCTGGGCCTTGGGTCGCGAGTTTATAATATATAAAGCAGGGGTGTCAAACTCGCGACCCACGGCCCAGATGCATCGCACACTGGTCATACCCACCCCTGGTTTAGCGAAGGGGGAAAAGTTGTGATATGTCATGTGATGACGTGTGCGAGTTTGACACCCCTGTTCTAAAGTAACAGATCGTTGGATATTAGAAATGCAAATATTCATTGCAAGTAGTTTTTACACTTTGATAATATATGCATTTTTACTGGGAAGTCCTGATTAGTTTCGTGGGACTTATTCCAGGTAAATGATATGAACTTGTAATCTTAAATCATGCATTGCCCTCTCTCCCTGTTGCACCTCCAGGCACCTCAGAATTTGCTCTTTGTTTGGAGGGTTTCTCAGTTTTTATAAAGTAGGGGATTCACGTTGGGCAGAGGAGAATCTCATCTGTAATGGGTCTATTTTTATTGGTGGAAGGACATAACCAGAGGTCAATCTTTAGCAGAGCATTGTTATTCCTAAATTAAAAAGAACAAACATTTATCTTTGCCTTTTTAAAATACATATTTCAGTTCTCGTGGGAAGAATTCTGAAAATACCATTGTAATTGAATCTGCTACAATTGAATATTAGGCCTAGCTAATAGATTCAAGAGTGAATGCCAACACAATTACAATTCTGACTTCATAATAATTGGCGTTTCTCTGGTGAGGCGTCACCAAATTAAAGTAAAAATTCATTTCCGAATATGGTGCAGCAGTTTTCCCATTTCTGGACATCATGGCTTAGCCTTATCATTTGAATTTCTATGGAGATTTTTTTACTTGTAATTCAACATTTAGAAATATTGTTTTGGACTCTAGATTTGTTATGTTTCAGCACTCTTTCATAAGCAGTTTAGTGTCTAATAGTAACTACTATTGGATTAATTCATGCTCAGTACTAATTACTATTGCATAAGAATGTAATTATCAAATAGACACCAAATAAATAAATAGGTATTTATCAACTGGTGTCAGATTACTCATAGATTACAGTGTTCTTTCAATACATTTAATATTTTTGTAAATCAGCAAATGCAGTTCTGTTGGTTATATCAGTCGAGCATTTTACATTTTGAATAAAAGTTGACTTTACTTTTAATTTAGCATATATTTCTCAGTATCAAAGTCTTCCAAAACATGACTAAATAGCAATAGTAATTAACACAAGGATGCTACAGTGCATTTTACTCCATCAAGATTCATAGTGATGGCAGAGACAGCAAAATTTCTGCTGGTCATGTGACTATTACATTGAGTCTCAAAGTTAAACCTATCTACACATAGGGATAGCCTGCACATAATTGATACCTTCAAGATGGACTTCAGCTCCCACAATCTCCCTGGCAACATGGTATTTTATAGGAGTAGGTCCAATATACTTGGAAAGCATTGGATGCAGATGTTTGATATCAAGGCATCCAGAATGATGGAGTTTTTGGAAAGCAGGCTGTAATAGTTAACATAGTTGCTTTATGACTTATTGGTACATGAACAATCTTCCTGCATGCTCTAAAGAAAAGGAAGTCAGCCAATGGTAGATTTCCTCCCCATCCTCATGCCAAATTCACATCTGGAAAAAAATAACCAAATGCAGTCCCTCCCCTTTCACCATTTGGAAATGTCAGTCAAGGGAGTGTGGGTTTTTTTTTCCTATTGTTTAAAAAAAGCAGAGGGTAAATCATTATGATTTTATTTATGACAATATTGATGTCATTTCCAGTTACAGGCTGAACTTGATCAAGAATATCAAGACAAATTCAAAAGACTGCCACTGGAAATCTTGGAATTTGTTCAAGAAGCGATGAAAGGCAAAATCAGTGAGGATGGCGATCACAGCTCTACAAGTTCTTCCCTGGCATCCGATGGTGGAAAATTGAACCACAAACCACTGCAAAATGAAGAGCTAGAAGATAATCCAGGAAAAGTATTTGATACACCTCTCTAACAGCTCCCACAAAGATCCCCATCTTAAATTTCTCTGACAGAGCAAGTCACTATGTTGTTCCCCAGGAATGTTTCTCTTTTTGAATGACCATTGGGCAGCTTCAGATATGGAAGACCTCCATTGGGATTGTACTAATCTCTAAAACAAATGAGTTGGGTGTGGAAATTACATCCTATTTGTAGGCCTTGTTTTTCTTTTTTAGTTTAATGGCATAAACCAAGAGGTCGGTGTTTATCTGGCCATATTTACACCAGTCATTTTTAAACCATGAGCAGGCTGGAGCATTCTTTGGGGACCACTATGTTTTGTGCAGGTAAATGTGTTTACATCTCTTTATGAAACAGAAGTGACACAATATTCCACCCACGGTTATCACAGTATCCGTAATTGTTTTGTTACTTCCTTGGCAACTACACCTTGAAAGCTTTCGTCATCTTAACAATGGCACTTTGAGAAAAGAAACTTTTTTTCCTTTAGCTTTCTGTGCAGTGATAATTGGCTGTGCTGGTTGTGTCTCAACAGAGAACTATCAGTGTTAGTTCTCTGTAACTGTGGTAACTACTACTGTAGAATATATTCCCAAACCAAAATCAATATAATAAAATGATTATACATGCTTCAGATGTGATAGGAATTCACATATGTGTATGCACATTCTGTCTCTGTAAATCAAACATAGACACAAGTTCTTGCCGAATTTTCCCTTGAGGTAAAATTGAAAGCTTTAGGAAAGAGACTCATACAGCTGTCAGAGATAACTGATACTGTTATGAAATAATTGTTGCACAATCAGAATCTTTCATTCAGACTTCTGTACTACTTTCAAATGTAAGATGTATTCAAAAATGTTGCTTTCAATTATTTTTGGGTTGCATCATTGACCTACCGTAATTATTAAACTGGTTTGTGCTATTATAGCTTTCTTCTTTTTTTAATCTATGGAACGCACATGGAAATGCCATTTCCCAAGTGTATAGAAATGTAGATGTTTCAAATCTAAAATATATGTGAAAAAGAATCAGACAAATCTGATTAATTCTACCCCTTTATATAGTTAACCTTACAAAGGTTACAGTTCCACCCCCAGCATTCCTTACTGCTCTACTATGTGGATATTACCGAAACACTATAGTTTGTTCTGATAATAGTAAGGAGTTGGAATACATAACAGCGTATATGTAGTTTGTTTTCCCTCAGGAGCTCAGTAAAAATAACTTATTTTATTTAAATGCAAGCAATAAATAGAGATCAAACAAAATAGAAATTGAATTAAATGCTAAGTGTACATAGGGAAACTAAAATTTTGGCTAAACAGTATTTTTTTTCATTATTTACATCATGCATGAAGAAATGTTGCACATTGTTAAGAGTATATAAAAGATAAACTGCTTACATTTTATGGAGTAATTTAGAGGATATAATGGAAATGAAAAGTATCATTTTGATTTTAAGAAGATGACTCCTATCATTTATTCTACTTTTGCACTTTGAAGATCAATATTATTCATCATTAAATATAAAAACCTGGAAGGGTCAAAGTTTAATGCTGCATTTTCTAACATAAAAGTTAAATAAGTTTGTTTCAAGTTAGACAGGCTACAATAATCCAGTATTGATAATAGTTCAATAGTTATTTCTTTGCCATGCTTGTATACTGCAGTTTCAAACAAGTAGGAGAAACCCTGATAAGCTTTTTAATTTATGATGTAAAGTTACCAAGTTAATGGTTGACAGAGTAGTTGGTTTTCAGTACATTTGTAACTGATCATTGACTGTACTTACTTTTTTAATATCTGTACAGTGCCCCTTTTTGCAGTTGTAGTTTTAGTGTGTAATATTGTATATCTTGCATTGTTAAAACTTGCAGTAATACATCATTTATCATGAATATTACTTGAAATAAAGTAAGGTAATGAAAAAGGAGTCTATGATGTGAGAGTCTTGTGCCTTCTATGTATTTGCCTTGTTATATGTTAAACATGTCAAAATAATCTACTGTGGACATTTTGCTATAGAGAATAGAGCTGCATTGAATTACATTGGGCTCCACTGTATACTTCAGATACACTACTGAGAATTGTTTTAGCAGCTTAGGACGGACCTTCAGACAGAGAATTTGGACATTTTAGCTGTCAACATGGTTGTAAGAGATTTCTTTTAGATAGGGCTTGCTTTCATTTGAAACTAACATTATTGAACATTGGTATAAATAATGTATGTGATTGGCTGATTGGAAATAGTGGTTTTGCTTTCACTTAGGAAAAATAATCATTTAACATGTATATAATTTTATTTTTCAGCCTTTAGATGCATAATTCACATTTTTTGTAAGAACCCTATGCAATTTTGTGGCATGATGTTTCTTCCACTTGTAATTTATGTGCTTTCATCACAGAGCCAAATAAAATTTCTTAACATTATCTGTACTTATTGTCATAATTATCCAGATCCTAAACACCTAGGTGTTAGAAAATGTTTCCTTTAGCTGCACAGCTGGGGGACAGTTTTATGTTTATTTCATGTTGGGAGCTGTGTTGAAGTTGCCAACAAACCTAGCCATTGTCCCTCATGAATTTAGAGGAAACTTCGCCAATAAGCTATTTGGCTGTTTTTATGTAGCCAAGAACCCTAGTTTATTGTTTGAGGCTTTCTAGGGGCAGTGGGATATTTGGCAAGCTATGGTTATCTTGCTCTTTAAATATATCAGTCCCCCCCCCCCCCAGATTTAGCTTCACTCATGTGGTAGAGCTGTTTCTATGAGGCACAAAAAGACATTAGGGAAGTGCTTGTAAGCCATATGCTACAGTTTGCCTATCCTTAATTTTTAATAAGTGAAGGTGATATGGTTGCCTCCTGAAATTATGAATCAGAGTTCTTTATTACAGTCATGGTAACTGTTCTAATAGAAGTCCAAGTCCAAGATAAACTAAGGTTCTAACATCTTCTACAATCAAATCATGTAATAGTGAGATGGGCACCTTATAAATTTAATAAATAAATCATATTCTTCAAGACATTCTGAGCAGAAACGTATGCAGTAAACCGAAAAACCAATGAGGTTGTCTAGGGACAAGCTTAAAATCCAACAAGATATAAAGTAGGCAATCAGAAACTAACTCCTGGATTCACTTTTACTCCAAGCACTAACTGTATCCTGAGAAACAAGCTGAAATTTTACTGTATGATGTCATATTTACAGACATGCAAAATTCCATTGAAGAACATTCCTTAAGCACTGGCTTCCATTTAAAGTTAAGCACATAAACCAAGGGGCATTTCAACTATAATTTAGCTCTAAGTATACAACAACATTAAAGATTGATTTCAGAGATGTCTATATCTAATTGTCACAGCTGGAGTAATAGTTAATGAACAAGTCTTGTTGAATTAGACACAAAGTTTGATCTGGTTTGGCCTTTTCTTTCTTGCAGTGGGTTATTGGAAAAGTATATAAAGCCAGAAGCAGAGTTTTAAAAACGTAGACTTGACACACTATTTCTAGCCAGAAACCTGTATTGTGAGCCTGAAAAATGTTTTTGAATTTATCCTGGAGCTATTTAGCCATCATAATTGTTGATTAGACTTATCCTGTATCGAAGATGTCTTAATCTGTTTTCTATGCATCACTCTTCAATATTTATCATTGTAATTTATGCAAAAGAATTCCCTTAAGTTAGCTATATTTTTAGGAAGCATTTCCTTCAGTACTTGAAATGGCCGTTTAATAAAATAGAAACCCTATTCAACCAGCTTGAATACTGAGAGCATGTATTCAAGAATGAAGTACAAGTAGTAGTAAAAAGGTCTGGGTTATTGTTTAAGTATATAAATATTCTCCTTTGCTCATCATGATTCAATCACCTACAATGGCAGTAATGGAGAAAGCTTTTTCATTTATGACTTTTGTTTCATTCATGCTTTATCTTTTAATCTGGCATATTGTCTGGGCACAAGAGACAAAGATCTCAGTATTTTTTATATAATTGAATTAGCTCTGGAGAAAACAAAAATAATCTTAGAATCTCCTACTTCAGGATACATGATAAATTTTCTTTCAAACAGTACTTCCATAGTTTCAACAGAAGCATTAGAGGATTTTAATGCATTGTACAAGAATTAGAGTGCTTCTTAGTGCCATGGTAATTGATAACATGATTGCTATCTTACTAGGTAGTCCTGGAGCAACCAAGGTCTAGATCTAGGCATATTATTGCACAATAGCAAGACACAAAAGAAGAACATTATTTAGCTATAACTAAGTTTTATAACAAAGTCCACCATATAGAGCTTCCCAGAGCCTTTGACATGAAAAGGATCCCACATTCTTTCTGCCTCTTTAGACATACAAATATGCCTCTGTTCCCACTGCAAATGTTTTTAAAGGCTCCAGTCACTGAGACTTTTAAAGAAAGACTGTTTTCCCCCAAAAAGTGGGCTAAGTATCTACAGGATGCATTTAGTATAAAAAGCATGCTGTCAGTTGTTCTGGAATCATCAGTAAGAGGACTCTATAATTCCCAGGGTTAAGATTAGAGCTTTCCAAGACATCAATAGCAACTAGGTAAAGGTTCCCTTCACACATAAGTGCTAGTCGTTCCTGACTCTAGGGGGTGGTGCTCAACTCCGTTTCAAAGCTGAAGAGCCAGCGCTGTCCGAAGACGTCTCCGTGGTCTTGTGGCTGGCATGACTAAATGCTGAAGGTGCATGGAACGCTGTTACCTTCCCACCAAAAGTGGCCCCTATTTTTCTACTTGCATTTTTACATGCTTTCGAACTGCTAGGTTGGCAGAAGCTGTGACAAATAACAGGAGCTCACTCTATTACGCGGCGCTAAGGATTCGAACCACCGAACTGCAAACCTTTCTGATCGACAAGCTCAGCGTCTTAGCCACTGAGCCATCACATCCCTCTCCAATAGCAACTACAAGATCAATAAATCAGGAAGGGCTGATAGAACAAGAGCAGGATACTGGTGACCACCTAATAGGGTTATATGTAGACCCTCCAGTTTTAATATAAATTGAATTTCCCCCTTTTTCTCTTTAGGCCAAGAAATGTATGTTTTCCAGTTCTAAAATTATTGAGTGAAATATTGTTTTTGTACCTTGTTTGCTATATATGTTGCTTTTAGTGTAACGGAGACAAGTGTTTAATCCCTGGGTTTGGAATGGGTGTTTCATTCTGATATTTATAAATGCCTTAAAGATCATTTTGGTCAGAAATCATATGGAAAAATTAAGTACTAATAAATAAAAGGTAATGTAAAATTAAATAAAAGAAATATCATTGCAAGCTATCTCAGTTCTTGCTTGACTGAATCTCTCTCTCTTTCTCTCTCTCTCTCTCTCCCTTCCTCCCTCCCTCCCTCTCTCTCCTTCCCCCGATTGGGGTGTGTACAGTTTGTTGTTACTAGCAATCAGTAGTTTACAAAACAGAACAAAGCCATTCTTATGATTGTAACAATGTGGTCAAGCGCCTTCCACAGGCTTCTGGTTTTGTGTTTATTGTAACCCCTTGCTAACACAGGGTTGTTTAGTGTTGGTGCGTTATAGCTGTTGTATTTTAAAATGTATAAACCAGGGTAACAGCAATTTCTTGAGAGAGAATTTCTTTTAAGAGGTGCACTGCCTAGATCAGTGTTTCTCAACCTTGGTGACTTCAAGTCCTGTGGACTTCAACTCCCAGAATTCCCCAGCCGGCTGGGGGATTATGGGACTTGAAGTCCACAGAACTTAAAGTCACCAAGGTTGAGAAATACTGGCCTAGATGTTTACACTGCACTTTTCTTCCAGCTATGTGGGGTTTTTTTTCCTCTTAAATTTATATGCAAAGTGGGAAGACAATGCCAGCATTTCTTTGTTTTAAAAGAAACATTTTTACAACTCACTTACTTCTGGAGGTAGTTGAGGGCACCATATGGCTTTCTCACCAAGTTTTTATTACATTCACAGTAAGAGCACACCTATGAGGCAATGTCTAAATTATGGATTACAGAACAGGCAAGATTATAAGAACCTCAAATGTTAAAGTCAAAACATCTTGCTTTTTTGGAATGAGCAAGAGAATCCAAGAGGGAATGATACCTTTCAAGGCTAGATTCTGGCTAAGGTGAACATCTGCTCCTGCTTTTCAGTCTCTGCAAAGTATTTCAAAGCTCGAATATTGAACCACATAAGATGTTTTTCTTACTCTTGGCTTTGAATCTTTGGGGTAAGCATATTTATTACCCAACATTTCTAACCCCATGTTTGATTTTTGTATTAAAAGTAATGTGTGTTTGGAATGTAATTTTGAGGGTTTTTTGTAATTGTTTCCTTAGGAATAAATAGAACTCAAGTTGGCTTCTGGAATATTTATTTTTACTAAATGGCAGAGCTATTAACCTTCTGCTGCTTTCCATTCATTACAGAAGCAACTGACCAATTTTGTTGTATTTAAGCACAATGACAATAAAGATTATACTTATACTGGTTGGCAAAAGTCCACGGAACCACAAAGAGTTAAATTGCATGAGGCATGAGCATGAGGAGAACTAGGTATAGAGGCCAAAGCTTGTCTTCTAGCTAGAGATACTAGCTAGAAGACAAGCTTTGGCCTCTATACCTAGTTCTCCTCATGCTCCACAAAATGTGGTTAGGGAAAAAAATCTAAACTCCTGATCTGTTAATATCAAGTGTTGGGGTTTTCATTCTTCCTTTCTGTAGCCTGTTCAAGTACCAAGATGGCTGAATGTTTAAGAAGGTTGGGGCTGTAGGAACATGATGTACCTATTATGATGTACTGTGAGGAGCTTCCTTCAGCAAGATGGTGAAGATTAAAATTATCCACCATGCTAAGTACACCTACTCCTGTGGAAAAAAACGAAATGAAGAGAAAAGTCACAGGTGTTAGACATTCTGGCTCATTGATGAAACCATTGGATGGGGGTGCCAGGGCAGACTGACAATGAAATCTGACATTAGAAGATAGAAAGCCAGTGGAAATATATGTTTGAATGCTGTCCACTGTCTAGACTATATATTGGCATGAGCAACTTTCTGGCAGAGAGCTGCACTGGAGATGTTTCGAAGGAAGACCCCACTCAGTGGAATTATGTTGATGCATAAATACTGTGTTTCCCCCAAAATAAGACAGGGTCTTATTTTCTTTTGACCCCTGAAATAAGTGGTTGGCCTTATTTTCAGGGAGGTCTTATCATTTTTGAGGTGCAGGAGGCAGCAAGCATGATCCCCTCATGGTTGCACTGCATTGCAATATTTTCAGGAAGGGCTTGTTTTTGGGGGGAGGCCTTATTTTAGTCCATACGCTCAAAAGCCCAATTATCTGGGGAGGTCTTATTTTCAGGGAAATAGGGTAGTACACAAAAAGAGTCAGATTGGTTTAATGCACAAACCAGCATACAGAGACACTGAATAGTATAAAAATATAGTAATTTACTATGTAGAAATATAGAGGTATTCAGAGTCCGGTTAACAGTCCAAGTCATACACGGTTCAGTAATTCAGTTATCAAAATAGTCTAACACACAAAATATAGCTAACAGTAGCAAGACTCAGTAACTCATGAGCAGTATCAACAGTATCCACGATCAGCATCTAACAAAACAGAGAGCCATTCTGGCTCCCTCTTATGGCTGCATGAGGTAACAAACTAATTACATCTTTTAAGCATTTAAAGCAACAGTAAAGTAATCATAGTTTATATACATTGCCAAGCCAAGTCTAGGGTTACGTCCCTAACACACTCGGCCGCCGCCATTTTGGTTTTTAGTAACTGTGTGTGCACAGTTTACTGTAAATTGTTCTGCGCATGCACGAAGAACAATTTACATTGAACAGCGCAGGCGCGCGAGTTGCAAATTGGTAGTAAAACTGGCAGCAACCCACCCCTGGATGAAGTCATACACTGGATTCTTACTTTGGTGTGACCCAAATAATGTTTACAACATGATAAGGCAGGCTTTCCAATTGGATGTTAGCAAACATGGGACGGGATGCAAAAACCAATGGAGAACATCAGAGCCTACTCAAGATGGACAAATTACATTTTAAGGGAAGAAAGTTAAAAACTTTGTTACTGGTTTAGGATGCAGGGATTCCTTTCTCATTAAGCAGGTTAGCAGCCTTAGCACAGAGGCCAATCTTTCTTTACACTTTGTCCCTCTTCAGGTTGACAGTTGCTGCAAGGCAGGCAACTTTGTTTCTTTGTTTATGCCAAGTACTATAAGGGCATGATTCCTACAGAGAGACTTCTTCAGATCTTCCCTACTATGAAATAAGAGGTGGAAGACCAAATGGGTCATCATTTGGTCCTTCAGTGGGCAGGATCAGTAGAAAGACCAATGGGTCTATACCAGGGGTGTCCAAACTTGGGAACTTTAAGACTTGTGGACTTCAACTCCACAGCTGGCTGGGGAATTCTGGGAGTTGAAGTCCACAAGTCTTAAAGTTCCCAAGTTTGGACACCCCTGGTCTACTGTCTTTCAGTCAGGCAATATGTCCTAATGGTTAGAATAGGCAGTCTCTTCTGATAGGTAACTGTAGGTGAGGTCACAATGATCCCGCCTGAAACATGCAACATCAGCATGACAGCAAATTGGTCAATCTTGTTCTCACTGAAGGAGGCAACAACAGTTGACCAGAAAATATAATATTTGTCTTTCTCCACTCAGACAGAATCAAGAATCTGCTGGTGGCAGTGTTTTCCCTGAGTTAAGGATGGACAAGAACACACAGGCAAAGCCATTCCTTCCCTTCAAACATAGTCAAGATGCAATGTGAATCACCAGGAGATGTTTTGTTGCTATAGAAAAACCAACAAACTCGATATGTCAATGATATGATGCAGAAAACTGTTAATAGAAGTGGACTATGGGAATATCTCAAGTATAAGAATTTGATGGCTTACACAGTGTTTCTTCAACACAGCTGATGAGACAGAATGGTGAGAGGAGCAAAACAAATTGCAGAGCCGATCAAGGCAGGAGTTTCTTCTTGTTTTATAATTATATGGGCAAAAAAAGGGGGGGCTGGAATGGACTTGTGAATAAATGCATGAAAAATGGATGTGACAAATGGTGCATCGTCATTTGATCTATAAAGCTTCTGCTTGAAATGTGTGAAGATCAGGAGAAAAGGAGGGACCAGGTGGCACTTCCTGAGCTCAGGTGCAGGATAGAGAAAGAAGAGAAAAAAGAGCCAAGACAGGCATAACTGGTATTTGCAAGGAAGTGGGCAGAGAGAGGCAGGAAAGAGCATACGTGACTCACTTCATCCCAAGTAGCCTAGAGCAGTTCCAAGAATTTAAGAGCAGTTTCTGCTCCAAGCAACAGCAGCTAATCAAGGAAGGATTCAAGAGGTCACAACAAGGTAATGCGTCAAGCAAACAGTTGAGATTAAAATGAAAAGAAAGCAGTGCAGTTTAGACTCCAACCATGCTCCAAGTAAAAGTAAAAAGGAACAGAATACAAAGACAAAAATGTTCAACATATAGGAAGGGGGGGATCTGATACGGCTAGTGAAAAATCAAAAGAAAAGATCAGGTGACGATCCCCTGTAGTTAAATTTTTCACTGGATTCTCCCTCAGGTGCTCCTAACTGGAACTCATCCTATGATACAATTAAACAAATACTAATTTGTTTTAGAATGTAAGGTTTCTATGGGGCTGGCTGGTAACGTGGAGAGATGCCAGTGGAGATGCCAAGTTGCCAGGATTCTTATCCTCACCTCCCATCTGCCTTCCTCAATTTGGGGGCTGGGGGAAAATCATTAAGCTTAAATAAATAGCAATAGCACTTAGGGTTATATACCTCTTCACAGTGCTTTTACAGCCCTCTCTAAGCGGTTTACAGAGTTAGCCTATTGCCCCCAATAATCTCGGTCCTCATTTTACCCACCTCCGAAGGATGGAAGGCTGAGTCAACCTTGAGCCTGGTGAGATTCAGCCTGCCAAACTGCTGGCAGCCGGTGATCAGCAGAAGTAGCCTGCAGTACTGCATTCTAACCACTGCACCTTTATTTTCCCCACCCCTTTAGTTTTAGTCCATGAAAGAGTTTACACATTAGCTCATTTATTATGGTTGTTGTTGTTATATAAATGAAAACAAAATGCCAATCTTATTTGAGAATTTGAATAGCTCACCTAATTCAGTTTACAAGAAGGGATGAGAGTGAGTGGGTGCTACTTCACCCCTTATATCACTACCCTTCTTGCCATTCCTTGCAAATGACAGCTTGGCTACTTGCAAGAGAGCCTAGCATACACATTGGACTGTACCACCCAACTTAGACTCTTGGAAGATCTAGGAGCCAATCATAGGACTGGCCCAAGACCTCTGCTGGAAATGGTTACCCTTCAAACTTGTGAAGGGTGACAGTCCTGGAGGCACCAGGGATCAAGCTAGAACTGTCACCCTCCAGTCACCTGCACATGTTTCTAATAATATGATATGCCTGAGAAGGATTATGATTTACTAACAAGTTCCCTAATCATATTTGGATCCTTATTTTTGCATGTTATTTGCTTCATATTGGGGATAAATGAACCTTTCTGGATCTCTCCACCAGAAGAGAGGATTTGATCCTGTGATTGTAGAGGGACATTGCAAGCAGTCAGAACCAGTTGAGCAAGTCTACCTTGGCAACTTCTAATATTAGATAACTTGTCAGGCTGCCATAAGAAACAATGGTTGGCTTCCATTTCAGATGAAAAGGAAATAACCAGAGTTTGTCCTCAGTTTATCCTGAGTCCAGAGTGAGGCAGCCTTCCCCATTTCCTTCAATTTAGATATGGTAATGAAGTCCACATTGGTGTGTACATCTGTGTGTGTTTAAAGCTTAGCCTGTCAGTTCTTTAAAAACTCCAGTAACTGGAGTGAGAGAACTGAATTAGACAAAGGATATTTTGGATGCTTTTCGGTCCTTTACAAACCTAATGAGCTGTTATTGAGATGTGTTTTGATATCGATCCATCATCTCTGTCCAATCTTATTCATTTACTCTTTCTGTATTTCTCTTGCACATTTACTCTATGTCAGGTGTCAAACTGGCAGCCCACAGGCTGGATGCGCCACACATGGGCCACGCCCATCCCAGCTCAAACTCCTGGCAATGGGCAGAGTTTGCCTGCAATACTGCATTCTAATCACTGCACCAACAGGGCTGCTTTCCATATTGTTTTGATAATGAAAGATCCTGCAACTGGACAATTAAAAAAATATAGACCCAGGGAATACCTTAGGCAATAATGCAGGAGACACAGTGACGTGCCGTGAGGTTTACAGCTGGTGAGGCTGGTGACGTCATCAGGAAGGCGGGGAATGGGACCACGTGTGCTGGAGCCTGAGGCTGCCTCAGCCCAAAGCACACATGATCCCATTCCCCGCCTTCCTGATCGCGCTTCGCGGCTCGCGTTTCGCGATCCCCAACAGCAGCTTCTTTTCTGTGCGTCTGGCCTTAGAACATCCGGCTATCTACCTAAACGCCAGACGCACAGAAAAGGATCGCGGAGCGCTTCACTGGTGGAGCGCTCCGCAATACCCAACAGCAGCTTCTTTTCTGTGCGTCTGGCGTTTAGAACATCCGGCTATCTACCTAAACGCCAGACGCACAGAAAAGGATCGCGGAGCGCTTCGCCGGCAGAGCACTCCGCAATCCCCAACAGCACCTTCTTTTCTGTGCGTCTGGCGTTTAGAACATCCGGCTATCTACCTAAACGCCAGATGCACAGAAAAGGATCGCGGAGCGCTTCACCGGCGGAGCGCTCTCAGGAAGGCGGGGAATGGGATCGTGATTCCATTCCCCGCCTTCCTGATTGCGCTTCGCCGGCTTGCGTTCCGTGATCCCCAACAGCAGCTTCTTTTCTGTGCGTCTGGCGTTTAGGACATCTGGCTATCTACCTAAACGCCAGACGCACCGAAAAGCACTGAAAAGCACTTTGCCTCCAAGCCACTTCATCTTGATGATGTCGCCGATGTCGCTGCTGGGCACGGCTGGACGGAGGTAACCAGAATGGCGCCGAGGGGTCCGGGCGGACGAAAGAGCGAGCGATGGATAATCAGGCAGCCTGATCCTCGGTCGCTCGTCCGCCGGACTGCCTCGGCGCCACTCTCGCTACCTCCGCCCGTCCGCGCATGGCAGCTGCGGCGACATCATCAAGCCCCTGCCACTTCTGGATGTCTATTGCAGTTGCGAGGAGCGCACAAAGTACAGCGGAGGCAGGAAGGTTATTGGTGCTTCCGAGAACCCTCCTGCCTCCGCCGGTTGCCCAGCTGGCACCACCCCACGCACGCTCCTCCTCCTCCCTCCTCTTCCTCTTATATATATGAAACTCCCTTCTGGATATTATTGTTATATATTATTATTTCATGATGAGAGGTGAGGCTCTGCCTCCCCTGCTTCCAATGACTGCACGTCCCGGAGACATCACATCCATCCTTGCTGGCCATTGGTTGAACCCAGAGGTGGGTTTCTACTGGTTCGGACCAGTTCGGCCGAACCGGTAGTGATTTGGCAGCCTGAATAGCTGGAAAAGGCAGCGACCCAGGCCTGCCATGCCTCCCCCCCCCGAACCAGTTCTCCTATGTGGCCGCCATCTTGATTTTTGCGCACACCGAACTGGCAGTAATGCCGAGACCAACCCACCCCTGTTTAAACCTAACCTTCAACCAGAATCAATCTTTTTATACATTATTTTTTTTAGTTCGTATCTTGCTTTGTTGTATGAACAAGGATAGCTTTTGGCCTTTTGTGGGATACATTTTCTGATACTTAAACATGTTGTTCTATTATTCCTCAATGCTCCGTTGTCAAGGCTAAGCATTTCTAATTCCTTTAATCTTCAGATGATTTAATATATCGTCCCTAATCATTCTTGTTGCTCTTCTTTGATCATATCCCACTTCAATCCTTCTTAAAGTTTGGTATCTATAACTAAGGATAATATTCAAGGTGGGGGCTTCCGAATCTGGAATACAGTAGAATAGTTACTTTCTTTGATTTAGAAATGTTTCTCTTGATGAAAGTTAGAATTGCATTTGCTTTTTCTCCCTTTTGGTCATCATCATGCTACTGACTGATATTTATTTTGTAATCAATTATTATTCCACGTCAGTATTGCCAAGCCTTCTGTTCTGTGTAGCTGATTTTTGTTTCCTTAAGGAAAAACTTTGCATTTGCCTCATTTTACCCATTTCTCGATTTCTCATAAAATAGGGTATTAGCAATGCTGCTTCGTATCTCATTTACAACGTTGACTTCTTCATCCCATCCATTAACAAAAAATCTTTGTCAGTTGGAAATCTCAGAATGGATCTGGTAATATTCTGATTTCAACAAAGGACCATTGACGAGCACCAGTTTTCCTTTTGAGCAATCCATTTTGTACTTATGCCCTCTTCCAGACTAGCTTATTAATCAAAATGACAATGCAGCTCTCCATATTTCTCTAAAATCAAGATATAGGGTAACTGTACCATTTCCACAACCTACGTAGCACTGATATCTCATCAAAACTGAGATAAGATTAGGCTGGCATCTAAGATAAGGTTCTTGACAAATTGAGGGTGTCCTTTCAAGGGGTTTATAGATTAATCACTGTTATCTGATGGCAGATATCTCCTCAACACAGAAGGGTAAGCCAAGTCAAGTGTCTTAAACTTTACTGGCAGAGCACCAAATGCAAAAGTCTGGAGTGTCCCTGAGCATCAGGAAAAGACATGTTGTTACTATAATGTTTTCAAGCCTTGAAATTACAAAAACAGTGTCCTTTGCTTCTTGAAATTTGTCTGTAGCCTACCAAATGCGGAAACCTGTAATTTAGGTGTGTACTGGAAAAAACCACAAGCCAGTAGCCAAACAAGTGTGATTGCCATTGTTCCGTTGTTTATTGGCTATGCTTAAATTAGTCCATTGTTGCTGCTTGCATGTGTCAAAGCTCTATTTTTTTGTTTGTGGAGGCAAGAATATTTTCGAAAGGGTGCGGAAATGTTGTATTACTGTTTCATGGGAACAGTTTCTACATTCTCCTGAGCAGCCAAAGTCTGGAACAGTTTCTACATTCTCCTGAGCAGCCAAAGTCTGCATCAAATACAGCCCTAGGAATTATTTCCCGGGTTAGACTTGTAGATTTCAGGTTATTTCAGTTTAAAGGAGAGGACACCAAGCCAACCTATAAGAGTTCACCTTTTGCAAAATGAAATATTAGGATCTACCAAACTTAACTCTATGATGGCACCAAAGTAGCCAATGAAGGGAAGATATTACTGACCATTGCTGTTTCATCTACCAAAATTTTATAAACAGCACAATGGTAGGAAGATTATTTTTAAAAAATAATCTATTAGAACTCTCACTTTGGTCAAGAAGTTGCACTTAATTCATTAATAAGGGAAGTTGTGTAAAGAGCTACATATAAAATCTCAGACGTAACACATTGCACAGAAAAATATGAAATGGGGGCAAAGGATTATTATTGTCATGTATTTCCTCTTATTTTTAATTATTTGTAAAACTGATTAATATATACAGAGAGGCTACATGAAAACAGGGAAGATTTCCGCCCATCTTCTCCAGCCAGCAGAGATCATGTTCAAGGGACTTTGTTTAACACAGTTAATCAAACAGCAGTAATAAGTAGCTTAAGGATAAAATAAATGACAAAATAAATGACACAAGTCAGGAACACTGGCTGACTGTAGCGTATGCTTATGTGAGCTGTTATGATGTAAGCTAGTAAAATTCATGCCTCCACACCTCACTTTTTTCTTTGCCTACCAAGGAAATCAAAGTGCATCCATCACATAATTGGGAGGGGGGAATCAGGCATTTTCAGTAACCGGGGTAACAAATTGCTCCGCCCTCCACTTTTCCAGTGCTGAGAAATGGCAATTCCCTCCAAGCGATTAATGGCAATGATGTGCTTCTCTGCTTTCCAAAGGCGATGACAGATTTCACAAGTCTTCTGGACAACTTCAAATGTTTCTCCACCCTGACATGGTGACAAACTAGTTCTCTCTCGTGGGAAAGAATAAAGAAGCGCTATTGTGCCTGCTAATGAAGTTTACGGCTCTTCCTCAGGAGAACTTTGAATTGTTTACAATCATTATGGCAGGTTGTTAATTGATTTTGTATTTATTTAAAAGGGCCCGATGTTGGAGGAGAATTTAAACATTGCTCTGTAAGCAAAGGATCTTTTGGTGCAGACACTTTTAGCAGAGCTCACGTTTTCCCATGAATAATTCACCTTCAATCATGGACTAACACAGGATTGTCATTTGTGGAGATGTAGCCAGGTGCCCTTCTGCATGGTTGCACAGACATAGCAAGTGAAACGTTTCTGACTGCAACCAGTATTTGAAAATTATCACTATATGGTCCTCCACAAATTGCGGCTGAAACAGGAGAAAAGGGCTGGTTTTTTTTCCCATAGGACTCATTCTAGTTTCAAATATTTCAGACGATTGCCTGAAATTTAAGTATCTTTTTTTCCATCAGCATGCAGCCTAAAATTCATTTGGTGTTAGTTTGTTGAAATCCTTTCCCCAGAAATTCTAGTTATAGGCTTGATCATATTTACCTTTTCTTTTTGTAGGATTATGAGACCTCCCGCATTGTGTGATTCTTTCTACTATAATCCCATTGACCTATTTTACTGGATCAGTCAGAGAAGAGATAACCAGATCCCCCTCCTTCTATCTGCTCTCTTCTGAAACAGGACATGGTTAACAAGCAATTCAAGAATATAAAGGAGACGCCATTCTTCTATTACTATTCACTCTTGTTTCTGAAATTTGTTTCATGATGGCCTCATTCACATTCTTTCTTCCATTGGCAGTGCAGTTTTTCTCTCCAATTATTTTTACCCAGATGCTCTCCATTGGTTTTCTCAGATGCATGGTACGTTGAATTGCTTCTTCAGTTGCATTTATATACTTGAATTATTCGGTTTTTGCATTTCAATAATGCCAATTATCCCACCAAAGCTCAATTATGTCTATCAATCTACAATTGTTTCTATACTTAGATATGAAGCTCCCTCGCTGACATTTGCATAGCCACTCTGGGTTTTTTTGGGGGAAAGGGGGAACATTGTGTTCTATAGCCAACTTCCAGACAAAAGGCATGGTGGCGGAAATATGCATGGATGGATGGATGGACAGACAGACGGTCACATGGATGGATGGATAATGATAGATAACTTACCACTGCATTCAATGTTACTAATATATTTGCCCCAAGCAGGTCATTAATCCCAAGTAAAGAAAAACAGTGAACAAAGAGACCAAGCTGAAAAAGTGATGCCGCAAGAACAAAATGGAGGTTGTGTGAATTTATTTTGATTGTGAAGTAATCAAACGTTTGTTGGTCTCATTGTTTTCCTCATCCACACAGCCTGATGACATATATATCTGCAAATCACTAGCATAGTGCATGCTAAGTCCATTGCTACCCAGTCTGTACTTTATTCAGACATGTTTATAGCTTCCTCTTCTGCTTTTGTATTGTATCCCATTCCCAGCTGGTGCCACCCATTTATTCATTTATCCCAGGGGTGTCCAAACTTGGGAACTTTAAGACTTGTGGACTTCAACTCCCAGAATTCCCCAGCCAGCCATGCTGGCTGGGGAATTCTGGGAGTTGAAGTCCACAAGTCTTAAAGTTCTCAAGTTTGGACACCCCGATGTATAATAATACTAGGATTTCATAAGTTTGATTAATGTAACCAATATTATTAATATTATTGACAATTGTTCCAAAATGATACCCAGATACTGTACTGTTCATGTTTTGATGTTGATGGCTGGCTGGGGAATTCTGGGAGTTAAAGTCCACAAGTCTTAAAGTTCCCAAGTTTGGACACCCCTGATTTATCCCTTCTTGCTGCATTTAGTCAATTGCGCAACACACACACATCCTGCGCTAGCCACAGCAACTACACTAACAGATGTAGCTGTTCCCCAAAATGTTCACAATGTGCTACACATAATAAAGAGGCAAGGAAACATGAGATCAAGGAGCTTGATATTTAAAGAAAAAAATAGTTGGCAAGCTCTGTCATATGCCATCCTTTAACTTTTCATTCACCTCACTGTTTTGCTCCTCGAGTCTTTGATCTCTCCATCAACCCCAATTCTTTCTCTCAATTTTTTCTCCCTTGGATCAAGGGAGAAAAAATAACAGAACAATCATATTGAGGCAGCAATACTTTTAAAACCAGTAGCACTTGTCCCTGAGGAATTAATAAAGAAATGATTGAATGGCTCAACCTCTGTTTTTAAGCTCACTTGATTAAATGTCCAGATAGTTGATAGACTACTATGGCATGGGTGTCAAACTTACAGTGTCATGTTGCTATCACGTTGCTTGATGTTTTTTCCCCTCATGGAGGTGGGGCGGGCATGGCCTGTGCAGGGTGCATCTGGCCCGGGGACCCCCAGTTTGACACCCCTGATCTATAGGAAGCAGGACGAGAAGTCTGCAATGTGAAACAAGTTAACTGATAGAAAACCCCATCGGGCTCAATTTGGCCTTAAGTCACTCGAAAATGCCGTTGCATTAGAAAATTGATTTCAACTATCAAGTATTTCCAAGAAAGTAACACATTGCTATCAATGTCTTTCACTTAGAGCTCCTTAAAAATGGAATATTAAAAAAATCTGTTATACCTGATTATCTTAGTCCATTTTTTTTTGTTCTGAAGAAGCAAACGTCTTATTGAGCTGCCTCAAAGGACAATGACTGATGTTGAGCATGTAACACATCCCCCTTTCTTCTCTTGTTGCTCCTTGGCTGTATTATTCATTTACTTTTTAAAAGTGTAACAGAACAACAATCGATATATGTGAAGTGGAAAGGCAAACTTGCTGATGCGGCCACCTCATAATTCTCACATTGGGTGATGCTCCATTTCCCACTGACCTTTGAGATAACAATTCCTATTGGCTAGAATTAGATGGAAAGTTCTCTGGGGTTTCCCAGCCATGAATAATATATGGCATCTCCTAAGCTGAGCACAGCAGCATTAATTACAACAATCAATGGCAACATTCATAAACCATGAACCCATGATCTTCCTGATGTATAGCAGTGATCCTCTTTCCAGCATTTACTGACATTTTTAAACGGATTTATTCTGAGGACATTAGCACATGCTTACTATGCCTTTCTAAAAGCACTTCCTTTTCTCTGTGATTTATATCCCGGCTAGTGCATAATTCCTGACTCATTTGCACTCGGCTTGGAAAAAAGTGGGTTACAACCGAATGAATTGCAGTTAACAGGCGACACATGAGCTGGTACTAATCAGTGTTAGAACTTCTGACGTGTTCCATAAATGCACATTTGTTGATTGTTCATGCAGTCCGAGAAAAACATGTAGTTGCAGATGTCTATGGAGATTCTCAGTCATCCAGGTCATCGTTGCTCCAAAGGTGCTTTTTCAAAAGCTAACTGGACTTTGTTTTTCCTTGAAGACGTTTCGTTTCTCATCCAAGAAGCTTCTTCAATTCTCCACCATTCAGTCAGACAGGAAGAAGCTTCTTGGATGAGAAGTGAAACATCTTCAAGGAAAAACATTCTGCATTTCTGTATTTGTACTTTCTGTATATTTACGTAAGGGAAACATAGCAATTCTTGGTGATCATAGTCACTAAATTCAAGGATGTATCACTGTCAAATTCAGCTTTTTTATGGGGAAGAACTAATAATAATAATTACTTATCAATAAAGATGGTTGGGATGTTGGATGATATTGGTGACAAGAAGTGATCAGTTCCTGTTCTATGATGTTTTCATACAGGTCATGTATAACGTAAATTAAATGTATGTTTCCTTAATATATATGTGAATTAATTGTCACCACTTCAAGCAGAATTCTAGCCGTCTAAACTCAACAATAGACAGTTCTGCTTTTTGATGAACTATTTTCTCTTTAACTCATGTTGGCTTTAGAAGAAGTCTTTGAGCCCTATTTTACCGTGTGGAGGAGAAACTTCTAGTAAATTACTCCAAAACCAAACTCATGCCTTTTCCCAAGGATCTTGTACACTGTAAGCTTTGATGGCAGATAAACAATAACACAACATTGTTAAGGCCGTATTGGATTGCTTCCATAAGGAGAGAAGTACGTAACTGTTGGATACAACTCTTTAAAGCCAATTCACCACTCAGATGTTAAATGGCTCTCAGATATGTACACTTAATAACTTAACGCACCATCCAGTCCAGATTCCTAATAGCATTCTTTCATGTACATCTATCTGCATTCTAAATGTAGGAATCTAGGATGATGATCCCATTGGACTCAAGTTTCTATGGAGAGTCTCAGTCGTCCCGGTCATGACTGTCCCAAAGGTGCTTTTCCAAAAAGCAACTGGACTTTCTTGGTTTTTCCTTGAAAACATTTCCCTTCTCATCCAAAAAGCTTCCTCAGTTCAGTGAACTAGTTATGAGAAAAGCAGGCAAAGCACAGAAGATCACTTCATTCGTTAGTGCCTCATTGGGGCTGAAAAAAAAGCTTTGAATGTTTTTACTGCAGCATACTCACCCATTTGGATACTGGTACATTGAAGTGAGGCTTGGCAGACTAGAGATGAAACAAAATGGAGTCTGTACTTCAAAAACAATTTCTCAAGGAATGGAAAATCTTCTTCTCTCCAATGCAACACATTATTTTGCAAATTGTGGCTATCTTCTTTGAATTTTCTCATTTAAGTATGCCCTTCAACTTTTATGTGGAGCAAATAATTTGCTAGTATTACTGTTCCAAGTTTCCAGAATAGAAATAGCACCAACCATGCTGGTTGATGGTCTCAGATAGAGTTTAGATAGGAAAGTGTATTCCTTTTTGGTCCAAATAGACTTCTCACTTGCCCTCAATAATGATTGTTTGTAATGATTGTAAGTGATTGTTAATGAGTGTGGCCTCACTTGGAATACATAGTCCAGGAGAGAAAAAGTGTGTGTACTCAAAACCAGCAAACGTACATGCTGAAGCTGGCCAAACTAAGGATGCTAGGCAGATGAATACCTGATAGCAGAATTTCCCCCCCTATTTTCCTCCCCAAAAACTAAGGTGCGTCTTATACTCTGGTGCATCTTATATTCCAAAAAATATGGTATGTACATTTACTGGCAGCATATAAACTTCACAATAGTAAATTACTTATTCAGTGTTATCTGTCCAACATATGGTAGACCGCTCTCTTTAGCCCTCTTTAGTCTTGTCCTCCATGGTATTGGAATGGAGGTATGTATCATAATGCCCCGTATAGAGAATGAATTTGTTCTTGCCCATGTGTTTTCTATAACAATTTGCTTCCTACTCTCATAATTCTGCTTGCAATCAGAAATTCTACCTATTCCAAGGATGACTTTGTTTGCTTATCAGGAAAGAAAGTTAACATCTCCAAAACACTTGCAAAATTACACACAGCTGCTTTATGCCGAGAGCTATTACCTTCATTTTAGAATTTATGATCAAGTAAAAAATTATGCTCAGTGTCTTGTTTATATGCTTTTTATTGCATGTGTCACTGATTGCAGTAAAGTTATGCACACAATTAAACATTAAATGTTTTTGCACGTAAAAAATCATGCAAGGAAACTTACTGAAAAAGACCTCATAGTACAATTAAGTTCACAATCTCATAGTTGCATAAATAGGAATAGCACAATTTAATTTTATTTGCATGTTCATTCATTTATAAGTTGCAATGTCTCACATCAATGGTTAAGGCTAAAGAATATGTGGACAGATATAGGAGTTGTGTTATATTGTTGTTATAGTTGTGTTATAAAAAGATATAGAAATTGGATGTGCATAATAAAGTTTTGCACAAAGTTAAGCATTAAATGCTTTTGCATGTAAGAAGTCAAGTAAGGAAATTTATTGAAAAAAACTTTATAGCATAATAAAGTTCATAATCACATAACTGCATAAATAAAAGATAGCACGGTTTAATTTAATTTTCATGGTCATTCATTCATTTATTAATTGTTATGACCCATGTCTATGAAACAAAATGTTAAAAAGATATTTATGTAGTTACTTACCAAGCACATCTAAATTATATTAAAGTAACCAAAATATATTTACAATCCCGCAGGCATGTCACAACTTTTGAGCACCCTAATATTTGGAAGTTGAAAAATTTGACACGTCCTAAAATAAAGAGTTATCTGAAAAGATATAGGAATGGGGGGAAATGCAGCCTGGTTTAGGAAAAAAATGACAAACGTGGAGGAGGATGGAAGATTATATATGTTTGTCACCTTGAGTTATTTATAAAAATGATAAAGGCGGGATATGAATGAAATGAATGAATGAATGATCATAACAATTCTTAGCACTATGACATAGAGTTGGTTGTCATCTCTCCTGCAAACAAGCACCAGCATGAAGTCACAATGGCTGTTATCTGTCCTGGACAGCTCCCTCTGGCCAGCCTACCTCATTCAGGTAAGCAGGATCATGACAGCCCCAGCCACCGACTCCTTCTTCAGGTAAGCAGCAGCAGTACAGAACTTCACCATAGTTGTTTCTTACTTTCAGACTAAACATATCAGCAGGCACATTTGAAGTAAATGTCTCTTGTTCACATCTGATAGAAGAAAATGGTGGTAGGTCAAGGCTGAAATGAGAGGTCTCAGGTGCTCTCTGAACTTGGTTATCATCTTGCAGACATTTCATTACCCAAACTAGGTAACATCATCAATGTTGGTAGGGAGTACGGTTTGCTCTCAATTTATATTCTAGTCATTCTTGCTCTGTCATTGTTAGTGGGGGTGTCCTTAGAGGTTCTTTGGTTGAGCTCTTTGCTATTAGCTGGTTTGGTAGTTCCTTGATTGAGACACTGTGTAGCTACGTTATCTAGTTTGGGTAATGAAATGTCAGCAAGAAAACAACCAAGCCCAGAAAGCACCAGGTCATATTCATTTGAAATCCATTGAGAAACTGAGTACACTTAAACATTTTTCAATTCTTCATGTTTCGTATGAAAGGCCCAGAGCTGCATTCTGCAGACTTCTGAGAGCCTCGGTGTTTGCTTTATCCTGTTTTAATACCTATTAAAATATGAATGGGTATTGACCTAGTGGTTAAGGCATCAGGCTAGAAACCTGTGAGTTCCAGTTCTATCTTAGACACAAAGGCTGGGCAATTCTGAGCCAGTCACTGTCTCTCGGCCCAATTCGTCTCATAAAGTTGCTGCTGTGGGGAAAATAGAAGGATGGAGGAGAAAGTATGCCATAGGTTCACTGCCTTTAGTTATTTATAAAAATAAAAAGCAGGATTAAACAAATCTAAAACAATTATCAACCAGTAGATGGGAGATTATGAAACCAATAAACCCTTTGTCCAAAATTATCTACACCAACTTGACATCAACTGCCTCATATGGATCCTCCTCTTACTCCTCCTACTCCTCCTCTTACTCCTCCTCCTCCTCTTACTCCTCCTAATCCTGCTCCTTGTGAGAGAATGTCCCCTCTCAACTGTAATCTAAGCAGTCTTTAGTGGAGGTTTGAGAACTGAAAACATTAGTTAGTTCGCTAGTTAGTTAGTTAGTTAGTTAGTTAGTTAGTTAGTTAGATAGTGAGGTCAGTTGAACAACTGAGTTTCCTTCTTGAAGAAAGGAAGCAAGTGAGATGCTGGTGGTAAAGAAACTGTCAACTTCGAAACGGATCGGGCCAGTTGCAGCCATTTTCTCCTTTTCTCAGTTTGATACACTTTGGGAAAGGACAAAGGAGCTTTGGAATGTCAGACCAGACATCAACAACTTACTATCTTGTGGGAACCAAGGCCATCCCAACAGGTGCTGGCCAGAGACTGGAAGAGGTTACAAAGAAGACGCCAGAGCACCTAATTGGACACCATCACCTGTGACAAGGAGGGAGGGAGCTGTCTAATCTTTAATTATACTGAAAGCGCAGGAAATAGCCAGAGCTGGTTTATTTTTCAACCACGTCAATATGATGTACTCAATAAAGCACCTCTTTGAGAAAACTAAAAGTTGCTGAAATGGGCTCATTACTCAGAACCTTGACAGAAGCATGGAAATGTTGTTACATCTCAGAAATGTTTCTTTGGTGAATAATGTTGACTTTCTTGAGCTGGAAAATTAGAACCAGCAACTCAGTCTTGGAAAACTTGAAAAGGAACAGCAGCGTTTTAGGCCCATATTGTTGCACTTATTCCTTCAGTTTGCAGTTAGCTTCTTCACTCCATTTCTTAATCTTCAAGCATGGAGGCAAAAGAAAGTCCACGTTAATTTGATGGTTAGGAAAAGAAGGAGTCTAAGAAGCAAAATTCATGAACAATCAACTTCTCAATAGTAGTCATATTTCATAATTGAGTAATGAATACCGAAGGGCTCTGAAATCTCCTCTTTATAGAGTCTCAGTTGAGACCTCTGCAATGATATTCACCAGCCATCTGTTGGCTCTACTGAATTAAATGCCTGTTATTATGCTTGTGATGTGGCTTCTTTAGGATTTGTTTTGTCCTAGGCAGGTGAGATTGGGATGGAAAAGATTGTCATTCAAAGATCAGAGCAGTCAAAATGGTTTCTCTGACCGGCCACGGGTAAGTGCTGCAAATATATCTTGTGATCACTATTGGCCACATTGCCATTCCCCAATGTGATGCCCTTCAAATATACTTGGACAGCAATTTCTAAAATTCCCATTCTGGCTGAGGAAGTGTTGCAGCCTTGGTCTTAATGCATCTTCTAGGATGCCCAGTTGGGATAAGCTTTGCCCCACTAAAGAATGCAGCCTAAGCACTAAGATCTGTTGTCTAAAAAATGTCTGCCATTCAGTTCTAAACCATGGAACTGGGATTATTTCTGCAATTGTCCAGATTAGTACAGAGGTCAATGATGGTTTGAAGACTATTATACTAAGTCTAGTTGGGTTCAACAGGAGAAAGGCCGCGCTGAGCTCTGGGCTGGATTTACTTGCTGGATCGCTATGCTCTTTTTGGTTCGCCTAGTTGCCTTCTAATCCCATCCTCGTCACCAGTGTTAGATCGGGTAATGGAAAGACACACTCAGGCTAAAGGCAACAATAGCTCTTTATTGTAACAGAACAAGTATGTACAATCCAGCGAAGGTTGAGTCTGACAGCAGCCCTTTTATGGGGAGCTGTCAGACCAATGAGATTAAACCTCTATTCCCGCTGGAACAGAGGACCTTGGTGGAAACCACTATAACTGAAGCTAGTATCTAACACTTCACATGTTCCAAATACATATTTGCAGAAAGGCAGGGTTATAAATACTTGTCCCATGGACACATCCTGTCCCTACCTTGGTGTGGGAGAAGAAACCTCAAAATGAGTCTTCCATAATCATACAAAAGAGCTATTCAAATATTGCACCAGTATACAATTGTGAAATGGAACCTAGGACAAGGGCTTTAGAGGCCAGGATGAGACATGTAAACCACTGTCCTTCCTATGTATTTTCAAAAATATTTTTCAAATTTGTTTTTTTTCTTTTTTGTATTATAAAATGGTTGTTGCTTATTCACACCAAAGGCTCCAGGCAGTTTATAAATAAATATTCATTTGCAATAGCAATTATTAGAACTTGGCTAAAACTTAAGAGTTTGAAATTCCTGGGTAAAGAGAGTAATACCTGAATGGAATTCGTACCTTTACTATTAGATGTCAAATATATACAGGTCACTTCATTTTATTTTTGCATATAAAATATACATATCTCTGTATTCTTTCATTTGTAATATTACCACCTAGATTCAGTGGTATTGTATGAGAAAGTTCCCCAATGAATGATGTAAGTTTGTACTGCATTCTTTATGAGTATTGTTTATTTTAACGGGACCTGTGTGAAATGTCTTGAAGAAAAATTTTTGTCTTCTGGAGTGGGAAATACATTCGGTCATTCTGGTCAGTACATTTGCTGCTGGAAAAGTAGCTTTTAGAATATATGGTTATTGAGTTTAGGAAAGGTTTGAATCAATATTCTGTATTATCATATTGGTTGTTCTTTACAATTCAAGGCAGACATAATGATAATCATCATAATCCTGGTTCAATACAAAAGTAGCTAAAATATAGTCATCGCAGCATCCAGCCATCAGTATAAAAAGAGTGGAAAATCTGCTGGGAGCAAACAAAATATATTTATCTTAATTTCTTGTCATGTTAATATTTCAGCAACATATAGTTTGTTCAAGAAGATGGAGAATCAATTTGCTGAGTAACGGTCCATTATCTGCTAGTTTAGATAGATTTAAAAAAAATAAGAATTTAACCAAATTAGCAAGGAAAAATTTAATAGCTTGAGATAAAATATTAAACTGTTAAGGTAAAAAGTAGATGTCTCCATTTTTAGGAGATTGCTATCAATTTGCATCATGTGATTAGCTGTTTAAAAAATCTGTATTAACTGATGAAACCCACCAATTTTTGTTGTTGTTGCTTTTGTCATTGTTGTTGTTAATAATGAATCAGTAGCCTCTCAGATTCTTTTAGAAAGATAGTATGGTAACTGTTGTGGCCCAGCAGGCGTCGTTGTCGCTGCCACCAGACTCTGAGAGTGAGGGTCCCTATGAGTCGGCTCCAGAGGAGGTGGGGGACCCTGGACAGGGTTCCGATGCTGAGCAGGGATCGGAGAGTCTGGTCGGCCACCAGGAGGCGCCTGAGGCATGGAGCAGCGGTGAGAGCCAGAGGAGGCTCCCGATGCCATGCCTTGGAGCAGCGGGGAGGAGTCACGAGACAGTGAGTCAGAACTGAGCAGGGAGTTCCTGGACGCTCGTTACCGCCGCGCCCATAGACGCAAGGAGCGTGGGCGTAATTATCGGCAATAAGAGCTCTCAGCTGCTGATCAGGAGGCTCCTCTCCAGGTTATAAAAAGGGTTGACTGTGCATATGCCCATTGCAGCAGTCAACAGAGGACTTATGCCAGAAGTTCTACTCTGGAATTCTAGCAAGCTGGATAGCTGCTTTCGTGTTTTGTTTTTGTGAGTTTTGTCTTGGTGGTTTACTGCCATGGAACCTTCTGTTTGTTTGTGCAATAAACCTTGTTCCCTTGTACTGTTCCAGAGTGTGTTCTGTGTGGGCAAAGGAGGAAGGGGGGTCCGAACAGGTAACTATAATGGTAACAGTCATTACATGACTACAGTGCCCCATACATTCTATCCACTTGGGCCAGTGTTATTTCACATTTAATCAGAAAGAAATATTTTATATTTAATTATTCTACTTGATTCTGAGTAAGACGCATACGGCTAATGCTTGCCGACTGAGTTTAGTCAGACTTGGATACCTGGGCTACAAAAGTCTAAGCAGAATCAAAGAGAGTTCTGTTTGTCTTTGCTGACATCCAGGAGTAGTCTAGATTTTTCCAACTTAGATTGTCTAACTCTACTCATTGACCTTCATGACTAAGCAGGAAATCTAATCTCTGCAGTCCTGATATGGTAGCCAAAACTTTAAGCTTTCCATGGAATCCACCAGTACTGGATTACAGTTGGTTCTGGTTCACAGAGATTAAGGATGTGGTCACTCTCCTACATGCTTTACATTTAAATGAATTAAAATGCATATTATATTATCTAATTAATATTTTTATTAATCTAAATTAATAAATTTACTTATTAACCTGTTATAAGTAAATATAAGAAGTAATGAATGGAAACTTATCAAAGAGCGATCCAACCTAGAACTAAGTGGATATTTCCTGACCGTGAGAACAATTAACTAATGGAATGGCTTGGCTTCAGAGGTGTGTGAGCTTCATTACTAGGGGCTTTTAAGAAGAGATTGGACAACAATTTTTCCAGAATGTTATAGGGTCTTCTGCTTGGGTAGGAAATTGGACTCGAAGACCACCAAGGTCACTTCCACTTCTGTTATTCCATTATTATTCCTTCCTTCATGTCTTCACACAACAATAAAAACTAACGCAAGAAGGCTTCAGGTTTGTGCAGCTGTGCTTGTGGGGACAATAGCATGGACAAATGTGATAATGCCAGAGTCAGTTGCCTTCATTGAAATGAGGATGTTACCTCGGCTGCCAGCAGCTCTCATTTGCTAAAATTCAAAAACACACCAGGATATTCCATAGCTTTGATGCCTTCGGTGCTTGGAGCCTTGGAATTAGAATGGGGGAGAGAGAAAAAGCTCTAGCTCCTGACAAATTAACATTTGACAGTAACAAAAGGTTTTCACAGGGGTTCTAGGCTCATCTGACGGGTTTTTTTTTATAAGCAACATTGTTCTTAAATGTTTTATTATGCACTGCCAGTCTCGTTAGCTTCATTTTGGCATTGCTTTGTTGCTCTTCTCTGTAAGTCTGGCTGAGAGTTGATGGATATGCGCATGAGGCAGGCTCGGCCTCATTTCATTGCTTCCTGCCTGTTATTTTTGCCCTCTGTATTGGTGGCTTGTTCCCAGGTCCTGTCATACCTTTGTACCTTGCATTTTCCCTCTAGCTGGTTGGCATAATTAGAAAGAGACATGTTCCCTTGCCTAGCTGGTGTGGATTTGCTCATAAATAAGTCAAGCAATGTCCTTCAAAGCCGGGAATGAGCTCAGCATGTTCCTGACTCAATCCATGTTAACTCCAGCCTGAGCTCAACCTACCCCATTTCCTTTTCCTTTCATTCCCACTTCTCTGGCTGCTGTGGCTGACTGGTAAGGCTGCAGGAAGAAAGATTAATGAAAACGTTTATCTTCAGAGTTTCCTACTTTCCATATACTTCCTGAGATTGGGCGTATTAAGTTTTCTTTTTGTCCCCGGATTCTCATCAGCTTTGTTTCTTTTGTCATTCTCTCTCTGTCTTGGCTTGAGTCAACCCTACTCTTTTTTTCATCCATCAGCATGACCTCCTGGTTCACTCTTTCTGTCTCCTCAACCCATCACTCTTCCTTTTGCTTCTCAGAAACCTTTCAGCTGTGACATTGTAAGTTTGGTGGACATAAGAGGAGGAGGGTTCAAACAAGAACTGTACTTGTCTTCATTGTGTTTGTTCTAGATCATCTGCTTCTCACCTGCTTCTTTCTTTTCTTATTTACTTCCTTTGTAAATCATCTCCTTTAGTTCTCCTATTCTTGACTGCTTGGATCTAGATCCTCAACTTTTATTTATAACAAGCACTGTAGCTGCTTTTTTTGGTAATTCACAGAACTCCAATTAGCTTCACCCTATGTCATGAATGAAGGTGAATATACATGTCCCAGGATAATATTGCAGGATCCAATCTGGATCGGCCACTAGACCAGAGGTTTCGTCCTCTAAGCTTTCGGACTTGTGCTGGAGCCCATCTTCAGGGAACTTCTCTTTAGCAAGTGAGAAGTTTTCTGAAGATGGGCTCCATCATGAGTCTGAAAATTTGGAAGACAAAATCTCTGGTCCCAGTGACCGACCCAGATTGTATCCTTTACCCCTTGTGCTCACCAAGCAGCCAACTATATTTCCTTGTTACCGATAGCAGCTGGGAAACAGCAAGGGTCACATAGAAAGGGTTAATGCAAATCTCCTTATGCTCCAGATGGGTTTTTCTCCTTCTTTTCATAGGCATGAGACACAGGTCATAGGGAGATTACTGGGGAAAGATAAATGATGCTTCTGTCCTCCAAATTTCTGAAGAAGCATGCTTCTGTCCTCCGAATTTCTGAAGAAGCATGTCTCCATCTGGGGGTCCTCAGAAGCCCGTATAGATCCTTAGTTCTTAAAATGTTGGCCATATCTAATCTACATCCTACTTCCAAATAAAACAGCTCAGCCTTTGCTTGTCTTTAAGCACAGGCTGCTATTATTTTCCCATTCAATTAGAGGCTTAAATTTAGTTATAGATTCTAAGCTGCTAGGCAAATTATGAATTATTCTTTCTCAGTAGCAGTTTAAAAAGTTTGTGAATATTTGATGGAATCAATGATGATCAATAGCTAGTGTTTGCTGATGGCTTGTTGAGAGTTTTTTTTTTAATTATATATAATATATTATCATGCAACATTTATTATTCAAACAATATCTCAATTTTCCTAACATTAATATAATTACCAACTGGATGTCATGAGAATGTCCTATGTTTAAACTACAACTTTTATTGCACAGCTATAATTCCTCTGTGTGTGTTTCTGATGTGTATATTAAAACTACATGCCATGTATAAGTGCATAATTTGAAACCACCTATAGAAGTTCACATTTAGCAGAGTCCAGGAAATTTCCTCTGTGATGTCACCTTCCTTGCTTATGTACCAAAGTCCTAATAAAAATCAGGATTCTCCCAATAGAGCAATAATTAATAAAAGACAGATATTGTTGCACAGTGTACAGTTAATGTAGCACATAGCTGAAACTCCAGCTTCAATGCTTGCTTCAGTTGCTTGTGCAGTTAAGTGAAGGTGTAATGTCATTTAAAACTCATATGGAAATTAACTCTAAATGGAAACAAAGATTTTAGCGTACCTAGGGAGGAATTCTAGTTACTGAGCATTGTTACAAACATGTATGTATCCTAAAGAACAGCCAGAGTGCTATCACAGCACAAAGGTTCCTTATTAAAAATAAAGGTGAGGGAAACCACAGCTGTATTTTTAGAAGGCATAAAAGTGCTAATGATACATCTGGGGGGGAAAAGGTTTAAAGGCAAATTATGCTGTAGCACTATATCAGGCAGTGGGAAATGGACATTTTGTGCTGAGGGTATGTTAGTCACCAAAGAACGTAGCTGAGATGCCTTTGATTGGAGATGAGACAATGCAGAATCCCATTGTCTAGCAGAGTTAGTATAAATTTATTCCAAAGGGAAGCAGGTTGATTTTAGCCCTGTGATTCCTGCAGGGATTTATAACCAGAATTTTCGGGATTTGTCTGCTTCTGATTATCTTTATGAAGAAATATCCCATAGCCAATATGAAGGTCTTTTTTACGTTGAGCTTTATGGATACTAATTTTTCAAGCTGTGTTATGAAATGATGAAAAATGCATTTGACACATTCAATTCATTTAAAAGACACACATGCCTGAGTTTAAGAGATGCAGAACTATTCCTTTTCCCAATAATTTTTATTAGTTTAAAATTAGAAAGACAAAAAACTAATACAAACTAAGTAAAATGTACAAAGGAAAAAAAAGCACTAACATTTCTAACATTTCAAACAAAGATCTCTTGATTCTGTATTACATGTTTTGTCTATTAGCGAATCAGCAAAACTCCATTAAGAATGATAAGAAATAATAATTATCTTTTTCAAACTTTAAAAAAAAATCAATTTCAAATTCCTTTGGTTTATACAATAATATCATTTTCTCTAAAAAAAAAAAAAATCTCTTCTCTGCCTATATTAATTATATAAATTTGTTATTTATACTTATTCAAGAAAAAATCCGTTAAGAGCTACCAAAAACAACACGGAAAATATTGATATTTAATCTCTTCAAATAATGCTCCACAAATCAATTTCTTATCATTTTCTCTTTGTCTCCTTTCAGAAACTTGTAAAGTTAACACTTCCTTTTATTTTAACATTATAGTTTATCACTTTCTCAAAAAAATAAATAAATACAAAACGTGCCTTATCTATAAACAAATCCCATTTAAACCTAGTTAAAAAAACACCATAAATAGTATATTTTAACCTTGATCAAATAAGCCAATTATCTATCTATCTATCTATCTATCTATCTATCTATCTATCTATCTATCTATCTATCTATCTATCATCTATCTATCTATCATCTATCTATCATCTATATCATCTCTCCCTCCCTCTCTCTTTCTCTCTCTCTCCATCCATCCATCCATCCTTCCATCCATCACATATACAAGTCTTGATGTTTATTCAAGTAATGTCCCAAAAACTTATTTCTTTTCATCTCTCTTAATCTTTTCTCGGGAATAAGTATAACACATCTCTTTTGTAAGTCCAAGATCATAAAATAAACCAAGTTGCTCTTCTGAATGGAATTCTGCACATCCAAGACGTTTCTGATTTATTATTTGTGTGTGCTTTTTAGCTATTAAAACATCACCAAGTTTCATTTGCAGGTCCTGTATTACAACTTATTCCATAACATTTTTGTAGCTAGTCATATTAAAGCCCATATTCAAAACAGGTTGATCCTCAGTTGTATACTACCTACCTACCACATTTTTCATAATGTTGTAGGTACATTAATCAGGGACGTACGGACAGGGGAGGCAAGGGAGGCAGAGCCTCACCGCTCTCATCATGAAAAAAAAAGGGAAAAGGGAAAAGGCGCTGAGGAGCCTCGGGGAATGGGACTGCGCGAGCCGCGATCCCCTTCATGTTGACTCAGGAAGGCGGGGAATGGGACCATGTGTGCAGGACAGAGGGAGATGCAGGAGGCTCTTCTAGCCTCAGCCTCCTTCCTGCACACGTGGTCCCATTCCCCGCCTTCTGTCGGGTTCTGACGCTGGAGCTCATGTTCCAGAGCGAATGTGCATGCACGAGCGGCTCCCTTTCTCGCACTGAGCAACGGCAGGTTTACGGGAAGTTGCTCGCGAAAGCAGAAAGTGTGACAGACTTTTTGGACCGTCAGCTACCGTTTCCCTGCCAGCTCGCTTGCGAAAGGACCCTGGAATCTGAGTCGTGGCCAGTGCCTTGTTAAGAATTCCCCACCTTCCTGATGACATCACCAGCCTCCCCAGCCATAAACCTCACCGCACGTCACTGACATTAATGAATCACTGGCTGAGGAAAAGTATTAGTACTGGCTGATGTCCAAGATCTTAAGCAATCAGCATGTGCAAAACTGCCCAAATACATAAGAAAGAATTCTGGAGACGCAGAAAAGGAAACCCAGAAATATTCACTAGTCAAACTAAGTGTAAGACAAAGTGAACATAAACAGAGGGTACTGCTAAGAGAGAGTTGGGAACATTCAGACAACCAATGGAGAGCATCTGGGTAAAAATAATTGGAGAGAAAAACTGCACTGCCAAAGGAAGGAAGAATGTGAATGATGCCATCATGAAACAAATTCAGAAACAAGAGTGAATAGTAATAGAAGAATGGCATCTCCTTTATATTCTTGAATTGCTTGTTAACCATGTCCTGTTTCAGAAGAGAGCAGATAGAAGGAGGGGGGTCTGGCTATCTCTTCTCTGACTGATCCAGTAAAATAGGTCAATGGGATTATAGTAGAAAGAATCACACAATGCGGGAGGTCTCATAATCCTACAAAAAGAAAAGGTAAATATGATCAAGCCTATAACTAGAATTTCTGGGGAAAGGATTTCAACAAACTAACACCAAATGAATTTTAGGCTGCATGCTGATGGAAAAAAGGACATACTTAAATTTCAGGCAATCGTCTGAAATATTTGAAACTAGAATGAGTCCTATGGGGGGGGGGGGGAATCAGCTCTTTTCTCCTATTTCAGCTGCAATTTGTGGAGGACCATATAGTGATAATTTTCAAATACCGGTTGCAGTCAGAAACGTTTCACTTGCTATTTCTGTGCAACCATGCAGAAGGGCACCTGGCTACGTCTCCACAAATGACAATCCTGTGTTAGTCCATGATTGAAGGTGAATTATTCATGGGAAAACGTGAGCTCTGCTAAAAGTGTCTGCACCAAAAGATCCTTTGCTTACAGAGCAACGTTTAAATTCTCCTCCAACATCGGGCCCTTTTAAATAAATACAAAATCAATTAACAACCTGCCATAATGATTGTAAACAATTCAAAGTTCTCCTGAGGAAGAGCCGTAAACTTCATTAGCAGGCACAATAGTGCTTCTTTATTCTTTCCCATGAGAGAGACCTAGTTTGTCACCATGTCAGGGTGGAGAAACATTTGAAGTTGTCCAGAAGACTTGTGAAATCTGTCATCGCCTTTGGAAAGCGGAGAAGCACATCATTGCCATTAATCGCTTGGAGGGAATTGCCATTTCTCAGCACTGGAAAAGTGGAGGGCGGAGGAATTTGTTACCCCGGTTACTGAAAATGCCTGATTTCCCCCCCTCCCAATTATGTGGTGGATGCACTTTGATTTCCTTGGTAGGCAAAGAAAAAAGTGAGGTGTGGAGGCATGAATTTTACTAGCTTACATCATAACGGCTCACATAAGCATACGCTACAGTCAGCCAGTGTTCCTGACTTGTGTAGTTTATTTTGTCATTTATTTTATCCTTAAGCTACTTATTACTGCTGTTTGATTAACTGTGTTAAACAAATTCCCTTGAACATGATCTCTGTTGGCTGGAGAAGATGGGCGGAAATCTTCCCTGTTTTCATGTAGCCTCTCTGTATATATTAATCAGTTTTATGAATCATTAAAAATAAGAGGAAATACATGACAATAATTTTCACCACCATTTCATATTCTTCTGTGCAATGTGTTACGTATGAGCTTTTATATTTAGCTCTCTACACAACTTCCCTCATTAATGAATTAAGTGCAACTTCCATATATATATATTATCTGACCAAACTGAGAGTCCTAATAGATTATTTTTTAAAATAATCTTACTACCATTGTGCTGTTTATAAAATTTTGGTAGACGAAACAGCAATGGTCAGTAATATCTTCCCTTCATTGGCCACTTTGGTGCCTATGAGAGTTCAGTTTAATAGATCCCAATATTTCATACTGCAATTGTACATTAGTTCGGTACAGTGACATGCGGTGAGATTTATGGCTGGTGAGGCACTGACACAGTGGTGGATTTCAAAATTTTATAGACTTGTGGACTTCAACTCCCAGAATTTCACAGCCAGGCATGCTCAGTTCCGATTTAAAGTGACAGCATTTACTCCTTTGCGAAAGAAGTTTCCTTCTTTCTTTTTCTTCTCCCTTCCCCTCCTTCCTTCCTCCCTCTCTCCCTCCCTCCCCCCTCTCTTAAACACACACACGCACACACACACAAATTGGATTGGACTATCTCTCCTACCCCCTTCCCTCTCTCTCACTCACTCTCTCTCAAACACACACACACACACACACACACACACACACAAAGTTGGATTGGAGGGAAGAGCACCAGCGAGGAGACCACAGGAGGAGGCAGGAAGCCAGTCAAAGAGCCATACTGGAGCACACACACTTTCCCCCAGCCCTAGAAGGATCCAACTCAGCTTCACTGATTACAGGTTTGAAAAGGCAACGTAGCTCTGCCTACAATCAAACCCTAACCCTTCCCTCCAGCCTTTGCCCAAAGCCCCGCACCAGGAGGATGAAGTTTGAATTCCTCCCCTTCCCTCCGACCCACACATACCTTTTCCAGCTGTTTCAGAGAGGATTTCAACTCTGCTCTTGCCTCGGATTCTCTGAAGAAGCCCCGCCCAAAAGAGCGCCCTCTACTATGAGGCAGGAGAACTGCGTGCCTCACCTACGTCAGGATTTTTTAGGCTTTTAACCCTTGTTTAAGTCTGCTCGAGTGATCATAAAACGCCTAAAGTCAGACTAGATGAGGCATGCAGTTCTCCTGCCTCATAGAAGAGGACATTTTTAAAGAGGCTTTTTTAAACAGTTAAGCAGAGTCATCCACAGTGAGGCAGCAACTACTATAGCTCAGCCTGACCTCAGCTCTCCCCTTTTCCTTTTACATTTTTTTTCTTTTCATGATGACAGTGATGAGGCTGTGCCTCCCCTGCCTCACCTGACTGCACATCCCTGGTTCGGTATCCTCTCCTTTAAACTGAAATAATCTGAAATCTACAAGTCTAACCTGGGATAAATTCCCCAGGCTGTATTTGGTGTAGACTTTTGATGGCTCAGGAGAATGCAGAAACCTTTCCCATGACAAACAGTGATACAAAATTTCAGCACCCTTTCTAAAATATTCTTGCCTACACAGACAAAAAAATTTACACATGCAAGCAGCAGAATATATTAACTTCAACCTAGTCCATAAACAATATAATAATGACAAAAAATATTCTTCTCTGGCTTTTTATGGTTTATGGCTTTTTCCAGTGCACACATAAATTACATGTTTTGGCATTTGGTAGGCTACCTACAAAGGAATACTATTTTTGCAATTTCAGAACCTGAAAACTCAATATTAATAGCTGGGAAACTTTCCAGTTGAGTCAACAACTCCAGGTGTAATGTGGAAACCAGAAGATCATTCCTAATAATAGTATTATGACTTGGTTCTAAAATTACCTAACTACATTTTCTGCACAGACCCTGGAGCTCTGTTCTTTGGGCTATCAGAAGGCAGGACCTCTTCCTATCATTTTTGAGAAGTAAAAGCTTTCCTTGGCTAAGAAATGAACTCTGACTAGCTTTTACGTTTGAATGACTTCATAATTCTCAGCATTTAACCTGCTTGTCTTTTCAAGCATGTGCAAAACTATTGAAATAATTTATTTTTAATTATACTGGGTTCACAGCACATAATGAACTAGATTCCTTAACCAGAGTTGAAAAGTTGACAAGCAAGACAGTGGGCACATCTACACAGCGGGTTTTAATGTGCTGTCCTCCAGGTCATAAAATGTCACAAAAATTTCCTGGCATAATTTGATGTGACTCTCTACTCTGCTTTAGAAATAAGACCAGTGACAGAGTAGTCTTAATAGGATAGCGTAGAATAGATTAAGGTGCAGCAATTGGTGTAATTTTAAATTTTATTCTTCATTTATGCTAAAATGCTTATTAAAATAAGAGATCCTCATATGATAGAATGACTGAAGCAGAATTCAAATCAAATTCATCTTCTAAATGCTGTTTTTCTCATTGGCAACATGCCCATTTTACCAGTGTGTTTAATCTTGATCTGACTAGTTTTGACTGATACTAGAATGATGTTTAGTCTGCCTTCTTTTAAAAAAAATTATTGAAGTCATCACCCAGTATCATACAATAATGTGGATCCAAAATGATATGAAAAAATTACCTCCAGGGTAAATTATGGCCAGAGTACAGACTCTAAAAGTGTCATATTCCATTCCCTAATGGATTGCAGTCAGTTCAATTGCAGTCAGCACATGTTTTACTGTATATTGGTTAGCTACTGAAAACTGCTGGTTTGGGCCTCCTTAGACAATATTAAATAGACCAACTAATGTCTGTCTGCAGCACGGTTGCTGGCTGAAGAACAGCTCAAAGGCAATCCTTCCCAGAAATGTGATGAGATGAAATGCAATAGCAATTAATAAGTACAGCCGGCTAACACTTATGGGGAAAATAGTAGCTTCTCCTGAAAGAGGTTTTTTTTTACAGGTTCAGCGGAGTCCCAAAGTTTTTGCAAGTGCAGCCTCAATATTTTAAAAAGAAAATCTTTCAGCGAAGAAGAGGTTAAAGGGAAAAACCAGTGAAAACTACATATAATCTGGGTCTGTATAAGGATAGCTAACTTTCTGTTAACTTCCTCTTTCTCCAAGCATTGGGTTAGAGTGGGAATTGAACTGTAAGGATGATTGGTCTGGCACATAGTGGGAAGAGCACTTCTGTTTTAAACTATATTTTTATGAATCACAGTGGGCCACATAGAGTCAACATATGGCTGGCCATATGAGGCCTGCAAATAAGTCAATAAATGATTGATTGAATTTCTTGGAAGAAGCACCACTGGTTGATTATAAGCCTACATAAGACCAATTCATTTCTCTTTGTGTCCAATTTATTTTAGTATATTACAGCTATAAAACATCCCAGGTCTTTGTTATGTTGGATGGATTGTGATATTCTTTTAGAGTATAATTGGAAAAAGAGTGGCTAGAATGTAAACATAATTACCTGACAGTTTGCTTATCACCCTGGCTAAAAGACTTCACTCATTAATTTAAAAGTAAATGATTACACCATTTAGAAAAGCCTTAAGCTTTTGGTCTCTATTGATCAGCATTAATTCTTAGGAGTTTGAGGCAAGATGTTTTCCCCACAAGAATTAGCTGGAGATATTGAGACATGGATCCAGCATTTTCTTGTCTGCAGAATCTTTGTACTCTTTCCCAACAAAATGTCTTGTCCCGTGTTGAAATTAATTTTCATTAATGAAGTGAAATGAATGAATAAATTTTCATTTAATAATAGGGTGGCGCGATAGCTCCATGGTTAAGATGCTGGGCTTGTCAGCTGGAAAACCCAGGTTCGATACCCGCGTGCCATGTGAGTTCCCATCCTCGCCCCAGCTCCTACCCACCTAGCAGTTTGAAAGCATGCAAATGCGAGTACATAAATACCGTGTTTCCCCAAAAATAAGACAGGGTCTTATTTTCTTTTGAGTCCCAAAATAAACACTTGGCCTTGTTTTTTGGGGGGGAGGGGTATCTTATTATTTTTGAGGTGCAGGAGGCGGCGAGCATGGTCATCTCATGGCTGCTGCTATGTTGCAATATTTTCAGGGAAGGTTTATATTTTGGGGAGGGCTAATTTCAGCAGGAGTGCTTAAAAGCTCGATTGGGCTTATTATCCAGGGAGGTCTTATTTTCAGGGAAACAGGGTAGGTGTCACTTTGGTGGGAAGGTAACAGTGGTCTTTGACATCATGCTGCCCTCATCTCTGAGGAAATACCCTCGGACAACACTGGCTTAATGGCCTTGAAACAAAAATGAGCACCACCCCTTATAGTCCCCAATGACTAGCAGATTAAAATCTGCAGGGACCTTCCCGTTCTAATGAATAATTTTTCATCTGTTTTAGATGTCTATTCCTAAAGTAAGAGAGAGAAAAACATATACATAGAGAGACACTCATACACCTCTGATAATTTGTTGTAATTTGCATATAATAGCTTTTTTAAAAAAACAGGAAAATTATTTTGCTTTCGATATGCTTTTCATAATCTGATGTTTTTTTCATAATCTTCAAAACATTTTACCTCAGCTTTGACATCTACCAATGATTGATCTTGGGAAGTTGGATTATTCTAATATTTCACACCTGAGATGTAATTGCAGTTTTAGATAGCATCGTTCTAAATCCTACAATGTGGCTGGGTCAGTGTCTGAAGTGGTGCTTATATTTGACACACGTAATCACTCCTTTGGCACTGCTTTTCAAAATGGCACTTCTCCCTCTCCAGACTTCTAAAAGTAACATGGCCATGTTCCTTACTTTGATATTTTTTTTGGCAATTCCAATGTGAAAACATAACTCCTCCAGCTCTTCCAGTCACTCACAGGAAACACCAGAGGCTTTGGCTTGTGGCAATACTTGGGCAGAAGCCACTGCTAGCTCTTAGAACTGCTGGATGATGCTTCCAAGTACAGGCAATCCTCATTTGCTGGCCACAACTATAACCAGCAACTCTGTCATTGAAGCGAACACTAAGTGAAACTGCAACTGCGTTTATGATCTTTCTTCAGCTTTCCTTTGGTTTACAGATTTGCCAAGGCCATAAATGCAAGGACTCAAAGTTATCTTTTCATTGTTGTCATAACGTGCGAGTGGTCACTGTATGAGGCAGTTGCTAAACAAGGACTACCTGTAAAGGGAAGGATCTCATTACCAAATCACATTTACTTAAGTATCTCAACAAAGCAAATTATGTCATCTCCCTGGTGCTCTGCTCCTCGTTGAAGTGAAGCATGGATGTCTCACAGGCTCCTAATATAATATTTACTTTGAAGTATTCAATCCTTTTGCATTTGCTTATTTGCCATAAAGCAAATGTTCAGGGAGCAGGGGTCACTCTGAGTCAATGGGGCCAGATGGGAACAGAAAATGTGCTTAATAAACACCAACTACCAGCCTCTTTAGCAGATACTTTCAACTGAAAGTGATTCTTTTCCAAGATGATTTCCACAGAGTTCTCTTTAGCAAGATTTATTGAGGTGAGGAGATAGGATTGTCAAAGTTTCAGCAGCAGAACTATATTCAATTTATAATCAATTTATTCATGGGAACATAAGACAGGGAAGAGCTGAAAAGACTCACCATCTTTCTCCAAACATTTGCCCTGTAGTTTAGGAACAAGAATTGGAATAGGAGGCGTCTGGGAAGCAAAGTTCTCCCATCTATAGCTTTAGCACCCATACTGCTATTCGTTGTTGGAATAGCAATGTGGAAACTCAGATTTTAGCCTAACCTGAGACTGAATGGATGACTTTGGGCCTGGCAATCTCTTTGAGCCCAATGCACTCCACTGGGCTACTGTTGTGGGGGGAAAAATCAATATTGAATATGTTGCCTTGAGTTCTTAGAGGAGTGGCTGGATTGGAATATAACAGTGTAGGCACACATAGAAATATTAAGAACTAAAAGGGTTTCTGAGATACATCTCTCTACAGTTTTCATATGCACATATATTCATACAGGGCTGGGCATACAGAGCACAGTACAACTTTATTTTTCTCTTAACCTCTAGATAGGGCTGCTTCCTTTCTATCAGAGTAGACCTTGAGGCAATCTGACATGCAGCTTCTCAGAAGTTAGTGTTGGCTATATATTATTAACAACTCTATTCAGCAGATACCATCTCTTGTATGTTACCTAAAGCAGCGGTCCCAACCTTTTGGGTGCAAGAGATCCATTCCATAAAGAGGTTTTTTTCACTGACCAGAGGGACCATGATTTCACACGCTGCCGGTATCCTGCACATGCATGGATGGGGCTTCACTCATTTGCGTGACCCAATTTCTGGCGGGGCACGGACTGCTGCCGGTCTGGGGTATGGGGTCCACTGACCTAAAGAGTAACATCTACGGATGGATTGCAAGCTAAATCCTAATGTTAACATATTTATGCAAGATTGGGAAATGCCTATGTATTAGATTTGTATTGTGTCTTTTCCTCACTGAAGGAAGCCATTTGAGTGAACAAGAGCACTTCTGTTTCATCCCTAGTAAGCATTCATTTTGTCAAGATTTACATGAGGTTAGACTGTATATCTTCGTTTTTTAAACTTACTTAGCTCTGAGACATTATTCAGCTAGATCAGACAAGAATGAAGTCATATTCTCACACGTGATTTGCCACTGCTATACGTAGAGGCCAACACATTATGTATTCAGGTCTGTGCTTCAACTTTTAAATCCTAGGCATTTTCTTTCTGCCTTTCCAAGCCAATGAAACTTTGGGCCTAATCTGTGTTGACATAATTCTTTTCTCTACTAACTGTTGACTCCTTATCAGCTTTATTCTTTAAAATCAATGTATACATTCTGCACGAATTTATGTATAAGCAATATCAAACAAAGATTTAAATAGCTTTCTTGGACTTTAACCCTTATTGTTAGCCATGAGTTGAAGCTATTGCGTGAACTCAGGGTTATTTATTGAGAAACAAGAATTAGATGTTTCAAATACTAAAAGGAAAATGGCTTCAGAAACCTGCTGCTCATCAACAGAATTAATGGATCTATTATCTGATTCTGTTGAGGTGTACTGTTTATAGCAAATTACTATTCTATTCCATGGAAACACTTCTGCATTCTGCTGAGAAAAAGGAAGCTGTAAAGACAGGCAATGCAAGGCTTGGGGCATTAGGAAGCTTGCACATTGGCTTGGTGTTCTACTATAGGAAAAGGGTGCAGTCCTTCATTTCTCAATGCAGTGTGAAATAGTATCTTGTTACTTAAACTGGTTTAGATGACTATCGAGATTGCTATTTTTACGCACTTTTCAATGGAAATCATATTCACTTGCAGTGATTACATCAGCAAAGCTCTGTGGATACCAAGGTCAAGCTGGATCGCTTGTGAATAAAGCAATTCAGAGAAGTAGAGGACTGACATGGAAGAGAAAAGAGGAAGGATATAGCACTGTATCATTAAGCTACAGCACAGCTAATTTATTTCATAAAAGCTGGTTTTCTTATCAAAAATCATGCCAGGTTAATTTTCCACGTCATGCACATCCCATGGTAAATGAATAATTGGGATCTAGTTTTTGGAATTCTTCATTTTAGCTTGTTATCGTTATTCTGCTTTTCAGGATCACAATCTTAGAAAGTGTAGCATAATGGTTACCTGATTGCATCCAGTAAAAACTCATTTTTTTAAAAAAAAGTGGACAAAATGTCACTAAAACTTCATGTGATCTTGATACTATCCTTCTGTTCATGCAGCCTAGGATTGCATTAGCTTTTTTGGCAGCTATAGCACACTGCTGGCTCATATTTAAGTGGTTGTTCACTCGAATTCCAAGATCCCTCTCAGTTACTGCTATTGAGCCATGTCTACCGATTCTATTCATGTGCATTTGATTTTTCTTGCTTGAGTGTAAAATCTTATTTTTCTCACCAATTGCATTTTGTTGGAGAGTTGCATTTTGCATTTTGTTGGAGAGGGCCCAGTGTTCAAGTCTTTCAAGATCCAGAAGGATCTTGAGTCTATTTTCTAAAGTGTTGGCTATTCCCTCCAGCTTTGTGTTGTCTGCAAATTTGATTAATTCCCCTTCTATCCTCTCATCTAAATCATTTATGAAGTTGTTAAAGAGCACTGGGCCTAAGACAGAACTTTGGGTCGCCCCACTGTATGCTTCCCTCTATGTAAATGTTGTTCAATTGAGGACTATATATTGAGTGTGGTTGATCAACCACTTACAGATCTATATGGTGGCGAGGCTGTCTATCCCATATTTTTCTACTATATCTTACCAAGAAATAGGTGATGATCTACTTTGTCTATTGCTTTATTGAACTCCAGGTATACTATGTCCAAAGCATTTCTTTGGTCCAATTTAATCACCTTGTCAAACAATGCAGTAAAGTTTCTCTGATGTAATTTGTTCTTGACAAGCCCATGTTGGTTTTCAATAATAGACTTGCTTGTTTCTAAGTGTTTGCAGATCTGTTGCCTGATTATCTTTTTCAAGATATTCCCAGGTATTGATGTCAGGCTGATTCATCTGCAGTTTCCTGGTTGCATTTTTTAAATTTTATTTTATTATATCATTTGTTTTGTTTGTTTTATTCTTTTTTCTTTTCTTTTCTTTTTTTGAAGATGGGAACCGTATCACTTCTTTTCCACTCTTCTGGTAATTTCCCCATGTCCCAGGATCTTTGAAATGGATCAATGGTTCTGAGATCACATCTGTCAGCTCCTTTAGAACTTTAGAACTGGGATATGCACCATCTGGTTGGTTGGTTGGTTATGGTGTATTCTTCATGGTAACAATAAAATTCTATGGAATTATAGAGATGTTGTATTTACTGTTCTGTTTAAATCTGAGTTATGGAGGTAAAAATTGTAAGTTGCTGAATCTGATCACATTGGAGCAGACTATAAGCCGTGCAAAATAATGTAAATAATTGAATATACCTGGAATGAAAAAGTAGGTTAGAAGTATAAATGCAAGCAATCTCTAAACCATCAGCCCCAGGGTATTTCCACAGTGATGGACAGCAATTTAAATAATTTGTTCCAGCTTCCCAATTAAGTGGCAGATTTTAGGATATGTTGTCATAGCACTTACTTAGGAACTGCCATGTTTCTTCAACACATCTGGTGCCCCAATATACACTGCAGCCTTCAGCCTATGCTAGGAACATATATGTTCAGTGGAAGACCATTAATTTGGCATAGCTTTGGTTACTCTGACAAGGAAACAGGCATGTGCTGTACATCCTTTGATCTGCATTCAAACAAATTTATCTAATTACATCTCAAATACGCCAGACATTTCAATAGTTACATCCTATTCACGCTTACTTCCATATAAACATAGAATCAGATGATAAATAACAAAACTAGTAAGTGATGATCATAACAACTAGTTAATGCAAGGAATGTTTAACTATCAAAATGGTATATAGGAAGAATTTTGATAAAGTGTTGCCAAAAAGCACTGGAACAGAACCATCTATGCATCACGTTTGAGAGGATGGATGTGTTGACATCAACCTACAGGCCTGGGAAAATTAAGCATTTAAGAGCTTTATCTTTAAATGAGATGGTAGGCATTCATTCAAGAGGTTGCCTTAGCTTCGTGGCTCATTCCGCTCCTCTGAGAAATTGTTTGCAAAGTCTTGAAAACTGGGACATCTGCGTTCAATCGACAATTTTAGGGAGAATGACAAGGATGGTATTTTTTCAAATAGTTTGATCTCCAGTTAGGGTTGTATTATAATGCTTAATTAATTAATTTTAATTAACTAATAAACTACGCTGCCTTGGAGGATCTCTGGGCTTCATTTTCTAGAATATTCTATGGTTTTCCAAACTCTGTAACACTGAATTGCAGTACATTTGGATGAGGAGTGGAGTTTTGACAAATATCAAATAGGTATTGAGTTATTTGAAGTAATGAAAAATTAGGCTTCCGATTTCATCAGCACTGTTGTAAGATAGGATAAACAACTGAAATAACTTTTCATACAGATAGTCCTCGACTTATGACCATGTTTGAGCCCAAAATTTCTGTTGTTATGTCAGACATTTGTTAAGTGAGTTTTGCCCCATTTTACGACCTTTTCTGCCACAGTTGTTAAGTGAATCACTGCAGTTGATAAGTTAGTGATACAGTTGATAAATGAATCTGGCTTCCCCATTGATTTTGCTTGTCAGAAGGTCATAAAAGGTGATTACATGACCCTGGGATACTGCAACCATCATAAATAAAAGTCAGTTGTCAAACGTCTGAATTTTGATCACATGAGCATGGGGATGCTGCAAAGGCTGTGTGAAAAATGGTCATAAATCACTTTTTTTCCGGTGCCGTTGTAACTTTGAACGGTAACTAAATGAAGTCAAGGACTACCAGTAGTTCCTTCTACATTTCTGCCTAAAGCAAAAGAGAAAGGAATGTGAGCCAAGATATTTGGATAGGAAACCAGTTTATTTTATTTGGGGCTACCTTGGATCTAAGTGACCTTGGTGATTCTTCCGTCCTTGTAAGATTGGTAAAAGGAGGATCCATATTGTTGGGGGCAATATGCTGACTCTATAAACTGCTTAGAGAGGGCTTTAAAGCACTGTGAAACAGTATATATAAGTGCTATTACCATAGCTATCAATGTTGCAGGTCTAAAAGTATAATCATCCCCCTCCCATTTCTCTTTACATCATGAGAACCTAGGGAGGGTCTCTTCAGAGCTTCTTGCCCCACCCACTATCCAGTTGAGAGCTATACTGTCTTTATCTGACCATTCCCTTTGCAGTGTCTCTTGGCTCAATGTGCCAAGATGTTTTCCACCTTGTGCTCATCTGAGGTCCTCTATCTTCATATGTCACAAACTCCTTAGTAAACTATTTAACAGAGGTCTTCTCCTGGTTAGTTTGGATACACATGGGAAAGAGGTGGTGCTGAGGAAAAGCATACATCCCCAGAGTAAAATTATTTCTTCTTTTATATCACGTGGAGAGAATGACATTTATTCACCTGTTACTTCCTTTAACTGAATTATTTTAACTGACCTTTAGAAAATGTTACAATTAAAATTTCTTTGTGGCATTATATTTTAAGAGGCTTTATATTGTATATTAATATCTAAAATTAAAGGCAAACTGTGTAACATTAAAAGAATATTACTGTGGAGTATAAGCGGATATACACTGAAAGAATATATATTACTCTGTTATATTCCACACTACATATGGTAGATCGACATACTGTACCTACAAGGTAAATTAAAAGGAAAAAAGAGGGAAGATGAAAAAAGAATATTGAAAGAAGAGAAATGCAAACAGAAAAAGATTGAAAAAAATAACTAAACAGGTGTAATAGGTATGGAAAGGTTATTAAAAATGTCAGAATATTCACATATTGAAATTGTGTTACACTTTTCTACTTCATTATTATGATTCATTGCACAGTCAGGAAGTTTAGGTTGGATGTAACACTTTTATCTACTTATTGAGGTTTTTTTTCAAAGGATCTGAGCTAGACATGTTGTTTGATGGTATTAAAGGTATCCTCACAGGATGTAAGCTGTTCCAAGTAAAGTTGACTTTTGCGGTTGATGGACAGCAATGTGTTCAACTGGTATTCCAGTTGTTTTGGACTCAAAGTGCCTATTACAATTGGTACTAATCTTATGAGTCATTGTACAATTATGTTTATTCAATTTTTAATTAATGAATTAAAACTAGACTATATGGAATAATATTGCCCAGTCTTGCCTTCCCTTTGATTTATAGCTTATTCAAAGTCTAGTACATTTTTCATTTTAATTTGACTGTTTTGAACTGCTTTTATAAATTTAGGGTAGTATGATTGATTTCACATTATGTTTGGAAACCACACAAGCTGCTATGAGAGCATGATTAGAAAAGGCAATCAATCTAAATAATAAGCAGGCAAACCTCTTTGATATCCTTTTGCTTTTGGGCAAATGTTTTCTTTTTTTTTGGTCAATGTTTGTCCTCCCGTTTTCAAGATCATTTGCATTCTAATTCTTAAAAGCCGATATAATTGAAGCTTTGCTTTCTCTCTCTGAATCCTTCAGCTCATGCAGAGGTTTCATGTTATGAGACAAAATAGAGAAACAGCAGGAGATCCAGGAAATAAGCTGCAGAGTTCACGGTTTCCTCTCCATGTTTCATGAGGGCCATAGCTTAATATAGACGTTGGCTGCTTTTAAATCCTCTTGGGTGTTTCTGTATTTTGCACCGGACAAGAATTTGGCCTAGTCTTGCTTTGTTGTCCGTGTCCTGATCTACACTTTCATTGGGGCAATTCCCATGGAGCTCAGGACCACCTTTTAAAGCCGATCTGCCTGTTTCCATTTCGTGAGGGCTCCGATTTCGGAGTCTGCCTGGCTTTTCGGCCGTCCTGCACCTGCTCCGGCACCATTTGTGAGCCCTTAAGAACGAGGCACCTGCTGTCTAGCTTCAATCACTGCTCGGCATCGAAGACAATACCTCCATGAAGCCCCTCTCCCTTCCCGCCGCTATCCTCCCGATGCCTTGTTCACAGGGCACAGATACGGCAACCTCACCCCCATCTCCCGTCGCTTGGACCCCCCCCCCTCCTCCGCCGTCTTTGAGGTGGTCGTGAGGAAAGCCCACCTCTGCCGCCAAGCGCAGCAAAGGCGGCCTCGCGGCGCTTGGCTAAGGCGAGTCCGCTCCCTTTTTGCCCTGGCTGCAGCCGCCGCCGCCGCCTTCCCGGATCGCGTGCGCGCGCTCCCGAAACCAACAGACAGCGGGCCTGGCGGGTGGCTGGCGGCGCGCTCGTCCGCGCGCTCCACGGCGCACGCGTGGGGCGCGCTCGCCCGCTTAGAAACGCGCCGCCTTTCGGAGCTGTCTTAAACCCCGCGAACCAGGAGTAGCGACTCGCGCGGGCGGCTGCCAATAGAAAAGCCGCTCGCGTGGTCTGGAACTGGGCGAAGGAGGAGGTGGAGGGCGGGGGGGGGGGAGGCGCCCTCCCCAAAGCATCTTGTGCCAAAGAGCGTTTAAACGGCAACGGCGCCGAGGCTTTCTCCTCATTCTCTCTCCTACCCGGCACCGTCCGGCGACAGCTGATGTAAGACCCTGGCGGGGAGCGCTGACAAAAGGAGGCGGGGAAGGGGTGGAAGGAAGGGAGGCGGGGGGTAGGGGGGTGGGAATGCAGTGTGCGAACCCAGGGTTTGCCTCTCCCCGAGCTCCACCGGGCGGGCGGGCAGGCAGGTAGGAAAGCAAGGGCGACCGAGTATCCGTTGGCTCCCGGCGGGGCGACGCTGGACAGGGGCGGTGATCTCCGGCCGCGGAGGACTCCGCAGGGCCTCGGCTGCGTCTCCCTGTCCTCCGTGCAGCAGCCCCCTTCTCCGCGCTCCTTTCCTAAGAGGGAGATCCTCGCGGGGAAACGAAGCACTTGCTTTACTGGTAAGTCCTGCTCGGGAGCGCGTCCGAAGCGCCGGTTTGGAAGAAGCGAGGGAGCGAAGAGTTGATTTATTCCTGGCGGCCCTCCCGAAAAGGCTCTGCTGCTGCTGTTGCCCGGGAGCTTGTTAGCGAAAGCCCTTTTGGTGGCATGGCTTCTTCGGTGGCCGTTTCCCCCTTGCACCCCCCCCTCCTGTACACACAACCACACACCGGCTTGGTGGACTTTCTGATTTGTTTGCCCCGGCTTTATAAAGTGGCGTCGTGGCAGGTCTCTCCAGAAGCGAAGCGCCAAGCCTTTTCTCCCCCTCTCTGCTTTTGAGTTGTTAATGGCTCGCCCAGCAAGTCACCTTTCTTTCTTTCTTTCTTTCTTTTTGCATGTGCATCCGGGATGAAATGTCAGCGCGGGGTGCTGAGCTAAGAAACGGCTCTGTGGCTCAAGGTTTCTGCTTTTTTTTAACTTTAGTTTTAGAAGCTTCAGGCGGGAGGTTAAAAAGAGGTGTTTGCTGTGCGGTGACCTCTTTCCCCTTTCCACAGCCTCCCTTCCTTTCCCCGCAGGGGATTCGGGCATCTTCCGCGAATTCCCCGTTAAACTTTCCCGGTGAAGTATTTTCAGAGTTGGCGTGGAGCGTGGGATGGTGGTGCGTTTGGTGAACGAAAGGGTTCCTGAAGTTTATACAGGCAGAAAGATCCCGGATTCTTAATCCGGATTGGCATTTGATGACTCTTGCCAGGTGCTCTTGAATGCACCGTTGATTTCCTTACAAAAAACAACACCAAGCAAACCCGAAATGCTTGGCACTGCCTCCTTTGCGCTATTGCTTATCTTCTTGGTCCCTTTCCTGCCTTATTATTGTTCTTCATGGATGAAGTAATACTTTTGGCCAAGATAGCAATCTTTGGGAGCTACAAAAAGAAGTGTGTGTGCAAATGCATTGCGGCTATAGTTCTAAGCATTTTAATAAACTGGTAATATTAATTATTTGTGAGGCTAGAGCACATGGCATTATATATAATTTATAATATTTTTAATATAACATTTTCCCTTGGAAGTTAAGGTAATGTACTTAAGGTGAGGACCCAGATTGTCAGGGACAATGAACTGACTCTGTAAACCTCTTAAAGAGAGCTGTAAAGCACTGCAAAGCGGTATATAAGTCTAAGTGCTATTGCTACTTATTTGGTTCCCACAGCAATCTTGTGAGATGAGGTGAGATGATGGTCCTTCAAGAGAGAGAGAGTCACCAATGAGATGGTTGATCCAGACATAAAGTATGGACACTGTCCTCAACTAATTCTGGAAAAGTCTGTCCATATATCTAAATGCAAACATGCATTTAATCACCATAGTAATAGGACACTTGCCAAAGATAATTCAAATCTGATTTGTGCTGGTGCATGTATATGCTTGCATCTGTCATACTATCACAATGCCGTTCTCTCTCATACATTCCTTAGTATTATAATACTTATAAAAATTGTGAGTTTGTGACTGAGTTAAATTGGATAGTAATAAAAGATTGAGTCCGTAAAAGACAAACATGTCACAAGGGTTGCCACAAAGGCTCAGGTTTGTCACCTATGAATTAGGAATTGGATGTATGAATGATGGTGATACTTAGAAAGTATCTGTGTAGGAAAAACAATGGTTCAACTTTGGAAACAGTACCATGTTCCCTATAAATTATATGAGGTCCTGTGATTGGACGCTTTGGTTTAAACTGTTAGAAATCTGGTAGCAGCTTTTCTGACTAAGAAATGTTATTAAAAGCATACACTTTTGTGAGCTGCAGTGCACTTAATGCAATGCAAATAATACTTTGCGAAAGCATATGCCTTTTAATAAAATTAGTTTTATTTTGGAATTCTGATTTTTTGCCACCATCGATCAACATGGCTATCTTCTTATAATTAGTATAAACTTATGGCCCATTTCTAAGGATTTCTAATTGAACAACAAACTATTGCACTTTTTGCATAGTGCCAAATAAGCTATATAGACAAGTCCCTGAGGGCATCAGAAATCTAGCATTAATTTTAAAAGACCTTACTTTTTAACAGCACAGTGTTGTAGCTTTGCCAATTGTTGATGTATGCCAAGGAAATGAAGGTCTGTAAAGAGCAAAACATAGCCTTGTCATAAATGTTACATAAGCAAAGATTGAATAGGAGTTATTATGTGGCATCACTTTTCAATAGACTACTTCAAAATACCTTACACAATTGTCTGTTTCCTTAGAACCAGATATAGTCTGATTACATAATTGCCTTTCTTTTGTTTTCATCTTGGCAAATGTTGGAGAGGTTGGCATATGATCCAAAACAGATATCTTGCAAATAAGATTTAGTCCGCATACAAATGAATAGTTTTTGGGTAAACTGAAGGAAGTAATATAATAAATGGTGGTATTTGCGTTATTTCTAACCGAACTTTATTTCAGAATAATATGATGGCAAGTACAATTTAGGTGACATATGCTAAAACAGTGGTAAAACGCACTTCAGCCTGTGGGTTTGGCTTGGCTTGTGGCCCTTGTCTTTGCCTATAAATCAGACCTGTGCTATAAAATAGATCTGTGCTAGTGGCTGTCAAAACAATTTTCAAACCTGACTTGATATTAGGTATGGTTTCCTATCTGCTTGAGTAACAATGTGCTTTGTTTTACAACTGCACTCCCACGCACAGCAGCTTTGTTTTAAAACACAATTTCTCCCCCCCCTTTTTTTTTCAGGTTAAGAACCCCTTATTTTTAAATGGTCTGGCCATGGCATTAGAATATGAGGATAAGTAATAGCCGATCAGTCTTTAAATGAAATACTTCTCTATATTTACTACCCAAATATAGAAAAATAGCATGTTTTTATTCAAGTAAACCTATAGTTCTCTAGTCTTGTTGCAAGATTAGCAATATAGTTATACTTCATAGTAAGAACATAAAAACTCCAAACAGAAATACAGTCAGTGTCAGTGGGTGATTGAAAAGGAAATCACTGACTTTAGTGCATCCATTCCTTTGTTTCTATGAGTGACCCTGATAATTTATAGTTGTATTATGGAAAAAGAAAAGAAGATAGGGATCACCTGTGCTTTCTTTCCCAGTTTGTATAGTCACCACCCAAGACTAACACATTCTTCCTTTTTCTCTTTGAAATGAAGACCAAGAGGGAGAAGAGTCTTTTTTGAGTGATGACAAAACTGTTTGTGGCGTATCGATATCGGACCCCAGAACTACAGTAGCCTTAACTTTCTTAATTTCCCCATTTCAGTTAACCTCCTATCTAATGACATGTTTTGAAAAATGTGCAGCCTTGTTGTTTGTTTGGAAATATTTTGGCTGATGTAACTGAATAGATCTTAGGCTATAAATTTAAATAACAAATGCAGCTACCCGTCAGGAAATATAAACAACTACATTCACTAGATTTTTAAAATAATCATTATGGGTGAACACAGCTATGAATTTCATGTTTCTGATATTCCATGTTCAGAGTAGCTAGCTATCTTGATGCTAAAGAGTGTGTACTGCCATGTCCAAGGCAAACTGCAGTAGCCAGAGTAGCTGGGTGGGAATTGTAATCCATTACATCTGGAGATTGAGAAAACTATAACTTTATGAAAAAAGTAAAATCACCTGTGAGTTGAGCTCCTTCTGGTGACTTCATGGTGATTGCTATTTTATTGATTTATTAATTTTTTATGCCATCCGACTCCTCTACCAGATGCGTTGCCATTACCTTCTCCCATTTTCCTTTTTGTCTTCTCAATTTAGCAACATTGGGGTTCCTGGAGAGTTCCCATCCTCATACTAGCCTGGTCTGACCATGTTTTGTTTTAGAATGCTGAGACACAAGTTGATTAGCTGATTCCTAATCAGTTACTTCAGTTGCAGGATCCAGTCTGGCTGAGTCACTGGGACCAGAGGTTTTGTCTTCCGAGCTTTTGGACTATAGCTATAGTCCATCCTTACATTCGGGTGAGAGAGACGTTCCCTGAGGAGGAGCTCCAGAATGAGTCCAAAAACCTGAAAGGCTAAACCTCTGGTCCCAGTGACGGACCCAGATTGGATACTACAACATTATCCTGGGACAAATATATTCAGCTTCATTCATAATTACTTCAGTTCCTACCTATTGGACATAAGAAGAGACTCAGACTATTCTTGGTGGAGTTTTTTTTCCCCCTTGGCATCAGCTTGAAAGAGTGATGGTTTGGAATTAGATTTGGAATCCTTGTCTCTTTGAAGCGGGGTTTCCTTTTCACAAGGGATGCAAAGTATGTTTCACTTAGCTGATTTAAAACATTCTTTCTTGCTCTTAGGTATTCTAGCTATTGTTCTGGTGATTTTTCTCAATATATTTTGGGTTTGTTATGAGTTAGGCCTTTTAGAGTATAACCAATAACATTCATTTGTAAAACATCTACAGATATTAAACAAGGGGTAACTTCAAATCTTCCACTGTTTACTCTATTCACTTAGGTTTGGGCTTCTTCCTCCCTCCTTCCCTCCTTAGCCTGCTTAGGTTTAATTTTTCCCTGAAGAGTTTATGCACTTTTCAGTTTTCACACTTTTACAGTGTTCAGCATTCTTCTAAGCACGTGATGGCGAACCTATGGCACGTGTGCCACCTGTGGCACGTGGAGCCATTTGTTAGGGCACGCAAGGTGTTGCCCAGTCAGCTCCAGCATGCATGTGCGTGCTGGCCAGCTGACTTCGGTCTTCTTTTGAGGCTGTTTTTTGCAAGCCTCCGGACCGCAAAAAACTGGCCCTATGGGCAAATTGGAACTTTAGGAACAGACTTCCAGTTTGCTCATAGGGCCATTTTTCGCCCTCCGGAGCCTTCAGGAGGCTTCTTTGAAGGCTCCGGAGGTAAAAAAAAAATGGCCCTACGGACAAATCGAAAGTCTGTTTCCGAACTTCCGGTTTGCCTGTAGGGCCAGTTTTTTGTGCTCCAGAGGCTTCAGGGAAGCTCCTGAAGCCTCTGGAGAGCCTCTGGGGGGAGGCGGAGGAAGCTGTTGTTGCCCTCCCCAGGCTCCTAGAAAGCCACTGGAGCCTGGGGAGGGCAAAAAAGCATGCCAAAAGCGGGAGGAGAGCTAATTGTGTGTGCATGCATGCTGTGTCACACGCATAGTGTTATGGGTGTGCTACACCCACGCACAACCCCCCTGTGCTCCCCCCGCTTTTGGCACGTGAGCCAAAAAAGGTTCGCCATCACTGTTCTACGCCTCTTGAGCATAGATTGTACTAGTTTAGGTAGAGAGATCGGGTGTCTGAAGAACTGAGCTTTCAGTTCAGTAACTTCTGTTAAGGAAGTTCTTTTCCATTCTGGCTCTAATTTCTTTCTCTAGTTGTTAGCCAACATTCCAGATGTCGTGAAATTGTTCAGATCTTTATTAAGCTTCTCTTCAGGCCAGTCCTGTAGTCCACAGAATTCCATTTCCCCCATTGATACTGCTACTTAGGCTATCTGCGAAATTGTAATTGTGAGAGGTCTCACCCCAGTGGGATTAGCCCACCCCACTCTCTCCACTAGAAGAATTTTGCCTGATGGAATCCAGGAGAAGAGCCTTATCTGTTGTGGAATAGTCTCCTGCTGGAGGTGAAGTCTGCCCCCACACTTGTGGCCTTCTGGTAGAACCTGAAAACTTGGTTCTGCCAGCTATCATGGTCTTCAAGTAAGAGAGTGCTGGTTGTGGGGATGGTTGACGAGAGAAAGAGAGAGAGAGAAGATCATCCATCCTCTTGGTTTTTAGCTTTCTATCTTAACTGCTTTGTATGATCTTTTTTACACTTTTTATTGTATGGTAAGCTCCATCATTGAAATGAGCAGCAAAGCAAAGCAAACAAACAAACAATAAATAAATAAATAATCCGACTATTGTGACCAATTTGTGCAGATGAGACTTTCTTACCAATCTTCCCCCCCTCCCCCCGATATACAAGTCAAACATATGAATGCATTTCTGAAGACCTTTTTTCTGAATTCCAAAAGAAGTTTTGTAAGATTAGTCAGGATAGACACTTCTGCATGCATGTTGCCTCTGCTGTCTCTTGATAAGTGTGGGATCTATGGCTACAGTTGTGGTTAGGAATTGCTATGATAAATAGAAAAGGGGCTGCTGACAGATGAATTTCTGTTGGTTACATTGATAATAATTTCATCAATCTTCTGCATGTGTTCATGTTGGAAGAATAGATGGACTAACATCTGTTTAAAAAAAATGTGTCTGGTTTTTCCCCTCCCTGATTATTATTGATACTTACAACAAACAGCAGGGGAGGAAAAGCTTTGGAAAACAATTTAATACAAAGTATTAATTAAATTGTTATTCCTTGTAATAAAATGGCTTTCCTTAATTTGACCTCCTTTTTTTTAAAATTGGACTACAACGTCTTGAATTCCCCTGATAATGTACTAAAGAATAAATGCATAGATAAGTAACACTAGATTGAGGAAGGTCTCAGCAAACTAACAATTTTAGTAGGAAAGAGAAATAAAGGGAGAAAATAATAAATAAAAGTAACAGTTGTGACAACATTATTAGTACCCGGTTCAAATAAAACGAATAGATAGCTTAGGAACATACTTTGGCCAATCTCTGCCATATCCTTATTGTGGCATAGAAATAGTTGGGTATCAATCTTACTTTTGACACTTCTGATTTAATCTTAAGACTCTAAGTTGGTTGCTATAAAAATGAATAGAAAGACAATAGAGCCTCTTCTTGGGTGATATGTACCTTGAATAGGCTAAGATGGATCTAGCAGCCTCCTTCTGATAGTAATCCATCAATGTTTCTAGGACAAACAGTAATGTGCTCTCCCCTACTGTTTCCACTTAGTAACTGGTATTTAAAGATACACGAATGTGGGTTTTACAATACTGTAAGCACATATTACCCTTGCATTCTATTTAATTTTTTTTAGTAGTAGATTACTACCAAAGTAAAGTTCTTTGTTTCTTCATAATGATTAAGGGATTGAAAGTGGGCCATGATGCTAAATGATAGTTTCTTTTGTCCTTTCATATTTCCCAAAGGACTTCATCATGGTTAAAGGTTAGCTGTAAATTTAATTATAGTCAAAGCAAAGTTATGGTTCACTCAAAACCACAGCTATTGGCAGACGCCTTGGTGACAATGAATCTCAGCTGGAGGAAAGGGAGTTATGTTTAATTCAAAGAAAGAAACCGTAAATGTTGATTTCTAGACTTGATGTTACTCTTTAATTGATGATATTCGGAAAACACAGGCTTAATAAATACTGTATTGTTTTCTTCAGAAACTTACAAGTATTTAGGGAGTGAGTCAGGCTTTTCCTTTTGCAATTTTTTTTCTGTAATTTTCTTGAAGCATTTAGATATCACTATTCAGTAGAGGAACTAGGACTGATCAGAATGGGTATTACGGTATGTGTGATGATTGCCTCTCATACAGAATACATGATACATGGTATTTCTACCCCCCCCCATGCTATTTTCTATTCTTTTTAGGAAAATGACATTTGTGCACTACCAATATGTTTCAGACATGTGGAACAGGATTTTATTTCTAGGATGTTGCTAGAGGAAGGTACATGCCACTTATATAAGCAAAGAAAATCAAGTCATGATTGTTTTCTGTCAAGAAAGGTGCACTGATATGGAGATTATAAAACTGACTTGATTGTCTTTTCTGGTAAAATGGTTTATGAAATGCACTAGAGAGTCATCAAACAATTATGAAAAAGAGAAATTAATTCACTTCCCTCAAGGGTTTGGTGGACGGAAAGGAATTTAGTCACTTGTTTATTAAATCTGCATCAGGTGCCTGGGAATGAAAAGACCATTCAAACTTGCACATGCTTAAAAATCAGCAAATGAAAGGTTTAAATAAGCAGTTTGTGGGAATTGTTGCTGCCTCCTCCATGGCTTTCATCGCAGGTACCAGTTTGGTCAGGGGTGGGTTCTGGCAGCTACTACTGCCGATTTGCTCAAGGACGGGCTCTGCACGGGCATGTGCAATACAATAAAAATTGCTCTGCGATTGCGCAGAAGGCAAAAACAATATAGCGGTGCCTATGGCACCGCCGAGAGAAGTGGTTCAGGGGTGTGGCAAGCTTGGGCTGCTGCCAGTTCCAGCGACCCAGGCCACCAAGCTACTACCGGTTCAGCCGAACCAGGCTGAACCGATAGGAACCCACCACTGAGTTTGGTGCTACATGATATTTCACTCTACATTCTGTCCGGAATCAGGACTTACCCAGATATATTTGTTAAGACTGAATTATGAGTGGCAGAAGGAGGTAGAGGAGAAGTATATGAACCATACTCCTGCTGCACCTTGCTCTCATTACATAAAATCGTGGCTTACTATTAATATGGAGGCTGGCATTATTGTAGTTAATCCAAGTGGTTCTTTTATTCTCTGGAAAAAATGTGAATGGCTGTCTATGCCCTCTCTTCCCAAAAATATAGATGTCACTGCATGTACAGTTATGTACATTAAATTAATACTGGTTAAGAACGTTGATAATGTTTCTGCAGAATTTACTGAAGTAAAGAGAAAGTGTGAGTTGTTCTACATAAATCAAATAAGGGAAACAGGATAGATGGTTTCAATGTTAAGTGAGTTTTTAAGTAACAGAAAAAAATGTTTCAAGGCACATCCTAAGGGCTCATATCTCAGAAATAAACTCTAGAATAGCTGACTTTAAGTCATATTAGATTTCAAATTAGTTATTTTTGGACATACTGTAATAGGCTGTGCATCGCTCTGATCTCCTGGGTTAAAAAAACAGACAGGATATATTTTGCAAGCAAACTATTTGCAATGTCCTTTGGGTTATAAAGTGCATGATTTGATACACCTTATGAAAGAAGTAACTTTGAACCTCAAGTTGAATACTGAAAAGGCATTGTATATTGAAAAAAGTATGATGTGATTAATTTGTGCTGACAAGCACAAGGGTCTTTGCTGCAAGAAATTGACTGGCTTGAAACTTAGTAATATAGTGTCAGGCTTGTTCAAGGTTTATTCTCATACACTTGGGTTGCAGTCCTAATGTTGTTGAATCCTTTGGATAGTTCCTGTGACCACCTATTCTCCTGCCCCTGTCCGATCTTCACTGCAGCTTTCCCATCATCAGCTAACAGCTGTGATTCTGCTGGAAAGATTAATTGCATGACTGCTAAGGTAATTAAAAGTCTGTGAACACCGAACAAGGCAAAAACCTGTCATTACTTTGATAGATTTTTCAAGAATGCATGTATTTCTAAGGGCAGTACCATCACTGTTCCAAATGTTCAGTTGTGTAAAGTGTACAAATGATTTATCCCTTTTTCAGAAGTTTGACCAAGAGTGCTAGTTCCAGGAACAGGGGCACAATTTTTGCACTATAGAATTTCACATCTTTAGATTCATTTTGATTTGTATAGCCAGAAGGATAAGGAAGGTGCTATGAAACCTCTTTCATGAATGAAACTCCCCATTCCCATGTTTTTCCAGCCTCTGTGTTTTCTGTAAGAAGATATACATAATGGATTGTAATGGAATTACATTAAAACATTTGTATTGGGATCTCCAGCATTGCAGAGATGATGTCAAAGAGTAAATGCTACAGTTACCAAAATGTCTCAGAACCATAATGCTTTCAATTGAATTTGCTCTTTTTCTGCATGCAATATCAAGATAGCTATGAATAAAAAGAGAAAAATGCAAAACAGATTAATTTAAATTACGGTAAAATATGATGTAGAAATCCCCAAACAGATGGTAACCAATCTGCCAATGTTGTGCCTGAATGGAGATGAATTTGCTAAACAACCCTTTCTTTTGTTTCTATAACACAATTTTGTTCTCACTTATTTGGAAGTAATACAGGTGGCAGTTCTGATCTCAAAAAGGCTAACGATAGCAATATCCAGAACGTTCAGAAGGGTTTACTTCCAAGTCAATCTGAGTAGGATTGCAAGTAGTCTGCGATGAATTTTCCAAAATCAAAATTGGACTGATTTCTGGATGATTATGGTGAGGCAAGATATATTTTTTCTTCCCATCAGATGGGCCATTGATGTGTCTGCTCCCCCCCCCCCAGTACTTCATAGTTATATTTTTGGTACTGAAGTTGCTAGGTTTTATGAATGTTTTTGCTCTTGCTGGTTTAAGCACATACATTGAGGATTCTGTGGACTATCTGTGAAAAGGTGATGGAAGAGTTATGAGCAGTTTCTCTTCATTGTGGTGCAATCCTGGCATATGATGTTCCAATCCATATTTAGTGCTGCCCTCCAAATCCAAAGTTGGAGATCCACTTTGCTTTGATTTCCAACTTTGGTTTGAAGGATAAATGCTACTCATAATGATGACATAACACATGATGAAATGTTGTTAAAGAATTTATATACAAGAGGAAAGAGCAAGGTGAGCTGACTCGGATATAGTGAAAAATCATGATGCCAACCAACTTGTATGAATTGTAGACTCATCCTTTGCTGCACTAGTGAGGGTACAAAAGAATATATAGCCCTACAAGCTTTACAAAATTTTGTTTTTATAATGTGACCTTCTGTGAATTATAGATAATAAGCTCTTAACTTGGAATGTAGTGGCCTGGAGTAGTGTTTGAAAAAAGGAAATGTTTTTAACTGCGAAGGGAAGAGGTTATATTTTTTTAAGATTTCTAAATGACCTGTGGAATTTAATTCTTAACTTTTATTATTATTATGTTTATGTTTATTTGGTAACAAACTGTCTACAAGTTACATAAATGTATCATTGCAACAGCTTGCCATTCCATCTGCTGACACATCTATCTACCCATAATTATGCTTTTGAGTTACAAAGAGAAAGAGAGAGAGAGAAAATATTTATACAGTATGCACTTAGTTCTACTTAATATTAGTATGAAAAATAAGATTTTTGGATTTAACAAGTTGATATTATTAGATTCATATCTGTCCAGTACTCATTAGAACACACTTTAAAATCCTTGGAAATAAGCCATTTATGTTTTCTCGTTTAAAACATTGGTACAGCAGCTTAACACATCAAATTCTGGGTGGCTCCCAGTCAACAATTAAAACATCAATAGTAAGGCAATGTAACACATATGTTTACTAAAACATAAACATTAAAACCCTCGCACCAAAGTTAGGTTTCTACATGCCATCCCTCGTTAAATTGCTTACCGTATCACAGTGCTTGGGGGGAAACCCAAGTCCTGTGTTTTTTGGAAGGCTGGGAGAGTGGGGTCCTGCTGAACTTCATGGGGAAAAATATAGCATAGGGCAGGAGCTGACACAGAAAAGGCACACTTCTTACTTCCCATTAGATGGCAATGTTTAAAGGAAGGGACTAGCAATGTACCCACTCTATCTGCTAAGACAGGTATCCTTAGGGAGAGGTGGTTTCGCAGATAACATGGCCTTTTGTTGGCTCCTTCCTTCTTATTTGCCCATCAGCTGCAGATTGGTAGAACTGAGATCTGACAAGCAGCCCCAGTTTAGGTGACCTTACCTTTTTAGCACTCTCTCCACTAAATCATGGAATTTCTCAAAGCTGTTACTAATATGTTTTACAAAACATAAACATGAATGGTACAAGCAAATATGCCCATGATGGGAACGCAGCTTGAGGCTTCAAAAAAGGCATTATTGATGAAACAGAACCTCTTATCTTTGTTCACACATACTAAAATAGTCCTAAAAGTTGCAGATACCTATCAACACAGGCTTTCACTGTTAATATCAGTCCATTGGTGATTTGGGCTGCTACATAATTTTCTTCCTCCCCTATCCTCAATGTTTTGTTACTACTAATTGGGAACATTGATTAAACTTCCAGTTCTGAATATAACCTTTTTTAATTTGGCATCTGTAGATAATAAAGGCAAATAACATATGCTGATCAAAAATGTCTTACCTTAAAGTAATTCAAAAGCATTCCATCTTTTTCATTTGTCTTTTCTAAACCAATTTTGCAGGGTGCATTTGGGGTCTGCCAGGCAGATTAATTTAAAGAAATGAATGTGAACAAAAGAACTAGTTTCCCAAGGGGAACAAAACATTAGTTTGCTTCTCGAGGCACATTTTGCCTTCTCCTGAGAATCCAGTACCCTGAAGAATTAATTGTTGTAGTCTTCTGTCTCTGAAGAGCAGCGTATTTTACTGAAGGCTGAAAATTACATAAAACACATGGTTACAATTAGTCAGGATGTTTTTATTCTGTTTATCAGTAATTATAAAGATGAAATATTTAAAGGTCTTTAGCATATTGGTCCTAGGTATAAATATACACTGAGTGGGATTGCAAAGGCTGGAAATGGTAAGAACATTCCAGAAAGATCCCTTGTAACTGTTTGTGGCTGTTGTAAGATCCTAGAAACTCTATTTTTAGATGACAGTCAACTCCAGCTGCCACTTCAGTCCATGGTTTGAAGTAGCCATAGAGAAAATATAAAATAAATAATAATTATAGTTGAAAATGTGTAGGTAGCTAGAGATTACTAATTCACCTAACTGGTTTGTTGGTTTTCATTTCCCAGCTGATCAACACCTTCAGTTTTAGCTGTGTTCCAGGACAAACCAATGATGTTACCATTTTGCAGCTCATAATTTAATATGCTATGTCGGAATCCACAAGTATATTCTTCTTCAAATATTCTGATTTCATGTGAATGATTAAGCTTTTGGTGTGACATTTCAACCGAATAAAAATTACATGCAGAAGAATAGTGTATTCCTTCTGTATCTGATTGTGGCTCAATCAAGTGTAACTTTGTATATCATTTAGAATCACCTTCTATATTGTTGACGTGCAAATTAAGCTCAGATCCTAAATCAAGGCAGTCCGTTGGTTTGCTAGACTAACAGGCGACCTACTTTGTGACTGTATTTTCTTCATTTGATTGCAGACTCAGAAACAACATGAAAATCCAGCTTTTCCTCTTTGCTTTTATAATGGATGTGTGTTTGCAGGTGTACACATATGCACATATGTGCAATGCTGTACAGGAGTGTCATCCTTGATACGGTTTTATAAGTGCACTATTCTTGATGTTTGCATAAAGTTTTAATTTTAACTGACTTCCTGTGTGTGTGTGTGTGTGTGTGTGTGTGTGTGTGTGTATGTAAATATCTATATATATCTATATGTATATCTATCTATCTATCATCTATCTATCTATCTATCTATCTATCTATCTATCTATCTATCTATCATCTATCTTTATTCAACCGAATATTATGTTTTCGTAGATTTTCAGGGGTGTAGGTATGCTGGTCTTGTTGCATTCGGGTCTTTTCCCGTGTAAGATTGAGATTGTCTTGGCAACGTTTTGGTGAGGTCTCACTCGCCATCCTCAGGCAGGTGCTTTTGGCTTAAAGCATGGTCGGAGATGCCGTCTTTCTATAAATAAAAAAATAGAAAGACGGTATCTCTGACCACGCTTTAAGCCAAAAACACCAGCCTAAGGATGGTGAGTGAGACCTCGCCGAAACGTATATATATGCATGTCTTGGCGTATTCAGGTCTTTTCCCGTATAAGATTGACAGTATCTTGGCGACGTTTTGATGAGATCACACTCGTCATCTTCAGGCTGGTGCCTTTGGCTTTGTACTGAGTTGCCCAGATGAAGCCAATAAAATCAGACTTGAAATCACCAATGTCCTCTGCTCCAGCAATCCACCCAGAAGCAATTTACATAAAGAAGAACAAAAAGCACTCACCAACTTGAGGAAAGACAACAACATAATCATTCTCCCAGCAGACAAAGGTAACGCCACTGTGGTGATGAACACATCTGACTACCAAGCCAAACTATCCAACCTACTCCAAGACCCTGCTTACAAACCTCTAAACACAGACCCCATCACCTACCTGGAAGAAACCACCAAATCCAAAATAAAAGCCTCTCCCATCAGTGAAGAGATCCAGCAAAGAATCATCCAGAGAAAAATCATCCAGATGCCCCAAGCTCTATGGCCTCCGCAAAATACACAAAGAAGGAACATCACTCCAACACATAGTCAGCTCCATAGGCTCACCTCTACAGAATCTTGCCAAATTTCTTGCCAAACAACTTCAGCCGTACACAGAATCCATCACCTCACATGTATAAAACTCAATCCACTTCATAGAAACAATAAAGAAACAAAACCTACAATCCAGCGACCTACTTGTGAGCTTCAATGTCATATCCCTCTTCACCCAAGTGCCTATTAAAGAAGCCTTGACAGTTATCCAAAACAAATACAACCCCCCACAAGCATATCCTTGATCTGACCAACCGCTGCCTAACCAACACATACTTCATCCACAATGGACAAAGATAGAAACAGATAGAAGGAGCACCTATGGCATCACTCCTCTCACCCGTCATCGCACACTTATACATGGAACACTTTGAAACCAACACCTTAGATAAATCTGAATACAAACCCAAACTCTGGCTTAGATATGTAAATGATACTTTTGTAATTTGGCCACATGGGAAAGAAAAACTGGACAACTTCCTCACACATCTCAACAGCCTACACCCCAAAATACAATTTACTATGGAAATAGAAGCTAACAACCAATTTCCCTTTGGATGTCCTAATCTACAAAAAACCCAGTGGCTCCCTAGGGCACACCATCTACCAGAAAAAAACACACAACAACTGTTAAGTAATTAAGCTCCCCGTTAGAAGAGCAAGTATGCAGAGAAGCGTAATAAGAGTGATATGGTAGAAAATGCACAAACCAGCATACACTGAATAGTATAAAAATATAGTAGTTTACTATGTAGAAATATAGAGGTATTCAGAGTCCGGTTAACAGTCCAGGTCATACACGGTTCAGTAATTCAGTTATCAAAATAGTCAGTCTAACACACAAAATATAGCTAAACAGTAGCAAAACACAATACCTCAGTATACACTGATCAGCTTCTAACAAAACAAAGAGCTAATAGCCATTCTGGCTCCCTCTTATAGCTGCTTCAGGTAAGAAACCAATTACATCTCTTAAGCATTTAAAGTAACAGTAAAATAATCATAGTTTATATACATTGCCAAGCCAAGCTTAGGGTTACATCCCTAACATTCTCCCCTCTTGGGTTGTCAATGTATTTACACACAACTTCACATTCTCAATCCATAAACATCACAACATTGTTTATGTTTGACTGTACCTTGTGCTTTGGTAAAATGATCAGCAACATTCTCTTCAGACATACAATATTCCAGTGTAATCATTTTACAACTGACACTTTGCCGTACATTCATATATCTTAAGTCAGTGTGCTTTGACCTTGTCTTTACAGCAATATTTGTTGCCATCTGGATTGCTGCTTGGTTGTCCTCGTATACGACAATAGGCTCATGAACATTATTTCCCATATCTATTAGTAGTTGCTTGTAACAAATTAAATCGGTATATAACAAAGATAAACATGAAAATGCAGCCTCCATTGTAGATAAACTTATATGCTTCTGACGGATAGACCGCCATCCAACCAATGCTTTTCCCAAGAATATCGCGATACCTGATGTAGATTTATGCGTGGAAACTTCAGTTGCAAAACTTGCATCAGCGTATGCGGTTAATAATAGCTCATCCTTAGGCTCTAAGTATAATTTATAGTGTATTGTCTGTTTCAGATACCTTAATACACATTTTGCTACTTGCCAATGCCGTTCAGTGGGTTCGGCATTAAACCTTGCCAATTGATTAACGCTATATGAAATATCTGGTCTAGACCAATTGCTAAGATAAGATAAACTACCAATTAGGGATTGATAAATATTCTTATCAAACACTGGGCTTTTGTTATCATCATTGCTAAATTCCTGACTCATAGGAGTTTTAGCAGGTTTATACAGTTCCATTTTGTAATTCCTAAGTAACTGATTGATCTTATCAGCCTGTGATATTTTATATCCTCCCCTAGTCTTATCTATCTTCAATCCAAGATATTTCTCTATTTCACCAAGATGTTTTATTTTAAACCTCTTTTTTAACAGTGTAATAATTTCAATGGCCTTCTGCTCTGTTTTAGTAATCAACACTATATCATCTGTAAACAATAACAATAATGAAGTCATACCATCACTTTCTAGCTTAAATAAACAAGGATCAGCTAATCCATCTTTAAACCCTATCCTCGCTAATTCCTTCACTATGCATTGATTCCACTCATAGCCTGACTGTTTTAAACCATACAGGCTCTTTTTAAATTTCCAACAATCAGTGTTGCTATCAGTGTTTAATCCTTCAGGTTTACTGTGGTAGATCTTATTTGTCCTTAGTTCCCAGAACCTATAAGATCTATGGTTTGAGTTGTGACCAACAAAAAATAATTTCCTAGCTCTATGTTGTCCCTTTAATCTGATCTGTGCTGGAATATGCACCCATGCAGGAACTCCAAACGTGTGCAAGTAGCTCAAATCAGGTTTCCTACCATGCCAACGAGTAAATGATACCTCTCCAGTAGAAGCATTTACAACATTGTTCAGTAAATGATTAGCACACATCATGGCTTCACCCCATGTTTCAGGCAATCCTAAATCGGCTAACATGGTTCTAGTCACAGCTTGTAACGTTTGCCCCCTTCGTTCTACAAACGAATTATGTTGAGATCTATAAGGAGCAGAATGTTTATGCTCAATACCAGCTGTTTTTAACATAGTTTGGAACTTATAATTTGTAAACTCCGTCCCATTATCAGTAGCTACAGTAATAACCTTGACTTTTATCTTTCTTTCCGCAAATCTCAGCCAATTAAAAAATTGTTGAAATGTTTCTGCCTTGTCTTTCATTAAATAGCAGAAACCATATCTTGAATAATGATCCATGGTACTCAAAAAATAACAGGCACCTCACAAACTGGGTTTTATAGGTCCAATTAGATCAGCAAAAACAACTTCTAAAAGTTCCTTCATTTTAAACCCATTAAGTCTGTTTGCTGGAGTAGCCCTGCTCTTTTCCTTACTACATACAATTTAAATACTTACTGCAAGGTTTTAATTTTACTCCCTCTGACAACTTTATAGTTTGTTGCAGTGTCTTGAAATTAATTTGCCCCATACGCCTATGTAGCAGATGTATGCATTCATCATGTGGTTTCACATTATCATACACTGAGTTAGCAGTATGGTCATCAGTTATAATATATAAACCATTTGTTGATTTTGCAGTAATCCTATTACCTTCTTTTTCTATGATACATTTATCTCCCCTAAAGGTTACTACATAGCCAATGTTAACTAGAGCTCTTACTGATAACAAATTAAATTTCAGTTTAGGTATATACAACATGGATAAATGCTCATTTAGAAATGAACACCTTGCCATACCTTCACCAGATGCTTTCACCTTCCATCCATTTGCCAAAGATACATGTTGCTTGCTGGTGGACATTTTTATAAAACAATTCTTATTTCTAGTAATGCACTGTGATGCTCCACTATCAACAACCCATGAATCATGGCTTATTGGTGCATTTGTAGAGATAGTTAAAGTAGACATACCTAAATTGACATTATCATTTTTCTTAGCCTTTCTAGTATTCTGTTGTTTTGCATTTTTACAGAATCTAGCTATATGCCCCTTTACCCCACAAGAAAAACATTTTCTAACAGTATAGGCAGTTGAAGGTGACTCTTCATGTTGTGGTGGTTTCACTCTCAGTTGCTCTCTTTCCAACCTTCTTCTGGACTCTTCCAACAGGTGTGCAGTTATATCAGTCAATGTTAGTTCATTTCGGGTTAGGACCTCAAGGGACGATACAAAATCATCATAATTCTCACCCAGTGATGACAGAATGGTGTAAACTTGATGTAACTCTGAGAAAATAAGTTCCTTTTCATGTAGCTCTTGGAAAACTCCTTTCATAAAGTTTAAATGAGCTAACACATCTCCACCCTTTAAAACACATGCCCTAAACAGTTTGAGGGTAAGATGTATATGTGCACCTACAGTGTCACGTACATATATCTTCTTCAAATTCTCCCAACATCTTGGGGCAGGATTCTCCCCACGAATATGAACTAACTGTTGGTCAGTCAACGTTAGACCAATTATACACAATGCTCCGTTGCATCTTTGAAACTCTGCTATCTTCTTGGCATCATCCTCGTCATCTGGATTCCAAGAAATCACGTCCTGTGGATTCTGTACAGCATCCCACAATCCTTCAGTATGCAGAAGTAAGCTGCACTTTATTGACCAGGAAAACATAGTAATGCGTATCAACACCAACTCTCTTTTTAGCTACGTCTGGTACTCTCTGGGCCCATAACCAGTGTTAAGTAATTAAGCTCCCTGTTAGAAGAGCGAGCATGCAGAGAAGCGTAATGAGAGTGATATGGTAGGACACGCACAAAGCAGCATACAGAGACACTGAATAGTATAAAAATATAGTAGTTTACTATGTAGAAATATAGAAGTATTCAGAGTCCGGTTAACAGTCCAGGTCATACACGGTTCAGTAATTCAGTTATCAAAATAGTCAGTCTAACACACAAAATATAGCTAAACAGTAGCAAAACACAATACCTCAGTATACACCGATCAGCTTCTAACAAAACAGAGAGCTAACAGCCATTCTGGCTCCCTCTTATAGCTGTTTGAGGTAACAAACCAATTACATCTCTTAAGCATTTAAAGTAACAGTAAAATAATCATAGCTTATATACATTACCAAGCCAAGCCTAGGGTTACATCCCAAACACCAACCACTACGTAAATGCACAATCCCATCACTACCCTGTACAGATCAACTCTGTAGCCAAGACCCTCCTCTCCAGAACCAAACGCCTAGCTGACAAAGGCCACCTGAAAACTGAATTACACACCCTCACAAACGTATTAATTTCCAACAGATTCCAAAAAAACAGTTACCAACCTAATCCAAAGGGAGACACTCCCCAAGAACCGAGACACAGAACAGGACAACGGCATTGCCCTCCTCCCTTACATCAAAGGCACCAGAGATAAAATCAGCAAAATTCTCCACAAACACAATATCAAAACAGCCTTCGGCACTGACCAAAAAATAGCCAACATCTTAAGAAACCCCAAATACAAGATCCAGCTAGAAAACCAAGGAGTCTATGAAATACCATGCAATATCTGCCGAGCCACATACGTTGGACAAACTAATAGGAGAATAAATGCACGTATCGCAGAAGACAAGAATGCAGTCAGAAAAGAATAAAGACCTCCCTTTTCCAGCACCTTAAAGCAACAGGACATGAAATTGATTTTGAAGGAACCAAATTACTCTCCAAAACTGAGCACTTCAACAAAAGAATAATTATGGAAGCTATCGAAATAGAGAAACACTCCCACAACATGAATAAACGTGATGATACCTCCCGCCTACCAGACATCTGGAAACTAGCCCTAGTCAATAAACGAGTCCCAGCCAAAAAAACCGACACAGGACCCAGAACAACACAGGACACCATCACCAATCACCCTCACCAAACATCAATTCCATCAACCAATCAAGATGTGACAACACAGCCAACCAATCCATTTAAAGCAACAAAGCCAACATTCCACATACCCCCACTTATATTTATAGAAAAACCTCCGATCACGCTTTGCTCTCACAAGCACGAAGCCAAAGGCACCAGCCTGAAGATGATGAGTGTGACCACGTCGAAACGTTGCCAAGTTACTGTCAATCTTATACAGGAAAAGACCTGAATACGCCAAGACCTGCATACCTATACCCATGAAAATCTACGAATATATATCTCATACACTGTGTGTGTGTGTGTGTGTGTGTGTGTGTGTTTGTTTTGTCAAGGCACCTGGTATGCCCAAATATGGGAGGGAGCATACTGCTTCTCTTTGCCCTTCAGCTCCACCCTAGGAGCCTTTCAGACTGAAATAATTTTGTATTGACTTGGGGGGGGGGGGCGCATACCAGGTGCCTTGACAAAACATCTAATTATTTCCCTGGCTCAGCTGATAAGGGTATGGCTAATTGATGAGAGCTAAATAGCTTGAAATAGATCTATACTAGTCTCCCTTCATTTATTTATCAGCAAAAAAAAAATCCTATGACAGAGGCCTTCTTTTATTGAGGTACTGCTAACACATGCAGGTTGATTAAAAATGTTGGTCTGTCATACTTTTCACTCTTTTTCCCCTCTTCTTTTATTTTCCCCTCCTACCATTCTTCTCCATATTTCTCAAGTCTGCACTGATAAAGTAGCACTTTATCCACAAAGTTCTGCCAACCGAGACAATCACTAAGTCTCTGAGGTGTCGCAAGACTTGGTTGTTTTATTTAGATAATTATGGAGCTTAGGTGTTATGGATGGGTTATCATTGTTTTTTGCAACGTTTTATGTTGCATTTCAATTAGCAGATAAGACACTCTTTTCTTTCAGCTCAGCCTCCTATGTCTTTACAGACAAGGATTGAATCTTTCTTTTGCTGCAGTTGAGAACCTGAATCATGGTATGAGATGGATCAGAGTCAAACAAAAAGGAATCTGGGGAAATTAATTTTATTAAACAGAAAAAACAAAAGTTCTAAGAAGTCACAATTTGTGGTGATTCTTCATCAAAGAGCTACCTTAGAAACTATTTTCTCTTGCTCAAAAGGAAATTGTTGGTTTCCCAGCTGCCATAAAATATAAAGGACAATAACCAAAATGATTAAGAAGCTGGAGCAACTTCACAGTGAGCAAAAGATATATAGTAATGTAAAAGAGATTCAATCTGTGAAGTGAAAATATGGGAAGATCAGGACTAGCAAAAGAAATTTATAGAGTTTCTTTATAGAGCCCATAGCTGTAAAGGGAGGAATTAACTGCTTTTAAAATGAAAGAGATGGACAACAGTTAAATGGATTGTAGAAAATGTCACACGACCACAAAGTATGAGGATGTAAGTTATGTTCTGCTTGTGAGAATGTAGCTGAATTTTGTGGCAACAAAAGGCAGGATTAAGCAGGCATTTGGCCTGAGCAGTAAAGCAGTTTATTGAGCTGAGCCAAAGTCGTGGATCACCCAGAACCCAAGTTGTATCTGCATGTTGCAATAACCACAGTTACCCAAAGTCTCACTGAATTTAGTGGCTTTACTTCTGAATCAATGTTTTTAGGATTGTATCATTAATTGAAAAATGTTGGTGCATTGATACGTTTAAGCTGCCAAAACTTTAATTCCAGGTTCTGTGTATGGAATTAAAGGAAAACAAGGTTGCTGCATGAACAGTGTAAGTATTTTATGCTGTTTATTTTCCATACTTTTCCATGGGGCTCTCACAGATTGTTTTGGGATAAGTTGCTCAGCAGTTCCAATCTGCTGGAAACTTCTGGGGCTTGAACTTTGAAACAAGCTGTTACGTTACCTAAATACAAAATTGGATTTTAAGATGGTGGCTTTGTAATTCAGTTTTAAATTATATAAAATACTATAAAATGTGAGGGGTGTGCATGTCAAAATTTTAGTATAATGTCCAGAATGCTAAATAATATCCAAAATTATATTGTTGGAGTGGTGGGAAGCGGCTTTAAAATAAGATTGTGATGTTCATATTCCCATTTAATAACAGCTGGTAGTTTCTTACTATAATATTCCCTTGGGTTGGCTGTCCAGGATTCAATAATTCAAAAGTAAGTTAGGGCAAGTAGTTTTGAAAACCTGTTTTTAAATTTTCTTGCTAAATAAAATTGTGTGGGTTTTTTTTTTAAAAAAACTTAATTGTTGAGCTGCAGGGTTAGTGCTAGTCTCTCTTTAGCACGAAGCAGCTGGCCATAATGTTGGAACATGTTTGTAAGGAAGACACATTAACTCTAAAAAAATCCCTAGCTTGTACCAAGAGAAATCCTGTACACATAAGCACACAGGTATCTCCACTGCTAATGCTATCAATTAAGAACTGTAAAGGTATGAAGTACAAAATGTATTCAAGACAAATATTTTATTGCATGATGCCCACCAAGTCTTAAGCAAGTAATTAAAAATTGCTTAGAATGCAAAAAAATAAGGTGAAAAATGGCTTTTCCTTTTATCTCCAAAGTCAAGCAAGTTTGAATTATCTTTATCTTTATTTACATTACTGTAATTGTCTGGAGAGATTTGTTTTAAAGATTTCCTTGTTGAATATTTTAGAAGCAGCCTCATTTGTTCAAGGACAGGCAAAGCTTTCTTCACTCAGTTCATCTGCTACCTTGTATGACACAGCATGATGCTTTCTGAATGTTTTGCTGGAAGTTGCTTGCTTTTCTGTATGAATAAAAAATATGAAACCCTACAGTGTTGAATGAGGATAAAAGTAAATAAGCTTTTTCATTAGTATAAGCTGTAGAAAGTAAGCAACTGCCAAATCAAGAGATAGGCATACCTTGGCATACTTGGCTGAGCTTTTCCACTTTTATAAAAATGCAAATGTTATATATCCAGCAATTGTTGCAAGATAATTAGACAAATGAGTAACAAGGCACTTGTAAATATTTGTAAGTACTTCCATAATATGAGAAATATGAAGATGTTATTTTTAGAAAAATATTTCTATTGGAAGTATTTCATGGAACATATATATTCTTAAGAACTTTTGGTGGGAAATGTTTTGCTTTGACAAAGAACTCAAGATAACTCTTGCTTTGTGAAGATGCCACGTAGCAATTGCACAGCAATTCGTTTACTTGCTGTTTAAACCCATACTGTATTGCTTCCCAGTTTAGAAATGCTTGTCAAATGTTACACTAAGCCCATTTGTACCATGAAGGCTAGAGTCATTTCCGGATAAAAGCATGAATTTTCTTCGTATTTATACAGTTGACTAGCTGTGACCATTGGAAGATATTTGAGGAATTACATTAATGGGATTTTATTCTGAAAAATAAATGATGCAGGAATTGAATCTCAATTTAGAAATATTTTGTGGAAGATATCATTTGGTATATGACGTGTTGCAGTTAGTATAAATGAATACCAGAACATTTCTGATTTATCTACTTTCTGGTCTACTTATCTGTCCTGTGGTGGTGAAATTTTGTGACCTTTTTTTGCATACATCTAACTGGAAGCTGGAAATAAGTGTTTGAGATAACATATGCCTTTGCATTCATTGCTTAATCCTTCTTATGCATTAAACGCCTGAAGTTGATTATTGATCGGAAGAATATGGTTAGTTACTTTCAGAAAAATAAATGGTGATTTGGGAAAAATATAGAACAAATAATTTCTCCCTGCTTCCTTACTACATATTTTTTCAATATGTTGGTGGAATTTACAAAGTAGAAGCCAAAGTAATATTGATAGCATATGATTTTTGGATTATATGCAAGTGTTGCATATTCTTGCCTAGAAAGAACCCACACTTTTAATACAAAAACATGACACAGTTTAATCTTTATTTATGAAAGTGCAACAGTTGGACATGAATAAATGCATTTCAACTCAGATGGATGATGTGAGAGAATACCTCTTTGTGTTGCGTGTGGCTTACATTTTAGAGACACAGTATTCAAAGATTGGAGTCATTCCCCCCCCCCTTCTCCAGCATGTTCATGCTTGATTTTCTTCTTGTAGCATGTTACAGAAATTGCATCTACTCCCAGAGAGGTACAGAATTGAACAGGAAATGAAATGCTTCTGATGCCTAGTTGTGCAAAATACAGTTCATGGGGCTACCTATAAAAATATTCTCGTAAAATTTGATAAGCATATGGCAGATGAGTCAGTGGTCATATTTTCTGAGAACTAGTGTTGTAAGGACCAGATATAATTTCTTAATACTGCGTTAGAAAATCTACTACTTGTCACTCCCTTCCCAAAGTTTCTTAATCTCAGCAGTGTTTTTGTAGAGAGGGGGAGAATAGGAAATGGTAGTGATAAATACTCTGAGTGACTTGACCTAGGTTCTTCAAAACTGGCTGATATAATTCAACTCATTTACTCCATGGATCCCAGTCTATCTGCTGCTTACCCATATGTCCAGATCCAATATACTCCTGCCAGATTCATTTGGGATCAGATGCTCTGTACCTTTCTCTGAATAAGCAATGAAGCTGGAGGCTTTTTTAAAAGCCCATTTGATTGTTTCCTGGCTGAATTTCCAAAGTGCGAGTTAGCAGCTGATTTCATTAACCAGATGAACAGAAGTCTTTCATTTGCTCATTGCTCATTTTCCCTTCCATTCTAGCTGTCTCTGACTCCATTTCTCATTATTATTTGCTTCCAGTGCCCTGAATTGTTGACAATTGATCTACATACTGCTTTGTCAAATGAACTTGACAAAGGGGGAGATCATGACGTCAATAGGTGATTGCAGCTCCTTAACTGAATGGCTTTGCTAGGGTCTGCTTTTTTCACAGAAATTATGAAGCACAGAAATGATAACATTTCTTTCCTCTGTCTTCCATTCCACCTGTCACATCTGCTTCTATAGTACTCTACAGGAAAAGAGGACAAGGAAGATCCTGAGCATGTGCAATGTTCAGTTTGGTCTACTAGTTAAGGCACCAGGCTAGAAAACAGGCACAAAACCTGACTGGGTGACTTTGGCCCAGTCATTCTCAGCCCAACCCACCTCCCATGGTTGTTGTTGGGGGAAAATAGAAGGAGGAAGAAGTATTAGATACGATGACAGCCTTATTTATAAAAAAATAATAAAGGCAGGATAACAATTCTAAAAAAAAAACCCTAAAAATTTAGCATTTTTAAATACTTAAATTTTAACATTGGAGGAATGTATTTTGCTTCTGATGACTGAAATTTATGTTCAATCGCAGATAAGGGTCCATATTTTTCTCCAAATTAATGGTTTATTTTCAAATATAAGTGATTTAAACTAGTATCAATAGTTATGTGTATGTGTAATTGTCTGCTTTCAGCATTATTATGGTTGGTCACACAATCAGCCAGATTTTAGATTGCATTTGGCATTTTTAATCCACCCATCAAATCCTTCCCAAAGGACCAGGGATAGGAAAATGTTGTTATTGGATTGTGTTAAAGATATTGTCGCGGGATGTAAGCTGTTCCAAGGAAAGCTGCCTTTGGCAATTGACTGATAATCATTTTGTCAATGCTGCTGGCATTCAAGTGGTGCTCCAAATGTTTTGGAATTGCACCCAAAGCACCTATTGCTATTGTTCCTTTCTTGGTTTACTTGAGCCATAGCTGTTCTACTTTGATTTGCAGGTCTTTGTATTTTATGATTTTCTCCAGTCTTTTCTTTTTGTCTTGCCATGTCTGAGTACTGCGATGGCCACTATCCAGACTTTCTTCTTCTTCTTATCCATAGCCAGTGTTATGTCTGGGGTATTATGTGGCAGGTGCTTGCCTGTTTGAACTCAAAAGTCTCAGAGCACCACAAACAACAGTTGGACAAAGTAGCAATAATGGTATATTGGAATATCTGCAAGAAATACCATTTGCCTGCAAACAAGAACGGCTGGATCACAAAATAGACAAGGTAATAGAAAAAGAAGAAGCTAAAGGGCTCTGGGATTTTGCCATTATTATTATTTTCCTCTGAAGAACATTCAGCAAATGGTGGTAATGTAGGATTAATTCAAGCTTTATCCAATCTCTAAAAACCCCAAGTACCATTATAATACTTAAGTGGTTCTGAGTAAAGGTGTAATATCTAATTGTGAAGTGAAATAATTCTAACTTTTAAAGTAGTTTTCTCTACTACTTTCTAATACTTCAGTAATTATGGGGATTTTTTTTGCAGACTCACTTTATAATCTCTGTTGTTATTAATATTATAGAAATTTTTCCAATTCCTTTCAAACTACTTTTCTGTCATGTGATATTGACACATGTATTATGATGCTTGTGTTCTAGATGTTGCTAGTGCTTTTTTCTTGTGCTGACATGCGGTAGTTATTCTGGAACATTTTTTCAACATCATGATTCGATGAATGGCCTGGGCTGTCAATTCCATCTTTTTTCATAAATTCCAATGTATCATTTTTGCCACTCGACTATGTCTTTTTCTATAGTCTATCTGGGCAATTGTGTCATAGCTGTTTATTAGTGGTCAACAATCTAATGTTTCTCTTTGCATAATCTACATTTGCTAGTGTTCCTTTCTATTTCATTTAGATGGCATTTATCAGTAGTGCCAGTTCTTGTGCTTCAAATATTAATCTTTCCATTTTCTTCTTGATGGATCCAATCTGAAGCCATTGCCAAGTTTTGTTACTATTTCCTTTAAAGCACTGAACATGAAGAGGTTTGCTATTACATTTTTACTCTGCCTTTTATATATTTTGTTCAATTTAAGGTGTCAAACATGACTAATATTCCTGCCTCATATTTTCCTCACAACTGTTTAGTCCTGTATTCCACTGTTGATTCTGTCACATTCAAATATTTTCCCTTGCAGATATTTATTAATAACACCTCTTTTATATATTTATTTAGACATACAGTTTCATATTCCACTGTTCATTCCTCACTTCACTTGTAACAAACCATGACCAACCAATTTTACTTATTAAATACAAACTATCTATGTCACTTATTGGGTGTAATGCATGATGTATTGTCATAAATTTTCAGATCTTTTTAACTAAAGCAATTAGTTCAGCTTGTGTCCGACCAACAGTATCTGTTGTATAGCATATTATTACAGGGGGATTCCAAGTATTAATGGCTTTGACTGTGTTATCTTCACTCAGTTTGATTTTAGAACCTTTCTAATTCATTTTTCATATTGCCTTCTTCATTTGAGTGTGCAAAATATGATTTATTTCTAAAATAGCCCAATTATACCTCTCCTTCGTTGCCAATGCTTTGATTTGAGGACGAATCAGTGTGTACGTTCCATCTGAGTACTCAATTTCCCCCTTTTAATGCCAGCATAGCAACTTATTGATTCCAAATTTCATCTTAATGTCAACATTAAAGATTTTAAAAGTGTATTTCTACAGATTATTTTGCATCTAGTTTCTAATCATCCAACAAACATGAAACTTTTGTCCTTGTTTATTCCATTGCCCAATGGCATTTTATTCAAAATTATCAGCAGTGGAACAAGAGCCGTGTTAAAAAGGAATACAAGCAAAAAGTCTTATTGTAAATTCCTTTTCTAATTTTGATTTCTCCAAGTTTTTCTCAGTTTGGCATCTATGCTATTTTCCAGACTGTATTATTTTAAAATGTTATATTTTAAAATTAATTCCAAAAGTGCTCAAGCATGTCTTAATTCATCTATGGAATAGTGAATTGAATCTGTATTTGTAATCAGGTCACGCTAAATAAAGATTCGTTTTACTGGTTTTTTCTGCATTTTTAAGTATTGTCTTATCAATCAACGGTTGTTTGAATTTTTGAAATTTGCTTTTTGTGTATGCTTAATTGTTCAATTGTTTGTAGATGTTACTGGCAATTTACTTTTGTTCACTTGCATGTTGTAGGATTGGATGAAAAATATTGGTTGTTGTTTCTTTGGTTTGTCTTTCAGGATTGGAAATGTTCAGTTTATGGTTCTTTATGTATCCTTGCTGTAATGTTTGAAATGATTCAGAAAACAAAAATATAAAATGGACAAATGTCTCCTCCTCTCCCCTCCCCTGCCCTGCCCTCCCTTGGTTATATTGCTTTTTCAATCTTATTTTCCCATTTTTCAAAGTTTCTTTTAAATATTGCAGGCTAGAATATATGTCTGAACTTTATTTTCCAGTTTAATTTCCACTTTAACACCAGATCTTTGCTTTGGTGGCTTGCTTTTAATTTATAATGCATTTCTATTGTTATTGCTTTTATGAGGCTGTATTTGAGATGATTAGTCTCTTTGATCATTTTCGTTACAATTGAATAGCCCTATTTGCATCATGCAAAATTTTGTTTCAATCTTTTTAGTTGATTTTAAAGGAGACCATCTCAAATTGTTGATAATCAAAGAGATATAATTAGTTCATTATTTTGAATAGAGTGTTCATTATTTTCATTGGCTTCATCCAAATGGGTGTTTATGTTTATTTGTTCTTTTGTAGCTTTTGCAGCCTATTTTTCTTTTCTAGTTTCAAATCTTTTGTTTGCATGTTTTTAAAATTGTTTTTCCAACCCATTAAGTCAAGTATTTGGAAATGCCTTCTGTGTGTGAAACAACTTTGATGCATGAGTCATTATTTGGTGCTATTTGATTCCAGAAATTTTATTTTTCAAATTTCATACCTTGGAAACCTATGTTCAGTGGGTTTGATTCCCGATAGCATTTCACAATTTCTTCTTGATTTTTATTGGTTAGCTATGTTTTTCAATGATTTCTTTCCAGGATCTTGGTGTTTTCTCGTCATGGTTGCTTAGAGAAGCAACAAGCCCTGTATCTGACTTCTCACTTAATACCTGGAAACTAGAGCACTGGTTTTCCAGGTTTCACTATTCAGAATTATAATTTATTTTAATGATAATTGTACGGATTAAATACAGGTAATTCTCGATTTACAACAGTTTGTTTAGTGACTGTTCAAACTTACAATGACACTGAAAAAGTAACTTATGACTGTTTTTCACACTTAGGACTGTTGCAGCATCCCCATAGTCATGTGATCAAAATTCAGACGCTTGGCAATTGACTCATAGTTATGACAGTTGCATTGTCCCAGGGTCTTGTGGTCACCTTTTATGACGTTCTGAAAAGCAAACTCAATGGAGAAGCCAGATTCACTTAACAACCATGTCACTAACTTAACAACCACAGTGGTTCACAATTGTCACAATTGTGACAAGAAGGGTCACAAAATGGGGCAGAGTTCACTTAACAAATCTCTCACTTAGCAACAGAAACAAATATTGTTATTGTTTTTATTTTAAAAAGAGCTATGATGAGCAGCCCTAATCCATTTTAGCTGAATCCCATTATGTCCTAGACCTATTTAGTAATGTTTGTTGCTACTCTTTTCTGCATATCTGTTATGATGTGCAATTGTATAAGGAGACTGTGGCTTTTGGCTTCCAGACTTAACCATAACCGAGGCTGATAAACTATGTGATTGGCGTGCTGATATACACTGATGATTCATTTTGGTGATTGTGTTTAACTTTTTCTTTCCAAAATAAGTGCATTGAGATCATGAGCTTCATGGAAGTTTGCATTGGATCGTCTTCATATTGTGCAGTATAAATGTGCCTACATTAGAAGATTGGCAGAAAACTCGTGATCACATTCCAAGCTATTGTATTTAGTATAATTATGTAAACAAGAACGGGTAGATCTTGGACACCTTTAATCAGAAGCATGATTGGTGAAACTAATCCTGTGTGAATGTGGGACTGAAGTATTAGCTTCTGGAAACTTGAAATGCCATTCTCTCTGGCGTTCTGGTTGGCACGCAATGCAGCATTTCTCACAATTGATAGAGGTGGACTTGAGTTGGTGCAGGTTATAATCAGCATGACGAGAGAGAGGCATAGGATCTCCATTCTTGTTCAGTGGAAAAACTATATTGATGGAGAAGGCTGCTTCCGAGCCTGTCTTTGGAATTTTGTGTAATTATTATTTTTAGCTCACGGTATTATTTTATCCTTCTAATATTGCTAGCTGTCTAATTACTCTCTTTTTTTAAACCGAGTGAGGCATAACAGATGTCCACAGAGAAAAGTGGAACGCTCAAGGGAATTGAGTTCAAAATGAAACCCACTCCCATTTTAAATTTCCAGCATATGCAACTAACTATTCACAAGTGTGGTGAAGTGTCACTCTACTTCTCAGTAATGTTTTAGTTTGGCATGGGCAGTTTTTGGCCCAGTGCTGTAAATGTGCAGCGCAGGCCCACGAGATAGGGAAGCAGCTTCATGTTGTGCCTAAATAACCAATGGACCTTGTTTTTGGTCTCATGGTGTTGCCTGCAAGACTTCAGCCCAGGGCCATAAAAAAAGTGCTCCTTTTTTACCTTAAGCAAAATATAAGGTAGATGTAGGTGTAACATCTAGCAGTTTACTGAAAAGCTGCTATGCAGTACAAAAAGAGATGTGCACGTTCATGTTGCTTAAATATTTGGAGATGCACTCCATTTAGAGCAAAAAAAAAATGTAATAGATTGGTGGGTTTCTTTCCTGTTCTCAATCCAAGTAGAAAAGGTATTTCGGTTCAATCTAGTCCATTTTTATCTATTGATTTTACAATGAAGCAGATCATACAGAATCTTGAGTGGGAGACATTCCACGACAAGCTTCAAAAACACCTTACTAAATAAATATTTATTTTTTGTGAAAAAGATTACATTGTTTGTCTCTGCCTGCTCCAAGCACTTGGATCCTCTCCTTCAAATGAACGCTCCCTGCCAGATCACCATGTGATTGAAGTTGTATTGAAATCTCAGAGGGCAGCCATTCTCTGGCATTTGGTATCTTTTGCCTTGAAGCATTAACATTCCTTGATTTTAAGCACCTTTTTAACGCTTATAATAACCTGAATTCTGCCCATCGATAATACTTTTCGGTTTTTGTTATAGAATTGACAAGTAATCAATAAATACATACTGTTATACCCTTCAGTTGTGCTGAGAGAGAGGGGTGGGAGTGTATTAGAATATAGTAAATTGAAACCTGACTAGAGTTTGGATAATTATTGGTCATCTAGGGGTATCCAATGATGAAAATAAATAAGAAAGTAGAAGAACTTTACAAAAAGTACAGTAAAATTCTGCTTGTATACTGAAGTGTGTGTATTTATTTATTTATTAAGAAAATTTATATGGCCGCCCAACTCATTTGTGGGGGGACTGGATTACGGAAGCAAAACTTCAAATACAAAACTCAATACACTCTTATCTCTCGGCCACAAAAATCAAATTGTTGGCCCTACGCTATTACCTGATGTGTGGCAAGGATATATTCTAGCCCTCCTATTTATTAACGTATATGTCAATTAATCCAAGCCTTCTTTCTTTCTGTTCACAAGAGAAACTGCTATTATCAGAAAAATATTTGCACAACATTATCATAAAATTTATTGTTGGCAAATGGGAATAATATTGAGTCGGTACACATTTACAAATATCTTGGAGTGTTATTTTAGGCTCTACTATCATGGAGAGAATATTTTTATATCCAGCAAATATTGCTCAGTGTAGTTCCACAGCTATCTCGGGTTTTTTTCTATTCAAAAGGCTCCTGCTTTATGTCTGCAGCTTTGTAGCCAAAATATTTTCTCAGCTTCTCTGTACTTTACTACCTAAGTCTATACTTTTAGAAATCTTGCCATCCTTGAACCTATTCACTCTAAATAGAGCTCTTTTTTTGCAGTCTCAGAGTATATTAATGCTGCTCTGTTTAAGTCTCCGTGGAGCTTGGTATTATCATTTTAATGTATGGTTAGAGTTAACATTTTTCCCCAGTGAATCTGGCTCAACTGGTCTGCACATCAACTCAATCTGATTTTAAAAAGGTTATTGGCAACTTTCCCTTTCTAGGACTTTCAATGAAGAGCCTTTTCCTATTTGCTTTGAAAATGCCTGAAGTATCCTTAAGGTGCCTGTTTGGGATGTTTGATGCTCAAATCGATTTTCAAAGCAACATCAATTGAACATCAATTGATGTTCAAATCAGTCAACCTCTCTTTCTCAGCCTTATTGCACATGGAGTCTTTCCAAGTGTGTATATACCAGCATATTTTTTCTCACCTGCTGCAGTTCTGGAATTTTGCCAGACTTTTATTTTGGCAGTCTAGATGCATTGTCTTCTGCCATCTACAAAAATATTCCACATCTCTGTAGATGTTGTCACGTGGATGGCTGAGTAGAATCCCTGAGGCATGTCTCTTACTGCTCTCTCCATAAGGATCCATCCTATTTGTGAAGACAAAGAACATGCCTTCTATTGATTGCTTCTCGTACCTGACCATTGTTTGCATACGTCTTGGTTGTCTAATTCTAGACCTTTATTTGTACAATCCACCTCATTTTGGATTCAAAAGCTTGTAAAAATTGCCTTAATTTTAGCCTTCTAGATTTTCATTTTTACTTCTTGTATCTTTTATCCGACTGTTGGACTTCTGTCCTCAATAAAGGTTTGATATGCTTTCATTTGCTTCTGTGTTGTACTTCTGCCTTTCCATTAGCTTTTTTTTTTTAAGGAAACTGTTTAAACCTTGTGTCTTGATTCTCAGATCTGCAGAGAATGATGCAAATTGTTGGTGCTTTATGCCAAATCTGAAATTTGGATTTTAGTTCTAAAATGTACTAAAAACTTGATAATCTCTAATTCTTTTGATTAGAAAGATTATTTTTCCTCTTTATTATGGCAAATTTTAATGCACTATATCATTCCTATGTAATAATATTTAAACAGTATTAATTAAAATCATTGACATATTGTTTAAATAACTTAGAGTATTAATTAGAAAAACTCTGAATATGTGCTTAATTATTATAATAATTAAAATTGGGATTGTACTTTTGGCTATTACTTGGTATCATTAACTGATGTGCCCTTAGCATTATTTGAAATATCTATTATTGGGCATTAATTTATTTTGAAATGTTGTCAATTTCAATTATTTGTTTTGTTTTGTAGAGACAGGAGCGGTTCTTCATATGCAAGTGTTTTGAAGATGTGGCTTTGATAATAAAGGTAGGTATCTACTCTTTATTCTTTATGTTAACATGATTATTTAATCCCAAATAAATGTAGGAACTTCTAAGGTCTCCTTATCCTTGTGGTCTCTTTGCTGCAAAAGTAATATAGTAAGTCAAATTAAATTCTGGAAGATTTCTGTAGTGCTACATTGATGATTCATTTATATGGATTTAGTGTGATTAGCATGAACTTTATTTTGATTGTAGCCTATCAGAATATGGTAGTGTGATACAATCTCCTTGATTGTGCTGTTTTTCTAATGCTAAAAAAGTTAGTTATGAAACAATACAAAGTGGTGGATTGTGTTATTTACAGCAACAGCCACAACCTTTTGGGCACCAGGGACCAGTTCTGCCCCTGGAAAAACCAGAAAGGTATTTCCGCGGACCAGAGGGGGCGTGGTTTCATGTGCTTCCTCCATCCTGCAGATGGAGCTTTGCTTGTTTGCACAGCCCGGTTGCTGGCCTGCTGCAGACTGGTGCTGGGCCACAGACCAGGAGTTGGGGACTCCTGATTTATAGGCATTTGTGCTGGTCAAAGGGAGGGGAGAATTGATGACATATGCATATTGATGTCACAGTGCAATTAATGCAACTTACTTATGATGCAAATAGAAATACACAGTGATGTATGAACATCTCTTCAGTTTTATTTTAGTTCATTGTTTTGAAGTTGTTTCTTCATTGTTCCATATAAGAATCAATACAGCCTTCCTTGAGGTAGTTCGTTATGCTTCTGCCTTTGGAATAGTACATGAAGTCCACCATCTTCACACTCTTAGAACAGAAAGATATAACTGTTACATTATGTCATGTCCCCATGTATGAGGTGTAACATGATTTCTTCCCACTATTGTGGGAGAGAGAGTTTATCTCTGTTTACACATTATGTATCATGTATTGTTTTATTGTGGTGTTGGTAGTATCAGAAGGCAGTAAAATCATCCCTAAATAATAGTAAATATATCTCCTGCTAGGTCTTCAGCTGTTGGACCTATTTACAGAAATGAATGGCAAGCCTGAAATAGTTCTAAAATGCAGCTAGTCCCAGTTGGGATCCAACAAAATATGAAGAATAATTCTGTCAAGTTCTTTTCATACTTACACCCATAAATATATTTTAAACTTGGAAATAGTTCAGTGTAAAGGAATAGAAAACCTCTCAATAAATATTTGATTTAAAATTAGGTGTATTGGAGGCCTCTGCTTACATTTTTGGGTCCTCTCTGATCCCCTTGATAAAAATGCATATGGTGTGATAAAACATAACTGGTGGTTTTGACAAGCAAAAAATTGCATTTAATGGAAATTCTTCTCAAAACTTACCATATTTCTCTTTCTTCTGCACTCATGCATTCTTCCAAGATAGAACTGTACCTCTGTCTCTGCCTGGCACTCTGCCTGGTATTCAACGGGTGCAGTGTCTTTTATAGAAATTGATCAGTCAGTGGTAGAATATGGGCACAGTCTTTGACTGAAATGAACAGTAACATGGATTCAGACAAGTGGTCAATGACAGAGAAGTTAGTTTTTATGGGGATCATACAGTATCACAAGATGGACAATCACTGAAAGAAACAGACACTATACAGATGGATTAATGCTTGAATTTGAGAGGAAAAGATAAAGGGAGCTATAAAAAAATCTGCAAAGTCTTTCTTTCTCCCTAATCCCTATCAATTTTACTTCCTTCCCTCAGCCTTATAAACCTCAGTGCTCTGCAGTTACAGCCCTCCTTGTTGACTGCATTGAAATAAGAGAATTAAACTAATATCCTTTTGTATGTTGATGCTTTTTGGGTACAAAACTTATCAAATGAGTACTTCGCTTTCTTTTCCCTTTGTTCCTAACCTTTAGGTCAGAGGAACCTGGCTGGCAATTTTTACTTGATTTACTTTGATTTGAGTTTGAATTATAATGAAATCAAATCTGAGTTTCTTTCCCTAGCATTTCCAACCGCTTTGTCTCAATTTCACCATTATTTAGAACTCCAGACTGTGTTCATCCATCTGCCACCAGTTTTTGTGCCATGGACTGAGGTCATGGAGTACAGGGCTAAAGACGATTATTTATTTGACTAGGGAAATCTCTGCACCGCAGGTACTTTTCTCTGCAGCGCTGTTTATTTCTTTTTATTTGGCTAAGGAATTTTGATTCATGTAAGCAAAGAGACCAAACATTATCACATAAGAGTGGTTGAATATGTTTCTGAGATAAAGCAAATACTTGTGAAGAATGAAATTGAATCAGTACAGTAAAAATGTAGAAGATGACGATATAATCAAGAAGCAGAAATAACAGGAATCAAATCGTGGTTGGAAGAAAAGGGATTAAAACATGCATCACTTATACAGTGGTTAGAAAAGCAGGAGATCAAATGAACCTAGAAAATCAAATAAACCTTGTCTTTATTTTTTAATTTCAAAGCAATAATCATAAAGAAATTTTTTCAATGGGATTGTTATAAAATGGTATATTGTCCTTCACAAAATTCTCCTATTTCTTAACAGTCAGCTCCAGTTTTTGGAAAACATCTGTTTTCCATGAATGTACAAAGCAATAGTAGTAAACACTCTTAAAACTTGAGTTCTACTGGAATCCTATTTGGGATATCACACACACACCACACGGTTTGTCCTGAACCTTCCATAACAGAGAGGGAAAAGGAATACAAATGGGTTGATCAGAAGAAATAAAAAAATGCAAAAGCCCAAAGCAAAAAAAGAAAACACTACCTTGTTTGGTCCAGAGTGCTTCCTAGCAATCAAGGGAGGGAGGTACCTTACTTAAAATTAAGGCAGGAAGATGGGGCATCTTATAAATGTGTTTTGAGGTATTAAAATTGTATGTGCATTTTTTGATTCATGGATGCTATTCTTACTTTGCATTTCTCAGTTATGAGCTTGCAGAGTCCAGTTTAGCAGCTGGACTAAGAAATATTAATTCACTTGAACAAATATAGATACCAGCTGAAATGTCATGCCATGTCTCAAGATGGCAATCCTCTTTCTGTGCTTATTAAGAGAAGAGAGTTAGTGTAAACCTAGATCCATCTGACACAAAATATAGAACGCCTTCTTCCACTTTTGTCTGGACTGGATTCAGGTGTTTTTGTCTGTAGTAAACTCTGGCTCTGGCTGTGCAATTTGGACTTCAGAGCTGAGCATGATAGCTTCAACTCTTTCACAGTTCACTGGTAGTTTTGAGAACTTTGGAAATTCGTCCTATTTTTTCTTCATTCCTACCTAATCAGAGAAAGAGAAATATAAAAGCCATTTCATGACTTTCATTTAGACAGTCTTTTCCGGAACTTCCAACATAATTTGTAGGAAGGAAACCTGAGCCACACACATAAAGACCAGTGCCATTTGTTTTATCTTATCTTAGTATGGTATATGATACAAGTCGAGTCTGGATTATTCAGTATGACATATAAATGAACCATGGGTCAATTATATGAATCCAGTCACAGTCTCTACACAAATTCACTCCCACTGTTCTCAGATCTTTCTAGGAAAATAGAAATAAATTCCGATAAGGCCATCTTTTCCCTGATAGTGATATGCTTGGACACAGTTTACCACACTATGCAATATTTTGCTCTTTCCAAGTTTGCAAAGCTACCTATCTGGGAACATTTCTGGCCAAGTCAATTGTTGACATCTTTTTTTTCAGGAAAAGTTATTAGAGATGTTAAAGTTACTCAAAGGCTCATTCAGTTGCACAAACATACCTTCTTATGAAATGTTTGACAGATGTCTGTTCATTATTAGAAATAATACACTGTTTTTTATATTTAAATTCAAGGATGAATGGTCATAAATGCGCTCAGTATCTGATTACAGATCAGATACAAGTCTTTTCTTCCAACATAATTGGCACCATCCCATAGGAAATGATAGTTAGTAGTACAGAAAAAGCAATTCAGTACCCATCACATTTGGGAAATAAGAGCTTTTGAAAAGGTCAGAATAAAATATGCTGTCAATTATGCAAATGACACTTGCCACAATGATCAGCAAGCAAAAAAAAAATCAGAATTCATCTAACTATCTCATATGCTCATGAGTTATGAACTGGATGCTTTGTTACCAACTTGTGAACATGAGAATCCTGTTAATTCAAGCCACAGTTTATTTTAAGATAAAATAAAATCTGTTGCCAAAATATAGCAATCTGTGGTACAGATTTTCTATTGACAGACACTAGCTACATAAATCTTAATTTTGAGTAAATATTCATGGAATCATTTAGTATGTGATGCAGTACAAAATCTACTGACTTAGAGAAGGACTATCTTTTAGAGCTTACTCAAATACAATACCCTTGTATTTGGACGAAGTTTTTAATTGGCACATGTTTCCCATTCTAGCTCTGACGCTTAATGGTTCTTATCTTTTAGCTTTTGTAGGATCTGAAAGACGTAAGGTCAGATTGTCGTTTTGTTCTGAGGGTCTGAATCTTTGGCTGTAAAAAATAGTTTCACACACTTGCCAAATCAGCAACTTGGGCATTCTTGGATGTGGAGAAGCCAAAAGGCTATGTGTTGTTTCTGCTTTGTCTGTGTGTGTGTTAGCTTGGTTGTACGTTTATACATTATGTTCAACATCCACAATAATTTCCCCATTTTTTGAATTATACCAGGCAGACAATTTATGCAGCATGCAATCACAGTGCTCATTATATATTAATAGGAGTCCTTGATTTGGTGAGTAGAATAACTAGGTCCACAGGCAATGATTTGTTTGGGTATTTAATGAAATATTTGTTTGGTTCAGCTTATCTAACAACGTCTATACATATTTACTGAAGTCGAGTCTGGAAGATTTAGACTCCTGTTTTTTGGAGGCTGCATAAAACACAGCAGCTGTGCATAGTGTTGCCACATTGTGGTGTGTTGGAGTCAGCAAATTCTGACTGAACTTGGCCCAACCAGCCAAGCTGTCTTAAGTTGCTTATAAAGTAATAAAATATGGGATAATAAAGAAACCAACCAATCATCTGAACTCCTATACAGCTGTTAGTTAAGAGTTACAGTAGTTTCCCCAAGGTTAGCCATCATAGCTTTGCTACTTGTGGTTGAATGCAGAATGCTTTTCCAAAGAAACTTGTGCAAATAGATAGTTATCATGTATCAGATTAGATTTCTCACCTGCTCTACAGGTTTTTGTTGTGAATGAAGATTTTCATTACATTTAGGACAGTACAAGAAAAAAAAGGATACCCTCTGTTTCCCTCTACTTCAACTGACTTGCATCTTTCTGTTTTAATGGACTCAGTTTTTCCAAGCATTTTAACTTTAACTGCAGGCTTGTAATTTGCTGCTTGCTGATGGTGACAACTAGGTACTAGTCCCCAAAAGGCAAATTGTATAGTGCTATGGTAAATATATGCTTTATGTGTTCTTGCTTCAAGACTTTAAATAGCTGCTTGATAGAGCAACAGGTTTAGATGATATATAACTCTAAGCCTAATGTGGTTTGCTGGAATTTTAGGTGATATGCAAAGCTACCCAGTGTGGTTTGGCATGAATATGAAGTAAATCAGAGTAGTTTATGTAGCAAAGTGGTTGCTTTGGTGTTGTATTATTAAGCTAGTGTCAACATTTAATGTTGGTATAAAGGTAGAAGCTGGAGATGTGAGAATCAGCGGGACTCAGGCCATTGCAGACAGAACTCACCAGTGTCAGAACCTGTTAGCCCTGTGAGATAGTCCAGACAAGAAGCACAACCGTGAGTACTAGCTCTATTTTTATTTTAAAGTTAGATTTTAAAAAATCTTGCAATACTGAAACACTTTCTCCCGTCTTTTCCTTTTACTCTCCGTAAAACTAGGGAGAGTTCCCTTCCGAAGTGTTTCCCATGCTCTTCCCGCTTCTGTGTGCTGGTTGTCCTGTCTGTGGCTCTCCCTCCTGTCTCCCAAGGCCTTTCCTAAACACTGGCGGGGGCAGGAGAGAAGGAATGGTTCTGCATGAGTGGTGCATGAATGGAGTGCAAGCACATATGCTTGGCCATTGCTTGCACAAAAGAGGATACACATGCCCACATGCTCACCCGCCACTTCTGTGACACGCATGTGCTCAAGGACCAGTAGTGGGCCAAGGCCTAGGAGTTGGGGACCCCTGCATTACAGAACCCCTCTGAGAATCCATCAGCACATAATTCCTTTTTATGGCCAGAATCCCAAGGGATTCTGTTGAAGTAATTTCAGACTTTCATGTTCAGTTCTCATTGGCTGCCCTAGCTCCTAGTTACCCTTTTAGCTAATCTTGCTAAGCCGGGTAGACAGGAATGCAGGGTCTGCTAATTATGGATGAGGTTACTCTAAGCAACTGTTCAATCATGGCTTCACCAAAGTCCAAGAGGGAATGTAGCATCAGCTCCTATGGAAGTTCTTTGTCTGAAATAAATGAGTACTGGAACTAGAGCATTCCTAGAATTCATCTGTCTTCTGCAAATAATGTCAGTAGATCAAAACGGTCATACTTGTTACAAAACATAAACCATTGCTACTATATACTTTACCATTTATTATCCTATTTGTTTGTTTATAGAAATTATAAAGCAGTTCCTTTCAACTGAGTGCTTCTGGGCAGCTAATAGTGCCCAAAAGAATGTCAGGCTCAACTGACATCCTGGTCTCAGTGCTTGAATCCATTATGTCTGCCCATGAAGATAGTCAGTTTTTGACTCCAGTGTGTGTATGATTAGTATGTGTATGATTGTGTTGGTTAAATTGCAGGGATTAAAATCATCCTTTAGCCATTGATTTGTAAGTGTGATAATTACTACTCAAAAACAACTTAATGAATTCAAAAGCTTTATCCATGGAGATTCTTGATACATTTGGCTGGCTTTACAAATTGCTTAATAGTTTGCTGATGCAATGTCTACCCTCGCCCTCTCATTTCTTTACAAATCTACATATTGATTATATATACTTGTAGGTGGCTTTTGTATGGTATTTAATCAATTAGTGGAACGTTGGTTCGGTTGTCAGAAAGATCTACCAGCTTTAACTATAAGTTATCATGTCAGAGTGAACAGTGTGGTTCCTTAGACATCTGCAACTCTTGATGTGAAATGTCTGAAGATATCAAAACAAAGTACTCAGCATTTTAAAATGAAGTCAGCCTTTTGGTATTTGTTTTGTGGATCCTGAGTAGATTAAATTAAAGCCCCAGTAAATACTAAAGTAAATCTTATATTTCTTTTTTCTCTTATTACTGCATATTTCATAACTGGCAATCTAGCTGGAATAACACGACAATTATGATGCAGTAGACTTTTTTCAGGATCTGGTTTATTTTGAAGAGGTGTTCTCTTTCTTCCTCTATGTCTACATGTTCAATAATGGGACCTGAGCCTTTGAATTTTTTATATACCCTATGGATGTTTTAAAATAATTCAGTTTATAGAAAAACTTGTGCTACAAACACAAAGTGGAGCCTGAGACACACACACATTTTTAATTCTGAGTACCCATCCATTACAGAAGTCTTAACATCTAAGAACAACAATTTCAATAACAAACACTGGGGTTGTTAGGGAAAGATGACATTCCTTGTGCCAGAATATAGCTTTAATTTACTTCCCAGAGTTTATACATAGATATTTCTCAACTATGTGGCATAAATGATTTCAACAGACACCTCTTTCAAGTCACAGAATATGTATTTAAGCTGTCACTACTACACTGAATTTAACTTAGCTATGATTTCAAGTTGGTTTGTTTCAAAACTGGCCTTTAGCCCCTTGGGTTTGCAAGCCAAATTTAGCCTGAAAGCAATTCCATAGCACCACCTGTATAGTCACCTTCAATCCCCCACATTGTGGTTTTAAAGCTTCTTGCAGTTACTTTTACTTCCGCTACCTCTGAATCCTAGAAAATACCACCAGTAGGAAATAGGACTGCTCATAAAATCTGGAGCACTGCAGCAATTTGAGAGGGAAAAAACAGATTGTACTGTCCTGCTAATTGGATGGACTGGGCGTCTGAAAATAGATGATGTCATAAGATCAAACCGGTTCAGAGCTGATTCCCAAATGGTGCAAGCCTTTATTGTGGAAATGATCTAAAAATAAACCCATATATATGATTGGGCTGGGAGGAGGGAGACTGCATTTATACCTGTGAAAACAGTCTCTGCTTTTGGCTTGCCTTTAACTCCTCTTATACTGTATGCTGATGCATATAACTTGCCTACTTATTCAGTTAAAATCTTCTGGGGTGTGGCTAGTAATTTGCAAAAAGTATACCTAAATATGATCCAGGTTATTACAGAAGGTTGGGTTTACCATTCCATGATTGAACAAACTGGGATAATGAGTTCTCCAAAATCAGCAGGTCTGGGAACAGGAAACAGGGTTCTATTAGATTTGGGTCAGGATTTCTCCGTAACCAGTGAGGAGAGGGAACAGGATTCTTAACTACGTACAATAGATAACATCCTTCCCAACTACACAAAGCAATATGCAGTAATTCAGTTATCTGTATTATGGCTAGGTAAATTAGGTAAAACACACATTTTTTCTCAGTTGTAGGATGCAAGAAAGGAAATCTATCTTTGTGTTGGGTCAGTCCATAGAGGTTAGACCATATTTTTATTTAGGTCTATAGAAATACTCAGTGCTTTGCATAGCTTTGGTTCTCTTTGAATTAGAAAAGATGCTGCTTTTTCTGCGTGACTGCTTCATCAGCTGTCCCTGGCTCTACATGTGTGTTTGTATAGCCCTATTCTTAGCTGTTTCACAGCCCCATGGCTTACAGTAGAAACAGATCAAAATTAGAAATCTACGTTTTAAGAAGTCAACTCTTCTTCAGTGTCTTTTTATTGGGCTTCATTTAATGTTCATATTGGTATCTAAGAGGTTCAGTTCCATGTTGATGTGGATGGCAAAAAATAAAATATTGCTATGCAGCAGGCAAGTTGGTTTTGCTTCTCTTTGAATTCATTAGATGCATACAGTAGTAAGGCATATTACTTTTGCATTTAAGATGCATGGCAGATAACATGGTCTAATGTTCTCATTTAGCAGTTCCAGAATTTACATAGTAAGCAGGAAAGGGCAAGTGGGTGGAAATTTTGCTGTAGTGTTCAAAAGCATGCAACAGTGATTTTAACAGTATTGATTTTATATTTCTCCTGACCTGTTTTCCAATAAGAATATTTATTTTTTGCTTCAGATATTTTTTAACAAGACTCTCTACAACTTGCAACAAGACTCTGTTGCTGAGGGATACTGAGTTCTGGATCGCCACAAAATTTAGAAAGTTCATAAATTTCCTTTAGTTTGTAGATTTCCAGAGCAAGAAAGTCTTTTGTTGTAATAATAAGTAATGCATTAGGTCTCTAGTTGTAGAACAAGTTCTTTGGTAAGCAGATGTTCTCAATTACTAATATTTCTTTTTTGGAGCATACGCTTCTACTCTCTTTAAATGAAGGACTTAATTTTCCTTAATAATTCATAGTTCAGGTATCTGCTTTTAGTAGATGAGAGGCGTAAGTCAACTGGGAACAATGTGGTCCTTTCTGGATCAATTATGGCTTACATACACAAAATACAGACTATTCAAAGATGATTTTGTGCTAGTTTTGTGGGCATAATTGGTATTCTTAGATTAAATTTAGAGAACTCATTATCCCAGATCATACTGTCTTAAATGGTACAGCTTTTATCCAGGGATATCATTTCTATTAACTTGATTCCAGATTAAATTTAGGTCTGAAGGTTTGTTTTGGATCTTGGTACGGCCAAGTATACCAACACTATTTGTGAATGGAGATGCAAAATATACACTCTTAAATAAATGTTAAGGGGGACTCAAGTTATACAAGAAAATAAAAGGAGAATTTTTTCTATATTTTGAGTTAATCTTGTTTTCTAGAGCCATATTTTTTGTTGTCAGGGTGGAAGATTGCAATCAAGTATTTAAGATGGAATTCCTTCTTACAGGAAACCTAATAGCTTCCTTTTCATTGATATTTAGGTGCATATATATTATACATTTACATACATTATCATGTAATTATGGCTGCTTCCTGAAGAGGAAATATAGAAATATTGTCTCTGTAATGGAACCCTTCTTTCCCCCACCATTTTATTCTTTGCTTTAAAAAAAAAACCTTGTCTTGTTTTCAATTTATTTTTACTATTATTACTGAATGACTTTGCAATTCCTTTTGTAATTTATATTGTGAACTGCCTTTGTATCAAAAAAAATATATTTAATAAATCTAAGTGATTCCCTTTGAAAACAAAAATGTCTTTGGATGCAAGAATGCAGTGCATGGAGCATAAAGTACAATTACATACATTTAACACGATATTATTTCAAAGGAAGTCAACACTAATCAGTACATCAAGAATTTGTCTTTTGTTCTGCACGCAGGAAAGGAGAGCTTTTATGTTCCACCTAATGGCAATTTCGCCATTGACATGTAAAAAAAACACCCATAAGTTACATTCAGGACAATGCTATTTGTCCTATACCAGGGGTGTCCAAACTTGGGAACTTTAAGACTTGTGGACTTCAACTCTCAGAATTCCCCAGCCAGCCATGCTGGCTGGGGAATTCTGGGAGTTGAAGTCCACAAGTCTTAAAGTTCCCAAGTTTGGACACCCCTGTCCTATACTGATTCTGATGAGCCCCAAAGGCCCCAAAGGGCAAGTTGCTTTTCTCAGCTTCACTTGGACATATCTTGGATTTGTTGTATTTCCCAGTAGCTTGAAAAGTTGTTGACAGGTAGACATGGTGTTAAACTTTCTAATTTCTAATATTTTATGTGGTATCAGTACAATACTCCGAAGAAACAGTGTGACTGTCTTTTCAAGTCCTTGCCATGTCTTCCTGTATCTTGACACTTGCGCAAAGCTGCAATGCTATGCATACTTATGTTGGAATATTCACTCAGTGGAATAGGTATGCATATGCAAGATTGCATAGCAAAATCCAATATTTTTTAAGCTGCAGTCCTCTTCTCAATACCTTATGAACAAAGGTCATAATAGTAGAATTTAAAAAGTGCAAAATTCTTACCATAAAACCAATCGGTGACAGAATTTTGTTAAAAGATACATGCAGATATAGAAACCACTCCTTTAAATGTATGTTTCAGAGAAAGTAAACAAATTAAATGTCCTTCCATGGATGAAGTAAATTCTTTAGTGACATTCAAATTCAACCATATCAGTTTCTCAATTAATATATTTCTTACCCCTAATTAATTTCTAAGGCAGTTAGTTGATCCAAATATTTTCTCTAAAACAGTTCCCCTAATTACCCTTGACTCATTAATCATCACACCATCCAATAAAATTAAACATGCATTCAATCTTGAATAACAAATGACTGGCAATTTCCTTTGGTTGGTGGGGGAATGATGTTTGAAATTATTATGAGTGTAGATGATTGATAGGTCATCAATTTTCTGTCTTGCCTTCTATTCCTTGGGGGGAAAAACCCGAAGAAAAATTTATAACCCAAAATGCTGGTGGCCCAGAATATATCAGATATACTCTGAAAGGAATCTGTGCTTATCAATCCAAGACCCCCTCAAGAGATAAAGAAATGGCTATCCTCATTTCAGCTAATGTAGATTGACCAACTAAGAGTCTTTTTTTGCACAAGAAGGAAAATGAAAATGATCCTCTTCGAGATCATTGGAGCTTTCACTTGGCAGTGTGTCAACTCTGCTGAAGTCCCTTTATTTAGGTTAAAAGAAAAAAAAAGTCTCAACTCTCTCAAGCTGCTTAATGGTAAATTGGTGGTGTCTTCAGTGGAATCCCCACAAAATTGTTTCATTGTTTATGACTGCCCAAAGGATTCTAAGGCCATTAGTTAACTCCCCTTTATCTCCCTGCAGTTTCCTAGAAAAGGGTAAATGGACTCAAGACTCACCTGTTCCAACTAGCCGGCCTGGCTTAATCAGAACTTCTAACCTCCCTGGCAATTTTAAACTGTATATTTAAATCTTTTGGGTATTTTAATTGTTTTAATTGTATTAATTTTATTGTTATTTATTTTAACTTTGTGGCTTTTACTTTTTGTATTGTTAATTGTTGATGTATTTACCTCCTCCATGCCACATGCCTTTATATTTGATTGTACGTCGCCCCGAGTCCCTTCGCGGAGAGGGCGCGACTGATAAATTGAATCAAATAAAATAAATAAATAATAAATAAATAAGTAGATTCAGAATTATGCCAGATTAAGTAACAATTTCTGTCAGCCTTATCAGGTAGACCACACAAGAAATACAACTAGATAAACTAATTTACTTTACGGTATTGTAAAGTTACATTAGTAAGTCTGAAATTACAGTCTCATTCCCCCCACCTGAAATCTTTACAGACCTATAATTTAATGAAGGCCCCTTCTGAGCTTCTTCCTCCACACACTATGCAGTTGTGGGTTATCCTGCCTCTTATCTGACTGTTCCTTAGGTAGCATCTCTTCATCTCATCTTCCAAGGTCTTTCTCACATACTAGTACAATTTCTGAGATGATGGTGAAACAGAAAGAAATTATCTTCAAGTTCTAGTTTTTTTAATTCCCATTTCTCTCAATTACGATTTCTCCTGTTATACATACTATAGGACAAACTAATATCTGTGGATTATGGATCGGTCTGTATGTCACTAAGTCAAAAACTTATTTATCTGTGTCCAGTGAAATAATTGGGGCTTAGGGCTATTGGATAATGTGTGTCCCCCTGCATTATGTGTAATTTGGAGAAGTAGGGGAGAGGGCGAAGAATGGAAATATTTAGCTTGACTTTATCCTGCAAATCTGAATGTACTTTAAGCGGGTCAAGTTTACCTATGATGTACTTGTTGGGATCATATAATGTCTGTGGCAATAAATTGCTGAATTGCCCCTTAGGAAAGAAAGTTTACCTTTACAAATACGGGATATAGATCTCCTCTGTCTTCTTCTGCCAACTTCAGTTACTAGGCAAGCATGTAATTATTTGACACTCTCTTGAATGACTTGACAGATGTAGACCAGCAGTTTTGAAGATTAATGCAACTCACATAATTCTAGGACGCTTATGTATTGTGTCTTGAAGGTCACCTTTTGTGTCAACAATCTCTAGGAAAATCCCAGCTTTTAATTTCACTTGGCAATCTAATATGCAAAACTTGGTAAGATATTGTGTATACAAATAGATTTAGATATTTTTATGTTTTAAGTAGCTGCATTTGTACGTGCACAATGCACAATATGTATGTCAACGTACTTTTGTTACCTGTCGTGATTACACAAACATTTTTGTACAGGTAGTCCTTGGCTTATGATCATTCGTTTAGTGTTTAAAGTTACAATGGCACTGAACAAAGGATATTTACAAACATTCCTTCAATTCCAGCTATTGCAGCATCAAGTTTTCTGACATTCCATGATCAATTTCCATTAGTCAGTAAAGACGTCAATGGGAAGTTGGAAGTTGTGGTCTTATGAGGTCCTAATTGCTGTTGTAAGCCAAGCACTACCAGTAAAATTTATTATTTATTATTATAAATTGAGATTCAAATTTACCCTTATTGAAATTTATGGCATTTCCATAAGTTTCTAATTAAAATGATCTCTGCCTATTTGTTTCTTGTCCTTGCATACCCGTAGGTTTTTGTTTTGTAAACTAAGAAGCCAGGATTCCTTCTGCATACTGAAAGAGAAGACAGATCATGCAGGCTCTATAGGTGAATCTGATTCATTGCAGGACAGTAATACTTGGTGTGAGATGTTGCTTTTCTCGATAAATAGCAATTATTATTCTATGGCATGTCAGTCTTCTGGTAGGATTAGTTTATGATGTTGAATGATGCTAAATCAAAGAAAAAATATTTAGCAACATCCCCATTTTTCAAGTCAGACTTTGTTCACTCCCTTGAATGAGAGTTCTTAATGCAAAAGTGCATGCAATAAGGACCTCTTACTTCATTTTCAACCATGCCATCAGGTAGAGGGATCATTAAGTGCTTTATAATTAGATACGTTTGTCAATGCAGGACTTTAAGAAGCTTAATTTATTACATAGTCACGCCTTTTAAAAAATAAATAAGGATATCTTATTTTTTTTAAAAAATCATGCATGTAAGCTCAAATAAAACAGTGAGGGGGAGTAGAGCAATAAAAAGAAAAAGAAAGATCTTTGAAATGGAATAACACGAGGAGCTATATGATGGATGTCCAGGGGAATACAGGGATCTTTCCATTAAAGTCAGAGAAGCAGGGGAGAGATGGCAGCGGCAGAAAAGGAAATTCTTGGAGAACAACACAGATCACAAAACGGGAGGCAGCAGCTTCAGCCATGTGATGCACCCAGAGGCAAATTTCCAACTCGGTCAACTCAGAAGGCCTTTTAGCTGGGTGACACTGAAAGATTTTCCACAGCTGTGGCTGCCTGCTGCCGGACTGGGCCTACTTACCTGTGTGCGGTGAAAAAGGCGATCCAGCCATAAAGGAAAAAGGAATCTGAGAAAAGGTAAAATGCAACATTGCTTGGAAGAAGAAAAAGCCCACTCACCCCCCAGGATTTGTCACAGAGAGGCTATTCATGTGCTGGTGTTTTAGAGGTAGAGATGCAATATTAGAGTTGTAAATGCAATGAGAGTATGCAGCAGCCGCACACAATCCAGAATTGTTAATGCATAATGTCAGGAAAATTAGGCAGAGATAAGAGGGAAGAACGAAGAGGCAATTTAATAGGCAAACCTAGCATGCTAATTCCTTTGCTTCAAGCTGGGGAACCTTGGCTCCATCCTGGGTGATAGTTCAAATGGGCGGTGGGGATGTCAGCATGTCAAAGATGAAAATGTGTGTTTGCTTGTTTAACTATTATATACCTAGGCTTGTTTCTTAAGCTACTTCATGCTGCAACATATTGCCTGTTGTATACATTATTTTTCCGTGCAGTTGTCTTGCAGCATTGGTTTCTGAGCTAAGGAGAGCAGGCAACGATAAGCACATGATTTCATAGAAAAATTAATCTTAGAATTAGCTCTATGTGATTGGGTTGTTTTATTATTATATTTTTATTAAACTTTTTTTAGAAAAGGAAAAATAAGACATACAAGGAGAAAGAACAAAGAAACCCCAAAACAGGAAATCAGAGTGAATAAACAGGGAATTTACAAGTATCATAGAATTAGGTTAACATTTTGAATCCCTGCAATATTTGCAGTAGCTAAATTTGTTATATAGTTTTAAAAACAGCAGATCATTTTAAATCCTAAATAATACATGAATATCAATAAGATTAACAGTTGTAGTAATTTCTGTCTGAGGAACTGAATACATTAAGAGAAAGGTAAATTTGTATGTAAAATTATATTTCAAAAGCAGTTGAGTTGAATTCTATGTCAGATTTGCTTTTGAAATATGAAGCCTCGAGTTGTATTCCCCCAGTTTAATTAGCCCTTCTTCTGCAGAAGAAACTATGCATTCTTTTTAATAGTTTGAGCATCAACTTACAACAACTATCATGTACAAAGCTTGTTCAGTATATTTCTTGGAATGCAGGGTTGGAAAATTCAATATGCTATTTTGTTGATTAACAATTATTTCTTGGGATCATACAACATTCCACACTGTAATCAATAAACCATATTAACACAATGTGGATATTATGCTTTTCTAGATGAAACTTTAGGATTTAATTCTGAAATTGCCATTCTGATGCCCTTTTTCACTTTCTTTTACTTCAAATCTCATAATCTCCCAACCAGTATGCAGGAATCAGTATGGCAATGACCAAGGGCCATGGGTAACTGAATAATGGCATGTGTAATGCTTATTTTCCCCCCATTGATTAACAGTTGATTTATTATGCAGTTGATTCATATATAGCTGTCTAAATCCTGTTTAAAGATAACAGATGAGATAGTCGCAGGAAGGTTTTTGATTAATTATCAGTAAAGTAATTCTAAATTGAAATCTTGTTAGAATTCTAATAGAATTCAAGAACAACATCAATTAGGATCTTTTTCATTTTGACAAAAATATCCCTGTCTTCTCTTTTAATATCCATAACTCTGTTAATAAGGAGGAAACTGTCCAGTACTTGTTTTTTATTGTCTTGTCAGCCTCTGCAGGGTTTATATAGAAAGGCACAACATATTTTTATTACTGTTTATGTATTTTGATGAAAAGGCCAGCCAGAAACAAGAAAAAATGTAGCTGAGTTTAAAGGGGAAAATGTGCCTAGCAGAAATGATTTAGAAAAGCTGCATAAAAATACAGGGATTCTTTCTGATAATATGACCATTTTGGATTAACTGTTACAATTGATCAGATTTAAGTCAGGATAGGTATAAGAACCCAGGTCATATATCATTATTTGTGATTTTGGTGGTGATATCTTTATGGCTATTGTTAAAGACGGCTAGAATAGATGGTCCACAGTTCAATTAAACTTTCTTTAAAAACATTTGACAAATGTGATTCTTTTAGACTGGGTTGTGAAATTCTTTTGATAAATCCTGATCTTTGTGCATGTAGAAATTGTTGATTCTCTGTATGGATTTTCTAAATATGGTAAGAAAGGGGAATTTTCGTATCTAGACAGATTATTTAGTAATCTGATTTTGAATGTCTTTGCAAACATTGAATATAAAATGTATCTCTTTTGTGTACCTCAGTGAATCTAAGATATATCCTCCCATTTACATATAATTTGTTTAGAAAATCTAATGTTCCTTTCTTGTAAAAATGTGAAGTGTGGTAGTTGTTCATAGATATGTAGAGTTAGTCCTCCATTTACAACGGTTCATTTAGTGACTGTTTGAAGTTACAACGGCATTGAAAAAAGTGATTTTTTCCACACTTATGACCACTGCATCATCCCTATGGCCACGTGATTGATATTCGGATGCTTGGCAACTGACTCACATTTATGACGGTTGCAGTGTCTTGGTGTCATGTGTTTGTTTGTTTTGTTTGTTTGTTTGTTTGGATTTATATGCCGCCCTTCTCCAAAAGGACTCAGGGCGGCGTACAACAATTACACATCCCAAAAGTTTAAAAAAAATATTAAATACATATCCAAAAAAACAAACCGAATTTAAAAGACAATACATTTAAAATAAGTTAAAATTAACAGGCCAGGCCGGCTTGCTGGAAAAGCCAACTTTTTAGGGCGCGTCGGAAGGATTGGAGGTCAGGGATTATGCGAAGCTCCGGGGCAGCTCATTCCAGATGTGTTCTGCTTTTGCTACCTTCTGACAAGCAAAGCTCCTTCCGTAAGAAACTCAAGACCCACTTGTTCAAATTAGCTGGCCTGGCTCAATTGTAGTCGAAAACAAAATATAGTATAATTGAATCCTGACCTTCCTGGATGGCATTTAAAAAATTTTAAATTTTGGGGTTTTAAATTGGTTTTAATGGTTTTAATGGTACTATTTTAATTATCGTAAAATAGTTTGGTTTTGTACGGACTGTGTGTTTAAGTTGGTTTGTCTGGTTTTGTGTGTTGCTTTGTTATTCTTTCTGTACATTGTCTGTACACCACCCCGAGTCCCTTCGGGGAGAGGGGGCGGTTTATAAATTAAATAAACTAAACTAAACTAAACTAAACTAAAGTCAATGGGGAAATCAGATTCATTTAACAACCATGTTACTAATTTAACAACTGCAGTGATTCAGTTAACAAATGTGACAAGAAAAGTTGAAAAGTGAGGCAAAGCTCACTTAACAAATTTCTCACTTAGCAACATAAATTTTGGGCTCAATTGTCGTACAGGTCAAGCACTACCTGTATCTAGAGACACCCTGCCTCTCCCCAAGCAGATTCAAAAACTGTTGTGCGTGGAAGAAGACATGATGACTGTATTAACAATACAAAAGGGAGGGCTTTATATGCATGTCTCCATTTTTGAAACCCCCTTTCAAAGGCCTTACACTTCCCTAGAGTCTCCTAATTGTGGCTGGCATGCTCAGAAGGCAGATGTGATAATAATGGAACTCTGATGTCATACAGATACATTAAAGGTAAAGATTCCCCTTGCACATATGTGCTAGTCGTTCCCGACTCTAGGAGACAGTGCTTATCTCTGTTTCAAAGCCGAGGAGCCAGCGCTGTCTGAAGACGTTTCCGTGGTCATGTGGCCAACATGACTAAATGTTGATGGTGCACCGAACACTGTTACCTTCCCACCAAAGGTGGTTCCTATTGTTCTACATTTTACATGCTTTCGAACTGCTAGGTTGGCAGAAGCTGGGACAAGTAATGGGAGCTCACTCCATTTCTGATTGACAAGCTCAACGTCTTAGCCACTGAGCCACCCTTTGACAGATACATTAGGAACACACAGAATGCAGATGTTATTGGCATAGACCAGGAAGTGAGATCTCCACAGTTATTGCCTCAACACTATGAAAACTTGTTTGAAGGGTGGTGTTCCTTACATGCATATATTTTCTTTACCATGAGTCCTGTGACAAACTTGCATGGTGACATTGCTCATCCATAATGTTAATTTTTATGAGGTTTCTGTGATTTTTGCCTTGTATGCTGCATGAATCCAGCATTATGGTTTGCTTAATAAACTATTGTCAAATGATGGTGTCTATGTGACTTATAGCAGTAGCTTTTATATTTGGACATAGGTAACCTCCTTGAACAATTCAGCTTTATTCCCTTTAATATTATTAAAAAATTGAATGTCAATTCTTTATGCATTCTTTTAGAATATCTTTATATCACCCTGACCACTGGTACCGGTTTCAGAGGAGTAAAATATTGAATTCATCAAAAGTGATGAAGTAATCCTTAGGAAATCTTTCTTTTTGTCTTATATATATGATGTATATGTATATGTGAAAACTAGTTTGGTGTAGTTCTTAAGGTATCAGACTGAAAATCAGGATATCTTGAGTTCTAGTCCTGCCTTAGGCACAAAGCCAGCTGGGTGACCTTGGGCCAGTCACTTTGTCTCAGCCCTAGGAAGAAGGCAATGCAATCCACTTCTGAAAAACCTGACCAAGTTGCAGCGATTTGTTCAGACATTCTCCAAGAATTGAACATCATTGAATAGAAGAAGAAAAGCATAATAATATGTATGCACACACATACACACATATGACTTTTCTCTGAAAATACCGTACATTATCTAACAACTGCTTAATTGTTAGCTTTTGAAAGAAACCTTTTTATAGGGGAATGGAAGAATACAAATATGGTTAGAGCCATATCAGCAGTAGATTTCATGCTAGAACAAAGTAACTCTTTGTTACATTTTGTGTTGTTGACTTGTTTTAATGTAGATTCAATCTCTGATTAGTGGTTTGGAAGTGAAAATAATAGGTAGTCCGTATTTACCCAACACAGTTATGACATTTGTGTAAATGCGTTTTGAGGTCACTGTGTTTACCAGTTCCTTGTACTAAAGTTTTTCATAATGCCTTCAATTTTAGCTGGAGCCCATGACCATTAGGGAAAAATTAATATGCTGCGATGGAGCATATTTCTTTCATAAACATTATGGGGTAATTATTTTTCCAAATTATTTTTAATGTTAGGTATTTCCAGTGAGCATGAAAGCTAAATGCACCATAGTAGCTGTCTTTGTGACTGAACTATGACTTAATTAGAGAAGTTGTTTAGAGGATCATTTGCAGTTATGTTAAAGTAAAATCTTTGAAGTATCATCAAAATGGTGATAAAGGAGGAAAGAAGTAGTACCTGTCACACAGACCAATTCCTCTGTGAGCTTCTGAATCTTCCCACCACTTGACTGTAGAGCAGTTAGAATGAAAAGTCCTTTCAGCTACTGACATGTTTTTAGGTCAAGCTGAATTTTCTTTGTAGTTCCTTTCTAACAGTCCAGTTCTATGGGGTATATTCTGAAGTACACTGGTGTTTTCCAGTAGAGTGGAGGGAGGGGTCACAGCAGGGTTAACACAGCCTGATTGGTCCATTTGACTGAGAGAAAACTTCTTAACCTTCGCCTTCTCCCGTTGGTTCCCAGTTTCCTCTCAGTCAAGGTCCAAGACACAGGTTTGGTTCCTAGTAGTAGAGTTTTAGTGGGTTTTATTAGTCAGTGTTAGTGTTGTTGGCACCTTGAATTTGGAGTTTTTTATTTAAAAAAATTTTTTTTTTCTAATGGTCCGCCTTGCAGGGCTGTTGTTCGACTGCCCTCAGGAGGCTGAGATAGTCAGTGGGGGGGGGGCGCTTCCTCCCCCTCTCTTAAGGGATCGCTCCGGACTGGTGCCTGGGGTCTCGGGTGTGCCGGGCGATCCTACGTGCTTTAATTTGTCTTCTTAAAACTTTCCGGTGAGGCTCGCAGCGCGCTGGGGCTTTTCGGCGCGAAAGCGGCTTTTCGGCTTCTAATTTGAACCGCTAGCTTCCCGGGCCGGTTACAGCCCACGGCAGCAGCGCGGAATCGTTTTTCTTGGTTTGGAAGGCTCCTAGGGGCTTAGGAGCTCAGCGGTGATTTAGAGAGTGTTTTGGGAAAGCGAGCTTGCAGTTGCAGGCATTGGCAATAAGGGCGAGGTGAGCGGCCATTTTTAGGCGCGCTTTTGAAAGCACCGCCCAAAAGAAGCCGGCGGCCATTTTGAGTCACGTGTTTGGGGCTTGCAACACGGAGAGGCTGTAAAAAACGTGGCTGTGCTGTTTGCAACTTGACCGGAGGCCCGGAGCAGGCGTTTCTCACCAGCTGAAGGGCAATTCCTACCAAAAACCTCGTTCTGGAGCACGTGAGTGGGGATGGCAGATAGAACTGAGTCCCAGCAGGCCGCGCCAGCTCAGGCAGGCGAAGATCAGGTTGAGCCCACTCCCCCAGTTAGGCCTCGGGTTTCTAGGCCTTCAGCTGAGGACAGGCCTTCGAGAGCTCTGCAAAGGGATGAGCTCAGGCGATCCAGGGCCATCGAGAAGGTCATTGAAAGGGCTGAGAAGAGACAGGCCAGGGATCCTAGGCCCAGATCCAGATCCCCACACGTGGCAGCTTCATGCCCTCCCCCACCGGTGGCTAGGGGGTTCAGCCCTTCCTCTTCCTCTTCCTCTGCTTCCCCATGCAGATCTGTTAGGAGTCAGGAGCGGGGGGCGCCTCGCTCTCCTTCTGCTTTCCCGGGGATTAGGGAAGAAGATAGGGGGGATCCATTGGAAGGTACCTCTGCAGGTCCAGTTAGGGGTAGGAGATCCAGCAGGGCCTATGTGGCACCAGACTATGATTCAGAAGAAGATGAGGAGGATCTCGAAAACCTCCCTGAGAATCTCAAAAGGCTTATTTCTGCAGCCATTTCTAGGGGCATTTCCCAAAGGGACAGACCTTACCACCACAGTCGAGTTACTCCCTTTAGTAGGTCCAGATCTAGGGCTTCTTCGCTTTCCCTCATGAGTGAGGTCTCCTCTAGGGGGGAGGCACGGAGGGACGATTGGGGGTTCTCTGAGGAGGAGGATGCGGCTCCTGAGCCGCCTCGCTCTTCCAATCTTTTCCTCCAGGCCATGTTCAAACCATTGCTTAAGAAGGCTAGGAGGACCACAAAGGTGGGCACGGGGGACCCCACGGTCCCACCGCCCACGGATCCGGACATGGTCATGTTCTCAGCGACGGCCACCAATAAGGAGGAGATTCCTGCCCCTCCTCTTTTCTTAGAGGTAGCTACTAGCCAATGGGCCCGTCCTTCTAACTTTTCCCCACCTGGCAGCAACGACCGTCGCGCCTACAACATGGAAAAGTCTTTTGTGCAGGCTATTCAGCTTCCAGTTATAGATCAGCCCATAGCAGCTTTAGTCTCCTCCTCTCCAGTAGTTTCGGGGGACGCGGCTGACAAACTTAAGGCAGAGGACAAGAGGGCGGAGCTCACTTTACGTAAAAATTTTAAAGCCTCAGCATGGGCGGTGCGGGCAGCGGCTGCTGCCTCGTACTTTAACCGTACTACGGTCATGTGGCTCCGCCGGCTCCAGGAGCGCATTCCGATCCAGGAGGAGCGCGCACACCAGGATTTGGCTAAAATAATGGCAGCGTGTCAGTATTCGGCTGATGCGACCCTAGACGCAGTTAGATTTGGTTCAAGTGCTTTGGCCACCTCTGTGGCCTCTCGTAGACTTTTGTGGCTCAGGAACTGGCAGATGGATTATAAAGCCAAGTGGGACCTAGTAGCTGCCCCTTTTGAGGGTCCAAATTTGTTCGGGGCTTCCTTAGACCCGATTTTGGTGGAAAACAAAGATAAAAAGAAAGTTATGCCCACATCCACCAAGAAGGCGGAGTCCCGTAGTCATCCCTATCGCAGGCCCCAGTTCAAGTCTTATGACAGGGATCAGGACCAGCGATACCAACCATACAGGCAGGACAGGTCATTTCATAGACAGAGTTTTCAGGACCGTTCTAGATATCAGCCGCAGTCCAAGCGGCCCTTTCGTGGGGGGGGCGGCCGCCCCTTCCGCAGAGGGAAATGACTCGAACCCGAGTCATCCCATCGGAGGCCGCCTGGCACTGTATGCGGACGAGTGGGATCGGATCACGTCAGACGGTTGGGTCAGGGCGACCGTTCGCCACGGCCTAAGGTTAGAATTCCTCTCCAAACCCCCAAGTTTTTTCAAAGTTTTTCCCCCGGCTCGGGACCCGAAGCGGCGTCATCTCATGGACCTCGCGGTCGCCCATCTTCTAGAAATCAGGGCAGTGGAGGTCGTTCCGGAGCCGGAGAGGGGTCTGGGCTACTACTCCCATCTGTTCGTAGTTCCAAAATCCTCGGGGGGTTGGAGGGCAATCCTCAACCTGAAACGCCTAAACCGCTACCTAGTATACAGGCGGTTCAAGATGGCGTCCCTGAAATCCATTCTGCAGGGCATTCGGAAGGGGGATTACATGGCCTCAGTAGATTTGACGGAGGCCTACCTCCACGTCCCCATCCTTCAGTCTCACCGGTGTTATCTCAGGTTCTCTCACCGGGGCAGGCATTACCAGTACCGGGCTCTCCCGTTTGGTCTGGCCTCAGCTCCGCGGACGTTCACCAAGGTCCTGGCAGCACTGGCGGCTTACCTGCGTTCCATTCCGGTGAGACTTCAGTGCTACTTGGACGACGTCCTCGTTCAGGCAGGGTCCCTCCCCAGGGCCAAGTCGGATCTTCGGCTGACGATCCGTTGGCTTCAGGCGTTGGGGTTTTCAGTGAACTTTCCCAAGAGCCACCTGTCCCCATCCAGGCAGATTCTACACCTAGGGACAGTGATAGACTCCGAGTCAGGGAGGGTCCGTCTGTCTCCAGAGCGCTTGTCCAGCCTTCGCCAGCTGGTCTCCTCTGTACAAAAAAGTCGGTCTGTTTCCATCCTGACCTTGTCTCAACTTCTGGGGAAGATGGTCTCTTGCATAGGGATAGTGCCCTGGGCCCGGCTCCACCTGCGACCTCTCCAGTGGGCCTTGATCCCGGTCCAGAGAAGGATGATGAGCAACTCCTTGCGTCCAGTTCCTCTACCGGTGGAGGTGAGACTCTCGTTTCGGTGGTGGTTGTCCCCAGCACTGCAACAGGGGGCTTGTTTTTGGGAGCCCGAGAGAGTCACAGTGACGACGGATGCCAGCCTCTTCGGCTGGGGGGCCGTGATGGACTCCGACATGACCCAGGGACGTTGGTCTGCCTCGGATCTCCGCCACAACATCAATTGGCTGGAGCTAAAAGCCGCGCGGCTTGCCCTAAGGACTTTTCGTCATCACCTGCGGGGGCGCCATGTCCTCCTGCTTACGGACAATGTGGCGACGAAGGCCCATGTCAATCGCCAGGGGGGCACCCACTCACGTTCTCTCTGGCGAGAGGCGCAGTCGTTGGGCTTGTGGGCGGAGAGACACTTGGCCTCCATAGTGGCGGAGCACATCTCAGGAGTGTCCAATCTTCAGGCGGATTGGCTGAGTCGCACAACCCTAGACGATGGCGAGTGGCAACTGGGCCCGGAGTTGTTTCGGAAGATATGCAGCAGGTTCGGCACACCTCGGGTGGATCTGTTCGCCTCCCCCGACAACGCTCAGCTGCCCCGGTTCTTTACCCGGTTCCAGTCTCCGTCGGCGGAAGGGGCGGATGCTCTCAGGAGCCGATGGCCCCCGGGTCTCCTTTATGCCTTTCCTCCCCTTCCCCTCGTTCCCCGTACGATAGGGAAGATAGTCACAGAGAGGGCTCTCGTTATTCTGTTAGCACCATACTGGCCGAGGAGACCCTGGTTCGCGGACCTGGTCCAGCTGTCGGTAGCAGACCCCTGGAGGATTCCCCCGGGGGAGGTCGTTCTGAGTCAGGGGGCTTTACATCACCCAGGGCCTCAGTGGCTCCATCTGACCGCCTGGCTCTTGAACGGAGGATCCTGAGGGGGCAGAGACTTTCGTCAGGAGTCATAGCCACCTTAGAGGCGTCTAGGAGGCCGTCCACGGTTAGAATTTACAATGCCACATGGAAAGCGTTTGCGAAGTGGTGCATTCCTTTGGGGTTGGATCCTTCTAGGGCTACCGTCCCAAACGTGTTGGAGTTCCTCCAGAAGGGGTTGGAGGATGGCTTGTCGCATAATACGCTCCGGCGTCAAGTGGCGGCTTTGGCCACCATTCTGGGGGGGGAGGGTTCCCCCGTCCTTTCCCGGTCTCCACTGATTAAGCGTTTTCTGAAGGGGGCGGCTAACATCCGTCCGCCTCCGGTTCATAGGTTTCCAACCTGGGATCTGACCCTGGTTCTCCAGGCTCTGACGAGCTCCCCGTTCGAACCACTTAGGACGGTACACATGCGTCTGCTTACCCTTAAGGTGGTGTTTTTAGTGGCCATTACATCGGCCAGGCGCATTTCAGAGTTGGGGGCCCTTTCTTCACGCAGTGACCTGTGTGTAATACACCAGGACAGGGTGGTCCTTCGCTTGGATCCTTCGTTCATTCCGAAGGTGAATTCACAGTTTCACAGGGCCCAGGAGGTCGTGCTCCCGAATTTTTGTCCCAATCCCTCGAGAGAGCGGGAGTTGGTGTGGCATAAGCTGGACGTTCGCCGGGCTGTTCGCATTTACCTAAAGCGAACTGAGGGCATTAGGAGGACGGAAGCGTTATTTGTTTCCTTTCGTCCAGGCTCGTTAGGATGTAAGGTGTCTTCTTCCACCATCGGACGATGGATTAGGTTGGCCATAGTTGAGGCTTACGGGGCTTCTGGGAAGACTCCCCCATCGGGGATCACTGCGCACTCCACCCGCAGTGCGGCTACTTCGGCGGCTTGGGCCACCAGGGCACCTTTCGAGGATATTTGTAGGGCGGCGGCCTGGGCTTCCCCCACACCTTTTATTAGACACTATCGTTTGGATACTTATGCCTCGGCTGAGGCATCCTTTGGCCGGAGGGTCCTTCAGAGGGTGGTGGCCGATTCTTCACCTGGGACCCAGTCGGCCCGCCCGGGGACGTAGCGTGGGTATGTCCCTGCTGTGACCCCTCCCTCCACTCTACTGGAAAAAGAACGTTGGTCTTACCTGAACGTTTTTTTCTGGAGTAGTGGAGGGAGGGGTCACATTTCCCGCCCTAGTTAGTTAGTTAGACAGGGTCCGGGAGGTGTAGAATCGGGAGGCCCCGGGGGGGCTTGTTCTTGTTTGTGTTTGACTTGCAGTTGTTGGCCGTGACATCGCGGAAACTGGGAACCAACGGGAGAAGGCGAAGGTTAAGAAGTTTTCTCTCAGTCAAATGGACCAATCAGGCTGTGTTAACCCTGCTGTGACCCCTCCCTCCACTACTCCAGAAAAAAACGTTCAGGTAAGACCAACGTTCTCTTTCATCATGTCAAAATGTATTTACTCAAGTAGTGCTGCAGCAAGACAATAAGCTCTTGTCATGAGGATAATAAAAACAGATGAAAGCTTTTGAAAGTTGGCTGGTCGTACAGGTAAACCTGTACTAGCTGTAATGTTATCTCTGTGCTTCAAAATAATGCACATAATCTAAAAGCCCTCCACTGTCAGAAGAATCATGAAAGTCCCCAGCCTCTAAAAGTATTTAACATTAGCATAGTTGAATATAGATTTAATTGAGTTCATCGTGGTTTATTCCCAGTTGTGTGGGTTTCCTCTTTTTCTTAACACTTTACCTCTAGGAAAAGAGACCCTGAGCAGGTCTGGTTTTGGTTATGGTTAGGGAAGTGGAGGGGCACAAAAATTGGGGGGGGGGGGGGAAACCTGGTGCCTTCTTTAGGCAGCTTCCACTTGTGATGGAGACCAGCTGGAAAGACAATTTCCTTTGCAATTGGCCAATTCTCTCCCCTCCCCCTCCCCCCCCCCCCCCTAGCAGAAGCTATTTAAAAGAGACTGTTCTTCTCTTAGTCTCTCCTTTGCAAAGAATGGATTGCGTATTCAAAACCTAGCACTGTACTTTGGGGAGAAATGCATTTTCTTTTCTTTTCTCTTTTTTTAAAAAGGGTTGCCCAACTCTATTAAAGAGGAAGAAAACCCTTTCCTTCTTAAATTCTCTTCCCTTGAGAAATAATTTTAATATTGCTATGTTATGGTTGCTAGCTATTTCCTTTTTTATTTAATTTTCCCTCTCTTGTTCCCTTGTGTTTGCCTGTTGCATTCCTGGGCTCTGTTTTTTTTTTTTTTTTTTTTGTACCTTTGAAAAGACACTCATGACAGCAAACTAAAGAAAAAATGAGAGAGAAAATTTTGTGTAGAGCAAAAAAATTCATTTGTATTATTGTTTGCTTGCTCCTTGCCCTATATTTGATGAGACTGGGGTTTGATGATGCAAATGATTTTTCAAACACGAAAATATGAGACATATTACATTCTAACTGATTACATTTGGTTCTCTTGAAATTGAGATCACTTCTCTCCATCTCAGCTACAGCCAATATTTTAGCCATAGTGTGATAAGTAAAAACAAAAATAAATTATTTTTTAAAGTGGTTGAAGAAAAAACACATTGCTTGTGCTTCTCTTGTGTTATAATTTGGATTCATTTCCTAAAAGTTAAATTAAGAGCAAATCGTTAAAGACATCTAAATTGGCTGTTAAACTGAAACTTGCAAGAACCACAGAAGATAGAGCTGTCTCTTGGAAAGCCTTTGCCTTGCCAACATCCCCTCTCTATTTTTCCTATGGAATGTTTGTTTTTATAACCTTGAACGAGCAAGAGAAAAAAGTGGCTATATTTTTTTTTCATTTCCTTGACCCAGATTACAGTGAATTACCTGGCAAAGGTTTACAGAGCTATGTAGTAGCTACAGTGTTAAATTCAGTTATGATGGGGCTTGCTTTTTTCAGTATGTAACGCAGGCATTCAGTGCATTGTGTACTTTCTTCTTGTTAAATTTTTTGCTGAAGAACCACTGCTGCTGCTGCTGCTAAATGTTTATTCACTGGAATTATATCAAGAACTTTACTTCAGTATCTTTTGGTGATGCTCATTACTTCATGAATATGGAAATTATAGGTTTGGGCTGCAATCCTAGATCATTTATCTGGGAATAAACCTCCCTGAACCTCGTGCAATTCATTTTTGAGATCATGTATGGATTCAAAATTTTTAGAAATTAACATTTTCAGTCACACCTGTTGAGGATACTCTTGGGTGCATTTGCTTCATTTGTGCCAATATTAAGTGGTTCATTTGCTCTTAAGTGATTTTCCAGGGATTCCTTGCGAAAAATATAAGATACATTGCAAGGTAAATATTCATTAGGAAATATGCATATCAGTGATACTTCATATATGCACAGAATTGTAAATTGCTGGTTAAAGAATTAGCAAAAAATCTGTGATGGTCTTTTAAACAGCAAGGGAGCAGAGAATTGTAGTTCAGCAACATCTCTGCTGCTAAACCCCATCATTGACAACCAAGTTCCCTCCAGGTGTGTTGGACTTCAGTTTCATAATAAGATATAACAGGACATCACAGAGAGAGAGAGGGAGGGAGGGAGGGAGAGAGGGAGGGAGGGAGGGTGGGTATTATGTTCCCAGAATGTCATTCATTTCCTTATAGAGTATTCAATATTGGGTAGGGATTTTTGTTTATCAGTTTCCTTCCAGGCAGTGTAATATACTGTGATGTAGTTATAAAGATGCTGGAGTAGAGACGGGAACAAGGGACACTCTCAGCCACATAACCTCATTGGGTGATTTTGAATCAATAACTCTCTCTTGGCCCAACATTCCTTACTGGGTGGATGCTGTGGGGAAAAATAAGAGGAGGCAGCACGCTGTATATTGCTTTGAACTCTTCTGCAAAAGGTGAGCTATGAGCCATATAAATACACAAGGCAGAAATACACAAGGCAGATCAGTTTCTATGATCTTACCTACTACGACAAAAGTCTGAAAAATAAGGTTTTATTTCAAGCCTAGTTTCTACATTGCACATTGTTTGGTGTTTTTTCCCCATTGATGTTCTTTGAAGTTATTGCAAAGTATTATGGCTCTTTTCCAGGCAATTAAGTTTCCTTGAAAAGCAAATGTAAAACATAGCTTTTCAGGAGACATGAGGTAACTATATTTTTGGCAAACATTTCTGAATACTAGCTCCCATGCAATTTATTCTAAAGCCAAAGGTGGCAATGACCACCCTTTCTGGCATGAATCAAAAGCTTCCCCCATGATCACTTCAGTTTTCTTTTCTGTCGTTTTTTCAGAACTACCAAATTCTTTTTGAGATTGTGGACACAACAACACATATATTTTTAATATGGCTATATTTTGAATTTTATTGGATTGGATGCTTTATTTTCTGTGTCCTGTCTATGACCATAATAAAGATTGATTTGATTTGATCTTCCATACTTTGGTTAGTAATGCTCAACATTGCATTACATACAAACAGCAGGTTGCAGAATATAAGCATACAGAATGCATGCCTGCTGTTTTCTTTTCTCAGAATGAGAGAGTGCAACTCCATTAAGAGAGACATGAAATATTCTCCACAACTAGCATTGCTTTTCCTTTAAAGGAGAAAATTGTGTCTCTAAGTAATGTCCATTCAAAGTGGAATCTGAATTATCAAATCTTTCAACACCCGATATTTGTAAAGGATGAATGTGGTGTGGGAGATTAAAATATCAGAGCAGCTATACTTCAGTAACCTCTTTCATTGTCAGTTATGAATGGATTGTTGGGCCAGGAATATTTGCTAATTATATATGGATTTTCTCTTTAACATTCTGAATTAATAACAGTCTTTTTTTTTCTAGAGGTATTTTAAGGTCAAACTTTGGACTGGACATCAAGGCTTGATCAGTTCTTTCCGTCATGACATTTATGGTACTTTGGGACTTGAGCTACCCTTGCCATCACATTAAATAGGATCTTTCTCTGCCACAGTTGTTTACCTTTCTAGAAATTAACTAGAATGAGGTGGGCTGATTGGGGAAGTTGATATGATGCAGAAGATTATGTTGAGGATGGATGAATTTAAGTTCAGCAGTGGTTTAATAGTTGCTATGGTGCTTGTTTGGCATGGTGAAGAGAAATATAGACGTATGTTCCAGATCCAATTATCCCTGGAAGCTGTAATAAAGCAAGAACAACTTCTCTACTGGCCTACTGTCCCTCATATATTGAATGAATATGGTGATGGCTGTTGAGTTAAGATCTGCTAAGGTTCTTCTGGCCTGATGCAGGAGACATTAATCCTTCTGATGTAGAATTTGGGAGCTCTTGCTGTTTCATATGAAGTTCAAATTAATTTTCCCCCATAAAATTTTACTAAGTTTCAATAAAAGAAAATAGTTAGAAAAAGAAAAGAAGAGCAAAATTAGTGCAGAAAAAAGGAAGAAACAAGAAAAGAGTAACTTCCAACTTTCTTTAGTACAGCTATAAATATAAAATACTGGTACATTAGCATCTTATTCTAAAATTAAGTTGTACACAAATTTCTATAATAAACAATTTACACTTGTCAAATCCCAACATTAAAAGTTCATTTGTTTCACTTTCACACAAAAAGTCCAAAAATAGTTTCCAAGCAGAAACAAAGCTAGACAGTCTTTTCTATAATCAAAGTAGTCAATTTTGCCTTCTCAGCCAATTCCATTAACATCACCGTCCATTTTTCCATTGTAGGAATTTTCAAGTTCTTCCATGTCTGTGCATAGAGAAGTCATGCTGCTGTTGTCACATATAGAAGCAAAATCCCATGTTAGATAGGAACAAGGTCCCATGTTCAGGTCAGATTAATTTTTAGATGTTTAAGAGGTATTTGATAATTTATTTGTTCACTGTATTTTGTTTTCTATATAATTTATCTGTTTAATGTGGCTTTTGTAGGCATCGTAATAAAGGTTAACAGAGTTGTCTTTAAAGTTGCTTTTTTTTATCAGTGGGGCATGGACATTTTAAAGTTTTCAAACATTTCATGATTTCCTTGTAATTACAGATGACTAGAACTGCCCAGTTTAAATGGTTGGCAGAATAATATAATGACTCTGTCAAAAATCTGGAGTGGCTAACTGTGCAGTAAGAAAAAGTGAGCCCTGGGATTTAGGGTGTCTTATCTCTGACTCAGGAAACGTTTTGTACATTCAGTTGCTACCCTCTTGGATGGAGCAAAGTTTCTTTGGGCTGAAAGACCTATTGTGTTGATCTATTTCAGATTATCTAAAAGTATTGGGGTTTGTTTGTTTGTTTTGCCACCTCTAAGCACTCTCTAGTTCATTACCAGTATAGCATGAAAATGGTTTCCAGATATATCCCATCTCAAAGCATACACATTTTAGCTCCTGGCACTCAGATAACATCTCTATAATAGTCAGAGCAAATGTACTGTTACTGCACACAGTAACAAAATATCAACACTGCTGCCATTATGCAGGATGGCATTCGGAGGCAGATAATTAAGAAACATTTGATTGCTATGGTCTTTGAAAGTTTGGAGGGAACAAGTAGGAGGAAATATAAGCCCTATCCCAGATATTTCCTACTGAGTCTTAAAGAAATGTTGAGGACCAACCTGTGGGTTTGTTGCTCCGTCTGATAGGAACCACATTCAGCACACTCTTTATCCCCCATTTTAATTTCAGATGGATGAATTACATTTGTTGATAAGTTATATAACATTGGAAGATGGACCATAAAAGCAATAAATCCAGTATTTGGGGGGGTGGGGTATTTAAAGTGGTGCTAAGGAATAGAATTGATGCGTCACTTTGATGAGATTACTTCTGTGCCTATTAATTAAGGCTTCCTCCAATGCCTGAGGAAACTCTCTCTTAGTAAATTGCTGTCTGGAATTTGAAGAAGAACAGATATCCCTAAATCATGGGTGTGACTCGTGGTATAAATAAAACCTTTGAGTTTGTGTTGAACTACTAATCAGATGCAGATTCTGTGCATGATCCCTCAGAAATTAATTCCCAGCATAGAGCTATCAAGGTATGATACATCTTGAGATTTTCAACTCAAGATCCAAGAACCCTCTTGAAGGGAATGAGAGACATTTTCTGGACACTTGAATCAAAATTTAGCTTTACATCATGTAGAAAGAAAGCTTTGCAGTGGGCAATATGAGCTCTTCCTCCCCTTAGTTTTTTCCCCCTACCCTGGGTCTTTTAGGCAGCTTGAAGAATACTACTGAACCATACCTAATCTCCAATAAAACACTGAGTGGACGTGGAGGAAAACACTTAGTGTCATATGATATAGCAGAGATGAAGATTTTGTAACTGATGGAGTTGCGCATTTAGCAAGTGACAAAAACAAACAGGAGTAGACTAATTAAAAGGGGAAGCAGAAGCCAGCAGCTTCACCACTCCAGCAGAGAGAGTGAGAACTTACAGCTAGCCAGCAGCTAGTAAAACACCTTCCCCACCCCTTCAAAAAAATAAATAAATGGCAAAGCCAGCACTTCAGCAGCAGTTCAGAGCAGCAGCTGAAAGTAACTGAAGGCAACTAACTTGAAGGTGCCTAAATGGTAGCTAAAAGTTATATGCTTAGGCAACAAATGAGAACATAATTGTTTATAGGACCGTTTAGGAATTAGATAAACACATTGGCATAGACATAAGTACAGTAGGTTGGTGATGTCATTGAAATCTTGCCCCAGTGCCTGAAAGCTGTGGTCTGGATAGGATAGAATAGATTGAAATTGAATCTTGGGAAGACAGAGTTACTGATTGTCCTTTGGGGTTTTCTGTCTGCTCCAGTGCGGTCTCTTGATAGGGAACCACTATCCCTGAAAGAACAGGTCCGTGACTTGGACTGTCTTCCTGGAGTTGTGGTTCCTGCTGGAATAGCAGACTGTGGCCAGAGTGGCCCTTTGCTTGGTTGAGGATGGGTCAGAAGAATCTTGCTACAATGGCTCATACTGTTATCACTACTGTAATACGTTATCCACGATTTTTCTTTAAAGGCTACTTGGAAACTGAAGTTGGTTCAAAGAGCAGTGGCCCATGTATTGGACAGTGTTTCCTAGTAGGAGCATCTTACACATGTGCTGTGGCCCCTTTGCTGCATTCTTGAAATCAGCTCAGCCCGATTGATTACATTGGGAAAAGTTGATAGGAGTTCCCAACTTTAGGGTGGCAAAGGGGGGCAGTTTTCAGAGATGTTTTTTCTTGAGGGTTGATCCTTTGTAATGGCCTTCTAATGGACATCAGGTTAGCTCCTACTTTAACAGTGTTGTGGAAGCAACTCAGAATGTCAAATTTAACCATCAATGCAAATTTCATTTTCATTCATTTTCAGAACGCAGAAAGTCTCAATTCATTTGATACCATACTGTATTTACCACAACATACAAGAAACTATAAAGCATTTTCTAAATAAGTATTTTCAATCCACAAATTTCTACCAGTACACCCTCTCTATTTGTCCTGCATAATCCTGAAGAATTTTTGATAGTTTACACAAATAAAAAACACAATTAAAGCATCCACAATCAGATCAAAGACAATATATAACATATGCAGAGAGCCTTAAGAAGAACCAACAGTAGCCCAAAGACTGCCCAGAAAAGCTCCATTTTGAGATCATTTTTTATCATTTATATTTCTCTAAGAAGGTAGTATAAAATCAATAAATTGGCAATTGCATAACAATTGGGGCTATTTCCTTGTCATTTGTTCATAAGAGTATTTGGTTGCTATATTTTTCACTATATTTTTAAATAATTTTTGTACAAAATGTGTGCATTGACATAGCCGTATCCAAAATATTTCCTCATAGGGTGTTTATCAAAGATGGGATTCTGTTGAAGTGCCACAGAAAACCAAGGTAACAAAATTCCAAATTTGAAAAGTCTTCAGAAATTAATGGTACCAGAAAGAATTCCTTAGTTGTTCCATTTGGGGGGGGGGGGGGGTGAGAACTTTTAATGGATTTTATTGGAAATTTCTCTAAAGTTTCAGGACAAGTTCCCTTGGAATTTCTTACTTGTTGGGGTTCTTTTCTTTTTGATTCTCCACAGAGTTATATAACCATTTGTAGGAAGTCCTCTTACAAAACAAGAGATTTAAACCCAGGAAATTTAATCTGTGCTTATGTTATTCTTAACCTCTAAATTTAGTATGCCTTTAAAACAGTTATGCCCACCATTTTGATTCTTCTCCTTTAGTACAGCGGCCCTCAACCTTTTGGGCACCAGGAACCAGTTCCTTGGAGAGAGGTTTTTCCACGGACCTGAGGGGGTGTGGTTTCATACGCTGCCTGCATCCTGCGGATGGGGCTTTGCTTGTTTGTGCAGCTTGGTTTCTGGCATGCTGCTGACTGGTGCCGGTCCACAGACTGGGGGCTGTGGACCCCTTCTTTAGTACATTGCAAAAATAGGGAACCATTTGGTGGCTGAGAATTGCACTCATATAATGGGAGGAGCAGGATGGCTAAAATGGGCAGATTAATGATGCAAATCACCACAAATGGATTGGGGTTTTTGTTTTTCATTTTAGAGCTGGGATTCTAAGATTCTCTTAAAATAATCTAAAGCCAAGGCTTCTATTTTAGTGTTTTCTTCCTAAATATGGGAAAAAACTGGTCGCTACTAGTTTTTAATACCCATGCTCAGAGCAGGCTGTACTGTCTGTAGAAAAGGGGCTCAGATATTACAGTTTGGTTCACTTCTGGATTATTAGTGGCTGATGAACTGACCCTTGCTAACAGTTTGAAAAGAGACCAGAATTATATTCTTTGTGAAATCGTATGCAGGGGGGGAAGGAGGGGGGGGGGAAGTCTTGAAGTATCTCTACTGCTTTTCCTATTGAGGATCAAAGAGGATCAAATATGTCACTTATACAGATATTCCAGCCCTAAAACTCCCTTTCCTTCCCAAATCTTGATTTTATTTGGTTTGCCTGTTTTTTTTAAAAAATAAATATTTATGTAACCCAATTGTATAATCAGAAACTCGCTCCCCAGTGTAACACAGTGGTGGAGGACACAATTATATCTACATGACTTTTTTAATTAATGGAAAATTCTATTATTTTGACGGGAACCTAGGATACAGTTTTCTTTTCATTTAATTCTTAATTTGTGTCTCCCAGCTAGTAATAGTATATTCATATTTTTCCTATTGGGAGTGAAAAAAGGGGGTTTATTATTTGAAGTGCCTTACTCAGAGTCATTCCTATAATAATGTTTGTCATATCGGGAGACCAGTACAAAGGGATGCTTTTTACTACATTTTACAACGGTTCTAATCCCAGTGTATAACCTTCCTTTTTATTCATGATGTCCTTTCAAGGTTCATAATATTTGTAATCATAATTAGACATTTAATACTTTTTACAAGTGTTCTCTAGGATCTAAACTTACATCTTTAAAAATTAGATTTTTCTTTTTGTCACGTATTTCCATTGATGGATAAATACTAGCAGATTTTAGGAAGGCAATTTCTATAACATTTAGCCTTAAGACTTTTGAAAATAATGGAAGAGAAATGTAGGGAATGAACAAGACATAATTCCTAATAGAAAATATTCTATTTACTCAGAGTCTTGTAGCACCTTTTCTGACTAACACATTTTGTTAAAAGGTTATGTCTTTTAATAGCACTTGTTAGTTGACAGAGGACTTTTAGAGTCATCTTGGTTTTTTTTTTTTTTGCTACAATAGACAAACAGTACAGCTCTCCTCCTACACTAATTAGGAATAGAGAACTTGTAGCTTTCAGATGGTTGGTAAATCATGAGTCACGCACATCTTTTTCCATCGGCCATCCAGCTGAAGCTTCTGGGAATTGTAATGCAGCAGCATCTGGATGGAGGTCCACAGACCCTGACAGCTGCCATATTCTCTTGAATTGCGCTGATAGTTTTGTAACTGGAGCAGTATCTTGATATTGTCACATTTCTGTATAGACCTCAGGTAATACCAGGGGTGGGTTCCTGCCAGTTCTAACCTCTTCTATAGAAGAGATTCCACAAATGTACAGTGCCGTTTAGAACCAGTTCCAGCTCCCACCCTCCTCCCGCCCGTCTGCACATCATCAAGATGAAGAGCGAGAGGAGGAATTCTGGGAGTCGAAGTCCACAAGTCTTAAAGCTGTCAAGTTTGAATACCCCTGGTTTTTTTTTCTAAAGGGTTAGGGGTGCAAGGGTCTTGTAACTTGACAGCTTTAAGACTTGCGCGCTTCAAATGCCAGAGTTTCTGAGCCAACATTTTGGTTGCTAAGCAAGAGCGTTGTTAAGTGGGTTTCACCACATTTTACAAGTTGGCCACGCCCACCCAGTCACATGACTGCAAAGCCACTCCCACCTGGTCACATGGCCAGCAAGCCACTCCCACAAAGCAGGCCACACCTACAGAAGAGGTTCTAAAAAATTTTGAAACCCACCACTGGGTAATACACAGCAAATATCATACTGAGAAATGTGAAATTACAACAAATTAAGATTATTTTTGGATGCACTCATGGCTAATATGTATGGAAGAGCCCAGGAGACATAGAGAATAGAAATAGAATAATTGGAAGGACCTTGGAGATCTTCTAGTCCAACCCTCTGCCCAGGCAGGAAACCCTATACCAGCGATGGCGAACCTTTTTTGGCTCGCGTGCCATAAGTGGGGGGAGCGCAGGGGGGTAGTGTGCAGGCGTGCCGCACCCATAATGCAATGCGTGACACCACCACCCCAGTGGGCATGCGTCCACTACAGGCGCGACCCCCCCATTTTTTGCATGCTTTTTTTGCCCTTCCCAGGCTCCAGAGTCTTTATAGGAGCCTGGGGAGGGTGAAAACAGCCTCCCCTTCCCCCCCGGAAGCCTTCCGTAGGCTTCAGGGACCTTCAGGAAGCTTCCCTGAAGCCTCCAAAGCAGTCAAAATGACCCTCCGAGCAAACTGGAAGTGACTTCCCATTTGCTCAGAGGGTCGTTTTGAGCGCTCCAAAGGCTTGTGGGACCTTCAGGACGCTTCCCTGAAGCCTCTGGAGCAGTAAAAATGACCCTCCGAGCAAACTGGAACTCCGTTCCCGAACTTCCAGTTTGCCTGTAGGGCCGGTTTTTTGCACTCCGGAGGCTTCATGAAGCCTCTGGAGGGCCTCCTGGGGGGGGGGCACTTTTCGCCCTCTCCAGACTCCTATAAAGGTTCTGGAGCCTAGGGAGGGCGAAAAATGGCTTTTAAAAAGGGTGAATTCAGCTGGCCAGCACGCACATGTGCGCTGGCCAGCTGACAGGGCAGCGCCTTGTGTGCCCTGACAAAGGGCTCCGCGTGCCACCTGTGGCACGCGTGCCATAGGATTGCCATCACTGCCCTATACTGTTTCAAACTAATGGCTATTCAGTCTCTTCCTAAAATCTTCCAGTGTCGGGGCATTCACAACTTCTGGAGGCAAGTTGTTCCACTGATTAATTGTTCTAACTGTCAGGAAATTTCTCCTTAGTTCTAAGTTGCTTCTCTCCTTGATTAGTTTCCACCCATTGCTTCTTGTTCTAACCTCAGGTGCCTTGGAGGACAGACTGACTCCCTCTTCTTTGTGGCAATCTCTGAGTTATTAACATTTCCACCTAACGTGTGTGTGTTTGCGCCCGTGCAAGAGAGAGAGAGAGAGAGAGAGAGAGAGAGAGAGAGAGAAACTGAAACAAGACACACCACTACTATAATTATATTTTATGACTCCTTTTCCATTCTAAAAAGTGAAATCATGATCACAGTGATCCATTTTCCCTCTTTCAACACACATTTGTTATTAACAATCAACCTGACTGATCCACCTTCACATTTCATATTAATTAAGATTGCATCTATTTCTTCTACTGCTTTCCCTGTCATTACCCAAGGGTTTAGGGACACTAAGTATTTTTACCTACGAATACACTGCACCAAATGGTCAGGCATGTTTATGTTTTCTAAACTTTCATGACTACCTCTTTACCTGAAGTTATGTTTGACAGGCAATTTGAAACTCCATCAATCATTCCTGTTGTATAAAATTGAAGGAAGCCTCCTGTCATTGTCCGAGAAGGGCGAGGATAGAGAGTCATCTGGACAGATCATCTAATATACCAATTCAATCAATTCATCTTGATGTGGATCCAGCAAAAAGTCATTCTGATCTCTCTGAACTTAGTCACAATAGACTACTGAGGACTCTGTTCTCATGGATACAGAACAACCTAACATCCTAATCTGGACAAAACAAGCCACAGGGGTTTTTAGAGGATTAGGATCGATGTGAGCTGTTTTTTTTTCCACTGCAGCATTAAATTGGGCTGGTTTTCCTGTAGGGTTCATTTTATGAAGTTATTCAATATTACTTTGGATTTTCCCCCCATTGTATTCTTGCCCTGAGTTCAATCCCTTGGAAATTAATAGGCAGTTCAATAAATGATTCTGGAAAGCTGGATTCTCACTTTAGCTACTGTTTTATTAATAGAGTGGTATATAAACATTAATAGTAATGAATTTGTACGAATGATTTTTGTCACTATTAGCAGTAGAAAAGAATGCAGTTGGTGATCTTAAAAAAAAAAAGCATAAATACAGAACAATTTTCATAGTAGAAGTGCCAGAATGGCCATTTTATGTCCTTTAATTTATAATAGTAACAACAACAAAATAAACTTAATTTGGTGATCTGCTGGTTTAGCCAAAAGGAACAAGCTTTTACTAGATTAAATCCTGGAAGAACTCCAAGCAAGAGCAGATTATACTATTTCTTGAGCTGCATACAGCAGGGCAGCAGAGTTCCGATCATCTTAAAATCACAAAATCTGGCCTTGACCAAAAAAAAAAAAAAAAAAAGCCCACATAATCATGTGCAGCCAAAAGCATCCTCCTTTTAAATATAAGCCACAGGTTCGCAGGGCAGGGGCGAAGGGGAGAACAAGAAAACCTTACCCGCCTAAGCTGGTCACTGGATCTTTGAAGATGTAGGACTTTCAAATCCTACTTAACAAGAACAGCAGTTTACTCAAGGCTGGATTGATAGAGGCAGGCAAACAAAGGAATGTAAACCAAACAGAGTCTCTGAACAAGAAAGCTTGCCAGAGAGGGTTTTGCTTTCAACAAATACATTCAGAAGAGTAGTCAAAATCTAATCAAAAGTTCAGAAAGTCAAGTCAGGGTTGTCATCCAAGGTCATAGTTTTACAAACAAGATTGACAAGAATGACAAGGCAAAGGAGGAAATCACATGGTTGTTTCCAACAAAGTAACATGGGTCAGGGGTGAAATTCAGCAGGTTCTGTAGAACCGGTAGTGGAAATTTTGAGTAGTTAGGGGAACCAGTAAATACCACCTCTGGCTGGCCCCAGAGTGGGGTGGGAATGGAGATTTTGCAATATCCTTCCTCCAAGAGTTGGGAGGGAATGGAGATTTTGCAGTATCCTTTATCTGACACGCCCACCAATCCACACCCACAGAACCAGTAGTAAAAAAAATTGAATTTCACCACTTCAGGGTTGCCTCTTAAATCAGGTTGCTGCTAGCTATCTTTAATCAAGCTATTGTCTTCCTTGGCAAGGAGTGTCATTGAGCATCTTAGTTCTGCTCTTCACTTTACTTTGCAATGATGTATTATTTCTGAAGCGCTTGAGAACTGTTTGTTGGCTGAAACCAGATTCCCTGAGAACTACAGGGGTTTTTAATGCTTTTTTGGGTGCTTGATATTCCATCCCGCTATTTCCTTTCCTGATTAGCTTGGCTTTACCTTTTGTCCATTGGATGGCGCTGTAAGATCTGAGTTTCAGGAGGTTTGGCAAGTTTAGTTATTTGTTTAGTGATTTTAATTGACATTTAGCATAATTAGGCATGTGACATTATAGCATTCTTTTGAGGTATTGATTAATTTGGAACAGGTTGTTGTGAAGAATCTGGCACTAATGAGATGATTTCTAAAAAAAGGTATTGGTGTTACTTGGTCTTATGACATTTTATATAATACTTGAGGCATTTTTAATAAAACAGCATATAATTGTAGATAATATGAATGTATCAATTCATATTAGTGCTGTTGTTTAATGGATTATAAACTTGATCTTTAGTCTTCAGAGATTCTGTTGATCACTTGATCTTGAAGACTCAATAGCAGCAGGCTTTTGCTATAATGAGCAGTGTTACAGAAATTGTGGATTAGTCAGTAGGCTTATTATAAAATAAATAACAGTATGAACTTAATTGGATGAATCTAAGCAGTGACAAGATTGCTTACCAGATATACCGTCATTGTTGTATATATGTTTCACCAATACAGTTTTCTCAGATATGAGGTATCTGTGGCAGGAGAAGACAAAATTTTTAAAATATATAAAAAGAAATCACTTCCTTTCATTAAAAATGGTGGGTTATGTCCTTAATGCAGGTGTCATATAGGAACCCATTGTATTTTGAAAACAGGCTGCAAATAATAAGTTAGATGAATGGAAGATCAGAAGCAAAAATTATCATGGAGGGGTTCTTAATATAATGCCTGGGTGTCCACAGTTCCACTAGATGGTGCCCTTTGACTTACAAAATATTTTTTCTAAAAATTTAAAATGACTCAAATTTCCAGTTTTTTACACGTTTTATGAGTTCTCACATAAGATTTGGTTAGATTTTGCCTTTGTACTTCAGTACTTTTCATTTAAAAAAAAAACAAAAATTATTACTGGCATTTCTTGTGTTGTGAGAAATTGCAAAAGGGTGTCTGCCATTTCAAAAGTTTACTATATCCCAACCTAAAGGAAAGAGCTACATCTACTTAGGCCTTATAGTATTTGTACATCTCATCTACTGGGCATTAGAAAAGAACGGGGTAGATTGGAAAAGTAGCTTTGTTCAGAAGCGATCTCCCTAAAAAACTTAACCTATTTCCTATTCCATTGCTGCCTGTAGCTATACCATATCTTGCATTGATTATGTGGAAAGCAATCCAAGTCTGCCTTCCCAAAAATATTAAGGGTTCCAGGCAATATCAAGTGGTATGGGAAGAGGACTTGGCAGAGTTGGAAGGAGCTTTCTGTGTCACCAAAGTTCCACCCTGTTTCAAGTAGGAATCCAGATTATCTAGGAAAGGAAAATGTCCACTTCTGCATGAGTGCAGAAAATAGAAAAGAGCCTTGCAACTCTGTGACTAATTGGTTCCAGCCAATTTCCTTTGGGCTCAGAAATGGGAAAGAAATCAGGTAAATGTTTCTTGGCTATTTATGAGAGGAAAACAGTTCTTACCACTTGGCCTCTTTTGTCATTTGTTAACAAATATTTTGTTATTTTTTGTATTGATTGGAAGATGGAAAAAGAACAAGGCATTTGATATTAATGTAATATTAGATTGATTTCATAACGTGCATATTTACATGCATTTGCTTATAGTTTGTGGCATTTGAAAGGGGGAAAAAGGACATATTATTATTTTCAAGTTGTACAAATAATTGTGATAATTCCAACATGTTAAAATATGCCGTTTTCAAATTGATTTATTGGAGTAGTGTCTATGAATATGTTCCTTCTCAGCTTGCAAGTCCACCACCCTATGGCTAGCTATGGATTTGTCAGGAGTATGAAAATTCTCAACTATTAGTGATTTTGCTATTCCATCCAGTTTTTCATCATCTTGGTGCCTTCCTAAAGTATGTTAGATTAATTCTTAGAATTCCTAGTCCCAGTGACTATTCATGGGAAGATGTAGTTGAAAGTACCTAGAAGTATTAGGTTTTGGAAGGGCAAGTGCTTCTTTCAACCATCATTACCATTAATAGCATTAACTCAGTTTGGCCAAAACACTGTGAAAAAATCCACAGTGAACCAACTATAGCTGCTGTTGCTATCACAAAACCATCTCATCTCAGAGATGCAAATTCCTATCCCTATCTACATTTTGTAAAAATAAATAAATGCTTTTCTCCCATCAGGAGGGAATAGACTGTGTTAAAAACCACTGGTGGAGGAAGCACATAGGAAATAAAGAGCGCATAGCTGTTGTCCATTATCTCATTACAAAACTGAAGTCTAATCTTTTACAAGGAGAGATAGTAGGCTACAAACTAAGCATGGTAGAACATTTTTCTTTAGGTAGGTATGTTTCCAAACTGCTTGTACTTAGAAATTGTGTATATTTTTATTTATAAAGATCAGTGCCTCAATAAAGAACATTTGAAAGTAAAATCAAATACTTCTAGAACAGACTATTTGATATTTAGAAAATTTATATGGCTGCCCAACACAGTTATGGTGACTCACAGAAGAAAAACTCAAAATACAAAACCCAATATTACCCTTACTGATTTTTAGCCTCTGTTATGGGTTTCCATAATTCTTCAGACAGAAGCACCATAGATTTTTCAGTCATCAGAAAAAGTCTGATTCTTTTGCCATTTAGTTGCCAATATCCAGAAATGCTTTAGATTGTAAGTACAATTTATGACTACAATTGAGCCCAAAATTTCTGTTGTTAAGTGAGATATTTCTAAATTAATCTGACCCCATTTTATGACTTTTCTTGTCATAGTTAAGTGAGTCACTGCAGTTGATAAGTTAGTAACTTGGTTATTAAGTGAATCTGGCTTCCCCATTGATTTTGGGGCATAGCAACGGTCATATATATGAATCAGTTGCCAAGCATCTGAATTTTGTGATCCTGGGGATGCTACAAAAGTTGTAACTATGAAGAAGGATCATTAAGTCATATTTTTTAGTGCTGTTGTAACTTTGAACTGTAACTAAACAGACTGTTGTAAGTTGAGAACTACCTATATCCTCCTGGAATGAATATCAGGCTGGACGGGATTTCTGGGCACTAGAAGAAAGAATATGGAAGCAGATGGGCCAATTGCTGGCATATAGGTGTAGACTCCAACTATGTCCTTGCCTCTGGGTAGTCCACACTTCTTTAGAGAAAGAAGTTCTAAGGTTGCCTGAATACAGAAGTTACATAAGTTCTTCTGTGCCTTTTTTATATCTTGAATTTCTTGTGGTATTATAAGGCACAGAAAGAACATGAAAAGAACATGGGAAATCAATGATTTGATAATGACATAAAAGAAAGAACAAAGAGTGATGAATCCAGAAGGAAAATCTTATAAACAAGTTGTTGCATAACGTTCTTTTGCAATTAGAATGTCTCAGTTGTTTTCTCAGTAACTGTACCTTTTGCCATTCAATATAATTGTACAATTTAAGGTTATAAAATGGGGAACTGCATAGATTGTCATGTTGATCTTGGCAGTGAGAAAATCTAATAATCTTTCCAGTCATTTTTCAATTTGGTTTGTTTTTTCTTACAATAATTTAATAAGTCGACCTTCAGAGCTGTGCCACAAATACAGATAATGCTTTGTTTTTGCCTTTTTTGGTTATTATCCTTAGTTATTTAATATGTTTAATAGTCCAGATAATAAACCCATACGTGTAACTACAGCTTCAGTTTAGCAATGGGATAAGGTAACATTTACTGTTTATAGGATCTTCCTGAGATCAAGCATAATTTGAGGTTCTTGCTTGCTTAGAAAACAGTTCACATTAACCTCTTATCTAAAAAAAGTTGGAACTAAACTAGGGGAAATGGCAGGAAAAAATGAGAACCGGAAACATGTAATATAAGCCATGATCAGTGTGCTCTAGCCATCATGTGTTGCATGGATTTGGGCTACAATTCTGAGAATTCGGGATATTATAGTCCCAACCCACATAGGAGAGAAAAAGCTGACTGAGAAAATATATAATGTTGTTTCCTAAATTATACAGAACAAAATAGCTAAATTTTCTTCCCTCTCAAAAGATCTCTCTTGAATTTTCTTACTCATTCCCTATGTTTGTGCGTATTTAAAACTTCCAGAAAGAAAATAAATAAATCCTGAAGGACAGTAAAAATAATGGCTGCTGTCTGGTGGTTGTTGGGATTTTTACATTGCAGACAGAGTAATTTTGATATATTCCATAAAATTGGAATATATATAATTCAAGTCCTCTTCTCCACACATAGTGGCCAGTAAACAAAGAGCTGTTTTAATATAGGGGTGTTCAATCTTGGGAACTTTAAGGCTTGTGGACTTCAATTCCCATGCTGGTTGGGGAATTCTGGGAGTTGAAGTCCATAGGTCTTAAAGTTGCCAAGGTTGGACACCACTATTTTAGGGCTTAATTTGTGCCGCACAACATATTATTTTTCTAGCTTTTTAAAAAGATCGTAATTGGTTTATATGGTTCTTTGGATATGGTTGTCATCATAGAATCCAGGATTGCCAGTGATCACCAAGACTTGGTATCTGATGGACTCTCTACCCATCTGAGATTTTATCTTTATAAATTAATAAAAAAAATCAGAATTCGCTATAGTGGTAAAGTAAACTGCCAGTTTCATTTTCATTTCCAAGAATATTTCTGGCTTATGTAAACTGAAAAATAAAAATTATGGGCAATTGCAGCCCAGCATTGTATTTGGAATTCTGCCCATTTATCTGGAAACAAGGTAATGCAAACAGAGATAATATGGGGTGTCTTGTGGGTTTGCATGTTAAAAGAGGCCTCAGATACATTTTGGTAAACCAATGGTTTATAGCTATTATGTTCTATACCAATCCTTTTCTGAACCAGCAGCCATTGCACAATAGCTTCCATCAGTAAGGCAAAGAAAAAAGAAAAAAAAGAGAAATAAATTAAAGAAAAAAAAGTAAAAGAAAAATGAAAAGAGGCAAATTCATAATTGTACTTATAAATTTACCGCTAATATAACAAAGTCTTTTTGTTTTCCATTAGTATTTCAATTCCCTTTTAAAGATCTTCCAAAAACAACATCCAGTCATCTGCAAAAGCCCTTAACGTATACGTTCTTTTTAAATCTTTACTCCCACAATCTTCTCACTTTCTACTACATCTTTATTCAATATTTTAAGGACAAAAATAAACAAGAGAGGAGACAGTAGGCATCTCTGTCTTGTTCCCTTTTGTATCTCACAAGGCTTTGTTAGATCTCCATTATTTGGGCTTTCTGTGAAGTATCTTTTATAAAGTTCACTCTCCAAATTCATATCTTCCAAAACTTGGAACAAAAAGACCTGTTCAAATTCTCAAAAGCCTTCTCCGTGTCCATCAGTGTGATTTGTTTTTAATTATGTTTCTCCAAGTATTCTAAAATGTCCAACACATTTCTAACATTGTCCTTTAAATGCCTTTTAAATAAAAAGCCACATTGATCCTCACGAATAAATTCTTGCAAAATTATTTTCAGTCTAGAATCATTGTAGTCATTACATTATTGAATAATGATATCAGCCTACAGTTTCTTGTGAATGTCAGATCTTGTCCCTCTTTAGATACTAATGCTACACTGGCCTCTTTCCAGTTTTGTGCCATCTTTCCTCCCTGTGAAATACAATTAATCATATTTTTAAGGTTGTAAAAGTCATCCTCAAAACATTTATAATAAGAACCTGGGAACCCAGCTGCTCTAGGCATAGCTCTTGTTTTAATCTTTTTTACAGCTTCACAAATTACACATCGTTACAGGTCCATTCATAATATATTTCTGTTCCTCTGCAATCTTTGGTAAATTTTGTTTCTTTAGATAAACATCTATTTTCTCTCGAGAAATGTTTTTGTCTTTCATAAACATTGGAGTGACTTTGATGAAACACTTTGTTTAAAGCCACATTATCCAATACTGCAATATTTCCCTCTTATAGTTTCAATATACATTTCTTTTTCAGTTTATGTGCCAATCATTTCTTTGATTGCTTTGCAGACTCAAAAGGGTTTTTTTGTTTCATGTATTGATAAAGAAACATTTAAAATGTAAAAAATGTAAAAACTGTGTAAAGAGGTGTTACATGGGCTTTAAGGGAGAATCTCCCTGTGTCTTTTCTCTGAACAGAATAAAGGTATTTATGCAATCTTGCACCTTAGTATGTTTATTTTGAGCTGACACAGTGCTGGCTACAGTCCCAGTCTTGGATTGGGACAATAGTAGTTCATTTTTATATCTATTTCTCTTACTGTTAACATACAGGCTGTCATTATAAAATCTTAATTTGTTGGGAAATACTCCAAACCATATTATGGTAGAGGTAATCTGGATCCCCAAGGGGAAGAATCTGCATTCCAGAGAGCAAAGAGACAGCAAAGTTTAGTTAGTTTGGCCAGGAGAAAGAGACTTAAGAAGGATCCTCCCTAGCAATTCTCAGATTTTACCTGTAGTGATGCAAGTAATTGCTTTAGTTTGGTGAGATTGATTTCAGACCACAATAACCAAGACAGACACATGGAGTTACTTCTGAATAGTTTCCTTCACTGTTCCTCACCAATGGACAGAAATCAAGAAACTACCAAAGAGAAAATACCAACAATAGCAAGGCAAGGGAGTAAATCTCATACTTATTAGCAACTATAACCAAGCAAACAACCAAACTCAGCTACAAGGACTTTACAATTCAATTGTAAATGTAAGAATTGGTCATAAAGTTACTTTTTCATAATTTCATAAAAAGTCACTAAATGAGGACTACTTGGACATTTATCTTAGACTTTCCTGTTCCCTAGAGTGAGAAAGAAACATTTAATTAACCCTTGTCTGAGTTAGTCATATTTCATTCAATCTGTGAAGTTTGCGTAAATGACACTGTAATAATCTTTTACAGAAAGAAGCTTCCCAGTTCACCAAAAGAACATTTTTTTATCTACCCAGATAATTGCTATTTGGTAAGTTTCCTGTTTTTTGCAATAGGACAGTTTCATCTTTCATCAAAGTTTATTTACTGTCCAAAACCAAATACAAGAAAGTAATCAGCAGTTAATTGATTGATTGATTGATTGACTGAGTGATTTATTATGTGCCATAATAGATAGCTTTCTGTGTGAAAACCAACAACACAATGAATATAGTAAAGGATGCTTTTTTAATTGCAAGAACAGTCTGTAAATTGCAATTAACAGGTAATGATTAGTAGCATGAGAGAGGAATAAGATGGCTACTAGGAGCTATAAGTATTGATAAAAAATCTGCTTCTGAAGAATGGTCATCTAAAAGAAGGATAATGACCTTCCAATCACAATGGCAATTATACTTGTTAACTATTATAAATATTGCTTCATCACCATTGGTACAATGGTCATTATATTAGCACATGTGAAATAGATTCTACCTACATGTCTAAACAAAAACATAAATATTTAATTAATTAATAAAAACAAATATAACATTCATATGAAAGACTTATGCATCTACCAGTTCTTGTCCTAATAGGAAAGACCCCAGGTTGGGGCAAAGTAAATTGTCTCCTATGAAGGGCATACAGAACATTAATTTCATATGTATTGTAGGAGTGGACTAAGAAAGGGAACTATAAAAAGTGTAGGAAACATTGGTTCTATCCTTTGGGATATCTAAATCCAAAATCACCAGGTTTTATTGATTTATTATTCAAGCTCTTATTTCTGCCTATCAACAACTTTTCAGATGATCCACCAAGGGTAATAGATCATTAGTAAGCCATCTATATCTTCCTTCCCTTCCCCTTCCCCTGCCTGCCTGCCTTCCTTTTTAACTTGAGAACTTCAAGGTAACCCGAGAATGGTTTCTCAGGTTGTTAATTTTACCATTCATTAATGCAAATAACATACTTGGGGATCTGCCTTTGGTAAACTAATATTAGTATCTCAGTAACAGTGTTTGATTCTGAGTTTGTTAAACTGCGTTTTATTTTATAGGCTGTTTGGAATGTAAACATTTAAACATTTCTGATGAACTGGATGTATAACTACTCTATGGTGATTGTTTTCTATAGTGAAATAGAACTAGCCTCTATGACCAAAGAAAAATAAATTTACTTTTCCTTTACATAGTTTAAACTGTTTAGACATACCTGTAGCATTACAGATCATTGTAACTTGAAGACAAAAGTAACTGACAAGAAAGAGTAGGGTGGTCCAGCATACTGCATTTTTCTTTTCTGAGAACAAACTTTTTCTTAAAGGAGGAATGATTTTGATTTGGTTCCAAGATTACACCCAAGCCATATGTTGTGTGAAGTGAGGCATGGGGCTTTATACACAGTGCTTTATGACTTAATGTTTACATCCCGGTCATTTTTTGCTTGTTTGACAAATTGTAACTAAAGCAAAATGTGCCATAGCACCATATATGTGCATAATTTGGGCATAAAACAATAAATGGGAATGTTTGCTAATCCTTATCACTCATGTCTGGTCTCAAAATCTAGTTATCCCTTACCAGTGAACACTGAGCTACTTTTCTAGGCAAATGCCATATGGTGATTTTTCTCTGGGATCATCCAGAGACGTTAAGAGTACAATTGAGAATGGTAAAAAAGTTCCGTAGAACAACTAGCTGCAGGAAAGCTGCCATAAAAGCCAAAGTAGGAGTGTAAAAAGGACATTCTTTCACCTTCATATAACTTGGCGGAGGGGGGTTAGAATTGCTTAAGTCCCATCTTTCTATCCTGTGCCCCAAACTATGAAGCCACCCTTGATAATTTGAAAGTAATGCATTGTAGTGTCAGTTATCCCCATCAGGATGAGTAAGAATAGTCAACAGTTTCAAGGAGTACTAGTAGGATAAGATCACAGGTTAAAAGCCCCTGTATTCTAATTAAGTTTACATGAATTTATACCTTCAGAATATTTAAACAAGTTTCTTACTTACTCTAAATTGATTAAAAAGACTTCCTATAATGTATCACTAAAAGAAGCATGCTGGGAAAATCAATTGTGTGTTTTATGTATTACACTTTGTATACTTAATTGTATTTCTAGGTAGTCCTCAACTTAATGACTGTTCGAAGTTACAATAGCATTGAAAAAAAGTGACTTATGACTATTTTTCATACTTAGGACCATTGCAGCATCCCCATGGTCATGTGATTTACATTCAGATGCTTGACAGCTGGTTCATATTTATGATGATTACAATGTCTCGGGGTCATATGATCCTCTTTTGTGACCTATTTACAAGCAAGATCAATGGGGCAGCCAGATTCACTTAGCCACGATGTTACTAATTTAACAACTGCAGTGATTCACTTAACAAATGTGGCAAGAAGAGTCACAAAAATGGGGCAAAACTCACTTAACAAATTGTTCATGTAGCAACATAAATTTTGGGCTCAACTGTGGTCGTAAGTCAAGGACTATCTGTGTTTAATGTTTGTTTACAGTTTTGTAGAAAGTCTCTTCCTGATCTCTTTAGGAAATAAGTGTGAACTTTAAGTTTGAGAGATATTCTATATTCCATTAACTTTTTCAAAATAAGCATTCTAATTATATTTTCCTCAATTTATTTCTTCGTGATGGCTATTGCACAAGTTAGTTTTAATATCTCCCTAAAACCATTTCTGTTGGATGATGGAATGAGTCATTAAATTGTGCAATGTACATTTTCTGAATGACCAGGAGATAAAACCAGTAATGAGGAAACTTACTTTTGGATAACTTCCTCTGGACACCCATATAAGTGGAAAAGGAAATGCATATCTATTTAATTAGCAAATTCATTCGTTCTGAGAAAAATGCCTCAATATTATATATCAAGAAAGGGAAGTATTGCATTTATCTCCACAAAAGCCTTCACATTTTTTGTGTATTTGCTGTAAATTAGGTCAGGAGAGGTATGAATAAAATAAAATGCATAAAATACTGGCTTTTAAAACCAACAGCTAAGCTGAGTAGTCCGTATTTTTCTTAAAAGTGATGCCAGCAAGCTGCAAAGCCAACACCAATCTTCAACATCACGTTTATTTTTAATAATGTCTCCTCTCCTATGCAGAGGCGTTCTTGCAAAATAAATGAGAAACTGAAATTAAGTGCTTTTTTGGAACTGTGTCCAGATGCCAAGAAAACAGCTAAAAGTAGGTTGCAGTAGTAGATAACATTCTGGGAGACTAGAAATAATGATGAGGAACATCTTCACCCATTGCTAAATCAGTGTTTGAGATCAGGCATGTCTAACATGTCAGAAATTTTGTGCAAGTACCCTTAACAAGTTCTCAGAAATTCAAATGAGCTTGTTGGCCAAAAACATTTGGAGATTTGGATTAAGCTGTGGTATATTTTTGGATAGGTTTTTACCTCAAGTTAAGTAACAAAAAAAAAAGCCCAGCCAGTTAAGTTGCGACCTCAGATTATGCAACCCAATGAAATGGTAAGTGATCCTTTTGTTCTGTTTTACACTCTTTCCAATTGGGGAAGCAGTTTGAGAAAGCCATGATTACAGGAATATAATATAGTGAATATGATCATATTACAGATTTATATAGCAACATGACACTTTAATCCCTTTCCTGTTGACCTATAGTGTGGCTATCACCTTTTACTTTGCTACTTGAAACTCATTTTATTACCTGACCATGCTCAAATATTTTATTGTCAAATATAAATGTATATGAATAAATTCAGTCTTTCTGATTTCAGTGCATCTAATACAGAAAGATTCAGGTGACTATGATCATTATCTTTATAGCAGACAGTTTTCTCTTACAGTTCATTTAGGAGCAGCATCCTGTGTCTTGTTTCAGAAATCTGCATCTTTTTTAGATCCTTTTTGACTCAGTTTCCCCTTGCCCATTAAAAAAAACACGAAGCAATCATACAGTTCTTGAGAAAAAAAATCAGATTTAGAATTGTCAGCTGCTATTAGATAGTAATATTATACTAAGTTTAAACTATAAGATTCAGATGTCATGATAAATCATCTAAAGCTCACTGTTTCTTATTCTCTTAAATTGAAAACATGGTTTATCATTATTAAATGTTGCCATTATACCTGAATTCCTAAACCCCATACTAAAGGGTTGACTACAGAATAGATGTAAAAACACGCTATCCTTGGTCAGCAAATCCATGATTTCAGGACATAAAGGAGAACTTAGCTATTTTGACCTTTAAAACTATAGTCAAATTTTTTAACGGCTTGTTCCACAAAAATGGAAAAGGGTATTTATATGATAACACCAAGGCTTCAATTCTGTTCATATTTATCTTGGAGAAAATCCAAAGAGTACTCACTGGAATTTATGTGTAAAACATTGCATTAAAATGTAAGATGCCATTTCAGGAGAAATATTTTACTCTGAAGTGTTTTCAGAGCTGGTCATACTTCTATTGAAATGGCACCTCTACAGATCTAACTTATGGACAGCTCTACTGTATGTATTTATGACTGAATGCTGCATAGGGCTGTAGTCCATTTAGGATGATTGCTTTTTGAGAGCAAAGATTCATGAACGTCTTGTTTTTCCAAGATACCCTTTATGCAATCTGACAATACCAAAGACAATGTAGTAAAGCCACACCTAAGAAAACGTTACATTGCTACTCATTTCTGTGGCACTAACATATCAGTAAAAACAGTGCTTTGATTTTTGAGCCTACCCTAACTCAAACATCTCTCTGTGATTTTAGATTTAGAGAAGAACAGTAGTATAGTAGATTATATATTTTTAACTACTTATGTACAGTATATTTCTCTTTCATGGTTGGTAGTTCTTTGCTTCTCTTAGCAATTTTACGTTACAAGATACCCTGTATTTTCCAGTATTATCCTGAAAAATGTTTTGATTGACATTTATTTCCTGTGTTTTTATCACATGCTCAGTTACAGTATCATTAAAATCAGGAGAACTGGATGCTTATTATTTTTGAGGCATTATCACTCTTTTTTTCCCAACTGGAGAGAGAATTCAATCATCTCCTCCAGCTCCTGTTCTGGTTCTGGCATGAAAATTATAGGTTGATGGTCCTGTAGCTTCCTGTGAACACAAGCAAAAGGAAAAATGTTGGTGGGTGGTGGGTGGGAGTATTTAGATGACATTTTAGGAATGGATGGAAGAATTATTATTTTTTTTAGTTTCAGGTTACTGATCATTGAATGTCATTTGGCAAACCTCAAACAAAATTTGCACTCAACTTCAATTTCATTGTTTTCTAATGAATTGCTCAAAGATATGTTACATCTCTTTTTCTGACTGCAGCAGAGAATGGGTGAGGATTACAGGAGTAGGAGGGACAATTTAAGTCATCACATAGAAACACAGGAATCTTAATTAAACCCTCTCCTTGGTCTGATCTATGCAGAGAAAGAAGCATTTGTCTGTGCTATTGGTTCTGCTGTTAGGTGATATTATTAGGATTTTTTAAAATAATACTTCAGTTCCAATCTGTCTTCCTGTAATTTGAAGCCATTATTTCATGTCTGGTACTCTGAGACAAAACATCTTGCTTTTCTGTGTTTTACCTTACAGGTATTTGAAGAGTGCTCCCTCTTCTCTTCTCAAGGCTAAATATTATTTCTTACATTTCTCTTGTAGAACCTAGCATCAATTTCACTGATCATCCCCACTGCACTTTTATAAACTTGTTCCACTTTCTCTGAACTCTCCTTAAACTATGGTGCTCAGCATTAGATGTGGTACTGGACAAGCTGTATAATCTTATTTCATGTTTCACTATGGCAAATGATATCAATTGTATCTGGATGTCTCACAGTAGTAACACTGAATACGTAACTGAGAAATTCAGTGGAAGTAAAACATATTTTATATAACTAATCACACTAGAAGTGATTGAGAGCAATGTAATCTATGATTCAAAATGAAAAACAGGCTTCATATCTGAAAACAAACAGATATGGAACAGGATGGAAAAAGGTAAAAAGGTGGTTAATAAACATACAATAATACAATACAATAGCAGAGTTGGAAGGGACCTTGGAGGTCTTCTAGTCCAACCCCCTGCCTAGGCAGGAAACCCTATACCATTTCAGACAATTGGTTATCCAACATCTTCTTAAAGACTTCCAGTGTTGGGTCATTCACAACTTCTAGAGGCAAGCTGTTCCACTGATTAATTGTTCTAACTGTCAGGAAGTTTCTCCTCAGTTCTAAGTTGCTTCTCTCCTTGATTAGTTTCCACCCATTGTTTCTTGTTCTACCCTCAGGTGCCTTGGAGAATAGTTTGACTCCCTGTTCTTTGTGGCAACTCCTGAGATATTGGAACACTGCTATCATGTCTCCCCTAGTCCTTCTTTCTATTAAACTAGACATACCCAATTCCTGCAACCATTCTTCATATGTTTTAGTCTCCAGTCCCCTAATCATCTTTGTTGCTCTTCTCTGCACTCTTTCTAGGGTCTCCACATCTTTTCTACATCGTGGTGACTAAAATTGAATGCAGTATTCCAAGTGTGGCCTTACCAAAGCATTATAAAGTGGCATTAACACTTCACGTGATCTTGGTTCTATCCCTCTGTTGATGCAGCCTAGAACTGTGTTGGCTTTTTTGGCAGTTGCTGAACACTGCTGGCTCATATTTAAATGGTTGTCCACTAGGACTCCAAGATCCCTTTCACAGTTACTACTGTTGAGCAAGGTACCACCTATACTGTACCTGTGCATTTCATTTTTGTTGCCTAAGTGTAGAACCTTACTCTTTTCACCATTGAATTTCATTTTATTAGATAGTGCCCAATGTTCAAGTTTGTCAAGATCCTTCTGTATCTTTAGCCTATCTTCTGGAGTGTTGGCTATTCCTGCCAGCTTGGTGTCATCTGCATATTTGATGAGTTCCCCATTTATTCCCTCATCCAAATCATTGATGAAGATGTTGAAGAGTACTGGGCCCAAAACAGAGCCTTGGGGTATTCGACTGCATATCTCCCTCCATGTAGATGCAGTTCCATTGGGGACTACACGTTGAGATGTTGGTTTTGTTTATTCTGGTTCTCAGAATAAATGGTACAAATGTGTCACTAATACTTCTCAGGATGCATACCACAGTCATGTCAGTTAAAATTCTGAACCTTTTTTGTTTGTTTGTCTAAGCTATAGTAGTTGTGTTTAGATTCTCAGCTGACATGACCATGGCATTCATCCTGAGAAATATTAGTCACTAATTTGTAACATTTATTCTGAGAGCCATGCTGATGGGATTTGAACAAGGACCATATTCCTAATTACAATGTTGTGCTCTCCCATTTTTTCCCCAACCCACCCACATCCACGTTCTTGACCAGGTATTATGTGCTGCAATGATCATTAAATTGATCCCATAACTTAATTTTCATTGATTGTCATCCTGTTATTGCCCCATCTAGGCATTATTGAGGGCGCAGAATTTCTTGCCTGGAAATGCCTGATATCCTTCCTTCTTTTGGTATCTATGTGCCACATCTGTGACTTGGTAATGGAATAGTCAGTATGTAGGATAATATTTGAATAACAAAGCTGTTGGCTCAGTGAATAGGACATATGATACACTTAGCACTATCTTACAGTATAATTTTTGAGCATCCTTCCTATAAACAAAAAGTCAGATTTTTCTTCCTGCAACAATATTCCTCCAAATTGCTATTAGTGTATCTAATATAAGAGTGCCTGGTTTATTAATACCCTTTAGTGTGGGTAGCTATAGTAAATTTAAAAAGATAAATGAATGGGTTTTAATTTTTTATTACTATTCATTTTATGTGCATACCACTATCTTAAAAGAGCCTGAATGAGTAACACAAAGGAGCTTAAGAACAGCATTTCAGTGCAACAGTTAAACCTCCAGTATCAAATAACATTAAAAAGTACTTATCAATCAACAACAGACATCAACTAAAGGAGTATTATGGTTCTAAGGAATTCCATGATTGGAACATTTTTTGCTGCATCACATTATTCTAAGTCAGCACAGTATGAGTGACTCCAACAGATAGGAACTTCAGGAGGTCTTCTCCAGCACCATAGCTTGATGCTAAGACAGATGCTTTTCCTCATCCTTGGATTCTATATCATATTTTAGAGCTTTCTACAGTAGAAGCAGAATCTTGATTTAAGCCCAGCAGTTGGTAGGCAGACTAGTAGTTTCAGGATCAGAGTCTCTTGATTCCATCATCCTGACTTGATAATCCATTAGTTGCTGTTTCTGATTATCTTCAGGCTAATTTACTTAGCATTGCAGTCAACCGTTTGTGAAACATGGCTATTCCTGTTTAGGAAAGGCAATAGTTAGTCAGGTAGATGAAACTGGATTTAATCACTCTATACTACTCAAGCCTATTTAGATAGAATTAATGTCAATTAGTTTTAGTATATCAAGGAAGACTGCCTAAACCTGGGAGCATAACCTTATCCAGAAGAAGCTGATGATTCATTAATATGAATCTATTTGATGATTCAGATTATTGGTCCTCATCCAGCACATTTTTGTGATTGGCCCTCCAATTGTAGACATTACTTTTGAATTTGTTTTTATATCATGCATCATATTTATCCACATTTTATAAACTGTACATTCTTATGTAATTGCATGACAAAATGGAAAGGGCATTCAGCTGGCAGAGAGCAATAATAACTCTAATTTGGGCGATAGGATGCATATTAATTAGACTTACTGTCTGCCAATAAATATTGTCTGCTGTGATATTTTAAAACATTATTTATCAGTCTACTTCAGACTGATGCAATATATTAAGATTTCCTTTTGGGTAACTCTATATTAAATAATTGTCTCCCAAAGTTGGCATTAATGGTTGCATAATTAGATTACTTTGGCTAAGTATAATGTTTTTCTTTTAAATGGGAAATATCTAAAAATAAAAATGTAGAAATCTAAATACTGTACAGAAGCAAAATAAGTGAGTTTATTTGTAGCATTTAGCCAATTGTGATGCATTCAGTAAAATGTTAAATAATTAAAGAATCTATGAATTAACAGAATATGTAAATTCTGTTAGTTGTGCTTGATATATGTGTTTTTAAAAGCCTTTTACTTATAAAAGTTACTATGACAATAGATATTTAAAAACACTATACACAAATATCTTCAGAGAGTAGCAATAACCAGACCTATGTCCTAGGATGAGACAGAGCTATAGTTAACTCCTATCTTATCTAGTAGTATTTCAGTGCTTTCTTTGTTTTTGATATTTTTAAATTTGTTCTTCCAACAAGGCCCATTCAGATTTTTCCCAGGGAAAATTTCTGCATGCCCATTTTCACTTCTCTAGCATCTATAGTCCTCTAGTGTGCCTTCATCTTGAACCCGTTTGGTGGTGAGGTCTGAAGACATACTAAAGCAATATTTGGCTGATTTGATATGCTTTATATAATCACAAGTCCTGATTGCACAGGATTTATAGAATGGTAAATAGTTGGTCAATCATGGCTACTACCTATCTACACAACATCATTGGAAAGAAATTGGTTGGTGTTTGGGATTAGTCCCTGAAGTAGGACATTTCTACCATTTTATAACTTTGCTGCAGGCTAAGTCATCTTGGAGAACTTGTGAGATTAGAAATTGATCCTGAACTTCTCCAAACCTCTGTGGCAAACTTCCTTGAGAGTGAACAAATGCTGCTTTGACTTCAGGTAGTCTCTGATTAGAGAATTGTGAGGCCTTCAAGATTGATGTGTGCTCTTTGAGATAGACAAGGCCAGGAATGAGATTGCCACAAGGTCTACTGGAACTCCGCTTTATTTTGTAGATTATTCTAACAGAATCTTGAAAGCCTGCCAATCCTTTTCTTCAGAATCAAGGCAGGGCAATTTTCAATCTTTTCCTCATACTGATTTCTTTCCCATGACTGAGATATTATTTACTGTTTGTTTTATCTGTAAATGGCTTTTAACATTCCTTCACTATCTATGCCCCTCTCTATGGCCTCTGTCCTTTCTACGCCCATATTCCTATCTATTTTCAGCTGCAAGACCCAAGGGAGAAATGTTTAAAGATTCCCCTCTCTCTTTTTTTGTGAGGGCTATTATTTGTCTGTAGCTTTTACTACTAGAGATTCCCTCTGAGTACATCTTGTGTTTAGCCACATGAAGATAGAATATAGGAAATTTATTACTGCCGGTTTCATTGTTGGAATAAAATCCTGTTGGAGGATTGCATATGAAGGTTTATAGGGTTTGTCATAAGTAGTGTCCATAGTTTGAGCATGTCTTTGCACTCTTGACTAATCTGCCAATAAAACTGCACCAACAGAATAAACACCCCAGCATAATGCTTAGTCATAGTTATTGAGCAAATGCTCCTATAGATCTGATCCGGGTTCCTTCTCATGTATGGTCTTCCAAGCCAGGCATTGTGTATTGTATATTTGCCTGTTCCTTTGTTTCTCTAAAAGTAGACTTTGTGTTTATTTTAAAATCCAAGTCAAGGAATCCGATGTTTCCTTGACAAGGGATTCAGTGTGTACTCTCCAATTACATTCCAGCCCTTTTGGCCTTGCTAATCCTAAACAGAATCTTTTCGTAGAGAAACTACTCTGCTGTTACATTCATTTGTGTTAGGTCATGGTGTGCTTTATTTGGATTTTCTCCAAAACAGTTAATGTTTATGGATAGAGGAACAGGGTGTAGCAAACTATACCAAACTTCTGCCAGGGTTCTTATAATTTTAATAATAAAGTGCTATGGACAGTGATCATGAAAGGTAATAAAGATTTTGATACTTACAAAGAGAAAAGTAGTTAGCTCTAATAACATTAACTTTAATTAAATTTTATATCAACAAAGGAATATGTGGTAACAATAGAATTCAATTTACTATATTCCTTCTCTATCTTTGGCAATGGCTTTTAAAAGGAATTATTTTAAGTGCATTCTTAAAAGAATAATATTAAAATAATTTAATATTGAATGCATTATTCTGATATGCATATAATGGATTTCACATATATGTAATAATTGTACTTATAACTACTGGGAGAAAGCCTGGAAGTCTATTTTTTTCTTTTTGTTTGCATTTTTACTTTCTCATTCTTTTTTACCATCTTTATATTAATTTGTATCATCTTTACCTTTGTTTCAAAACTTTTTATTAAAATATATACAAAGAAGAATAACTATTTGATGATGCATCAGACTAAGTTTAAGTGATATAACTTTGTGGTATAACACAGTTTAATTTACAGTGATTTCCCCCCATTAAAGTTGTGGGAAATACATACACATTACGTTTGAGTTTGTTCTGTAGCATAATTAGAAAAAGAAACTTCTTATGGTAGCTAAAAATTATGGCAGACTACAAGAAGTAACATCCTCATGTTTATTTACATTTAAGATTTCATTTCCTGTTTCCTGTATGCATGTCCAATTTCTCTGTAGTCTACATGATTGTATTTATTATTTCAATTTATGTAGCTTCTCATCTCAAACACATGTCAGAGTGCCTCACAAACAATTAACATTGTGCATCCTTTGTTATCCTTTTTGCAGATATAACCTAACTCTCCCACAGCTTCCCCCTCCTCCCTTGTATGGTTAGCTATGCTATGGTTGCACAGCCACCAAAGATGCTGTTGCATACAATTCATATTCTTCACACACACACCAGGGCACTATGTGATCTCAACACATTAATAAAGATGTCAGAAGTGTATTTTGATATTGGATAAATGTAATATCTAAGGTGACCAACTTTTTTACAATGAAAAGGAGGACAAAACACGTTCTACTGTCCAAAATGCTAAGGTGACCAACTTTTTTACAATGAAAAGGAAGACAAATAAATTGGAAAAAATATATCGTAAATAAAAGAAATATTTTATTCATTGCAACAATAATACACTAAAATATGATATATGCATAATAAAAACATTTGCAACATTTTATATTGCAATTATGCTTACATGCCTGTTAATTATTATTTAAATGAGTACTTTTCCATTGAATTAATATTTTTGTCAATGTATCTTCTAACAATATATTGGAAATAACTGAACAAGAAATATCCTTCATATTGAATTTTACGGCAAGTGCTGCAGCTAGAGTATCAACATTCAATCTCGATTTCTCACTTGTCGAAAAATCATTGGCAATTGAAAAAAACTCTTTCAACTGCTGCATTAGTTCCAGGGCAGCACAACGTAAATTGAACAAGTATAAATAAATGTTCACATGGAATATGTTCATTTTTGAAATGGCTGAAAATATCCACCCATCTTTTATCAATTTCAACATGTTGATTTTCCCATTGTATTAATTTTTCAGAATTTAAATATACATTCAGTCTTCTAATTTCTTCAAAGAGACAATTGTCGTCTATTTTAATGTCTAGCATTTCTTTAGATAAAAATTCAACACAAGATTCAATATCTGTTCAATATACTTGCGATGAAGTAAAAAAAAACACCATTAAAAACTGTTTAATAAAATACGTCACATAACGCGCAACAGATTAGCCTTCAAATATCAAAAAGGAGGACATGTAGGAGGACACTTTTCGAGGGAGGACAGAACTTACAAAAGAAGGACTGTCCTCCCTAAAGGAGGACGGTTGGTCACCTTAGTAATATCAAATTGTTCAGTTGCTTCCCTCCAAAAGAAAGAAAAGGAAATTAGAATTTAATTGCTTTGGATTTTTTTTCTTAGCTTCACCCAAAGTATACTTACTAGGTTATTTGAAATATTGTGTGTTTATTTATTTTCTATGCCAGACTTCCTTGCAAGGTGTACAATATAAATACCAGCCTTTTTATCCTCACAACAATCCCATTAAAATGCCTCTAATAGATGCCTTCTGACCCATTATATTTCTTGACTGAGAACATTCTTGATACCACATCACTCACATTGATCTCTAGTCCAGAATTACACATATATTCCTGTATTTCATTGCTAAATACATGTGAAACAGATTTTGCACTTAAAATCAGCTGCAACACAAATAGAAACTGTTGCAAATCTTTCTTTTGTTTGCTTAAATGTGGGTGTCTTTGCTGTAGAAACTGCCCACATACCTATGAACAGGCTAGAGCTCTTCAACGTCCAGAGCACAAGTAGACAACCTACAAATAGATAATGTTAAACTACAGGATTCAGTATGTCTCAACATTAGCCAAGCTAGCTTGAACCACCTGGCATTTTATTTTATTATATTATTTTATTAATTGATTATATAATTATTCTCTTTTATTAGTTGTATTGTGGCTGAGTAAATACAAACATACTTTTCAAATAGATATTTGAAGTTACAACTGCCGAAACATCTTTGGGAGATATGTATGCAAGCGAGATTCGAACAGCTTGACACAATGGTCAGATATGGGAGATTCCATTCCTTACCCTACAATGGACATCTGCATTTGCGGAGCGGCAGAGGTAGAAGACCTGGCTCATATCCTATTTGATTGTTGCCTGTATAAGACGGTGAGAGACAGGTACCTTGGTCTATATACCAAACAAATGACCCATTGGGATCCCCATATCAAACCAACTTACTTTATGCGCGGCCAGAATCTGAAAATAACATTTAGCACAACACAGTACTTAAGCAAAATGGTTCAGTTGAGATCGGCATATGTGGGACTGATTGGGGTAGATTGTAGGAGTGATACCGAAATATAATTTTATTATATTTTATTTATCTATGTATTAAATAATTGTATTTTATTCCAATTTCATTTTGAATTGTATTTTATTCAATTCCATTTTAAATTGTTTTTTTTTATCAGATTTTAGTAATAATTTGTTTCTGGAACTCTGCAGTGACTGGAACTCCTTTCATCCTTGCTCATGGTTATGTTATTGCTTAACAGCTCTTCGCCTTTCATGCTTTTAATATAACGCATGATCATTGTATGGTTTGTTCCACCCTTCCAATTTGACATTCCCTCAGTGGGCTCAACTGCAGTTCCTAGAGTTGGCAAACTATTTGTGGGTTGGGGAATCTGGAGAGTTGCATCTCCTGACGCATCTGGGAGGCCTTGAAAAGTGTTGTGGCTGAAAATTTATATGGCTATCTTGCTTGCTAGGTGTAGGCCAAAGAAGCATTAACCAAAGTCATACTCTCTTCCCAAAATATATATCAAGCACGTGTGCTCTTTCGTTTAAAGATTTATGTATTTTGATTGATCTTTTTAGAAAGTGTTGAAGTTTTAAACTAGATTATCTGCTAGAGACTTTTGTCTCCTTTCCCTGCTTTTTTGTTATAGTATCAATTAATTTTTATTTATGTCAAACTAAGTCTCAAGGTTTTTTTTCTCCTCACCGAATTTCTGGAAATTAGAGAAACCCTTGCTGGCAGTACACTTAGCATTTCTTTTCTCAGTACTTAAAGGTAATTGAATTTTCATTTGTTCTGAATTCTATTACTGGCCTGTAATCAGCCCTTCACAATTTATTTTTGTCCTTGATTTGGCCAAAGTTCCTCTTAAATTAATTTCAGTGTAAATTGAAGTGTTTCTGGTAAATTCAGCCTGTTGTACAAGTAAATGCTTTGTATACAGTATGCTACTTACAAAATATAGAACCAAAAGTTCTTATAATTATTTCATACCCCAGACTGCCCCAGGAATATTAGTCAAAAGTTTTCCCATTAGCTTTTGTTTATTATCAGTTGTAGACAAAGTTAATAATGATTTGTCTCACAAAGTTTCTGTCTCTGTGGATAATAATGAAGTGGAAATAACTACTTAATGAGATCTACCTCTGAGCAATGGGTCAGAAGATAGGACAAGTGTTTGTCAATTAGTATTAGAAAAGGAAATAAGTTAAAATACACCAAAAAGAGCCTATTTTGAATGGAGCTCAACATGTCAATGTAGTTTTCTTGGCAATAACACCAAAGTGGTCTGCCACCGTCTTCTTATGAACAGTATTTTTTTACTTCCCTATCTAACCTGTAGCTCAGGTATATCTAATGTATTGTGTCCAAAGGCTAATTCGGTCCAGTCTTGCTTAACTTTTTGAAGGCACATATTACCCTTGTAGGCATTGCTTTTTACACAGTCATCTTCTTCACTATTGCAACCTGTGGAATCACAGATATATGCTGGATCAGTGCATTCTGAAAAACAGCTTTGCTGTACAGGTAGTCCTCGACTTACAACAGTTCATTTAGTGACTGTTTGAAGTTACGACACCACTGAGAAAGGTGACTTATGACCATTGCAGCATCCCCATGGTCACGTGAGTTACAGTTGGATGCTTGACAACTGACTCATATTTATGACAGTTGCAGTGTCCTGGAGTCATGTGATCCCAAAAGTCAATGGGGAAACCAGATTCACTTAACAACTGTGTTACTAGTTTAAGAACTGCAGTGATTCACTTAACAAATGTGGCGAGAAAAGTCATGAAATGGGGCAAAACTCACTTAACAACATAAATTTTGGGCTCAATTGTGGTCGTAAGTTGAGGACTACCTGTATTCAGTTGAGAAGATATGATGCTGAATTGCAGAAATTGATTTCTGATTTTCTTCTCCAATTTGTAGTATATATAATCCCTCTGCATTTTCTTGCAGAGAAATTATTAAGATAGAATATAATATTTTCTTTTTAAACGACTATTTAGGATTGTAACTAAGTTCAATATAAGATATAATAAGTACATGAGATAATTAAATATACAGAATATTTAGGTATTCTTCCTAAAATCACTTTTTGGTATCTTTACTGAAGTATTTCATTTGGATTGGTTTCAATTTTCTTTGTCACAGATGACCAGTTTTCCTTACTTTTTAGATCAGAGAGTTTGGTGCAGTTGCTTTATGATCTCGTTAGCTGTTGCAGAAATTGTCACATGAAGGTTATCAGTTGAATTGTTAAATTAAAACAATTGTGCATTGTTCAGCTAGGTTTGCTAAGATTATATGACATTGATCACCAAAATTCATTATAGTTGGCATCCAAACTTAACAATAATTACTTCAGTTTTTGATTGCTAACAAGAAGAGGCTTCAAATTCCTGATATTATTTTACAAATTCCCATAAAGTTTCATCATGCTGATTCCATAGAGAAGAGATTCTGCAAGTATTTCATATCAGTACTTTTATATATTGTCCTTCTGCACCAAAGAATCCACTAATAATGACAGAGGTTTTATTGTGCTGTAGTTTTCCCATAATATTAAGAGAAAATGATGTCTACTTTTTAAAGGTACATTTAAAACTATGGTCAAGATGACATGCTTTATGCATTGTAAAGTCATACCAATGTACCTTTTATTGTTATTCAAAATGTGATAGCTGTTCATGTTGCAGTGAAGCTGTCAACACAATTAATGTTTCTGATGTCTTTTGTAACCTTGATAGTTGAAGTTACTTAATTATGAACCATTGGTTTCTATTTTCATACACACTTTTCATTTTTGTTTACAATTGTCAAGGATTGCAGTAAAAATAACCACTAACTGAAAGTTTTATTAGGATGTTGATTTGATTTTCATCATTTCATCAAATGCCAGCAGTAAATGCTATTCTCTCATGAGTGTCTTTGCTCCACAGATGTAACACATAAATTTCCTTTGTGTTGTTAACTGTTAGGGGAGCAGGGGGGAAAATTACTCTTGAGTACATACTATATTGTAGGGCAGGGATATAAAATCCTTGCTTTCAGATGGCACTTCCTGGAGGTCTTCTTTTAAAACAATGCACAGTATTTCAATTTATTTTATATTAAAACCTCTAAGATTTTGCTTAGTCCTGTTGTTACAAGAATATACAATAAGAGAAAAATAAGCCATGTATGTGTCTTACTTTTGTTAGAGAAAGAAAGCAAATAGCCCCGTCTTTTTAAACTAAAGCAAGTGAATGGCAAAGCATAGATTTCATTATTAAATTTTGGTTTCATTTATTGCTTACGTATTTTTACAATGCACATGTAAAGGTTATTGTAGCAAATGATTTTTGGAGCTTAAAATAAAATAATGGAGTTTAGAATGTATCTAAAGCATAAGTAAAATTATCCTCAAGAATTTTGAGGAGTTGGTGATTGCAGGAAGAAATAGCAAGTTTTCAAAAGAGTATTTGCCTTTCTCATAATTGCACATCTTTGTTCCTGTATCTTGCTTTCAAAAGCAATTTGACATTAAAAGGTAAAAAGAAAGAACAGTGCGCTGAGATAACATTAATTTCCTTTCTCTACTTTTACAAGTCTGAAATAGTGTTCATTATTTGGCAAAGTTCTGTTTGTATATTAGTGCTTCATCTCCAAGGAGTTCAGAATTTTTTTGCTTTTGCTTTTAATCTAAAACATAATTTTCTGAAGGTCATGAGTGTTGTTTTAAGGTAATGTGTTATGTCTATATTAATTTTCAGCAGATGAAAACAAAGAAGTATTGAAAGAAGTTCTTTTGATATTTTTAATTTAATGTTCCCAATCACAATTCACTTCCCAACCTTCTCGCAACCAAATAAGTAAAAGAAAGGATACAGAGCAGAGTTTTTGGAATGTTTTCCAACTCCTTAAAATAGCCTTGGATCAAATGACTAGGAAGGAAGTGGGAGGGGCTTGCTGACTTATTCCGTCTCACAGGAATGCATTGGGGATTTTTTTTGAAATTTTCTATCCTTTACCTAATCCAGCTAATTTTCAAATTTAGCCGTTCTCTTGTTGGCTTTGACTACCATACCAAATTTGATCCCATTCTCTTTTTTCTTTTAGCGAGGGGTGGTGGTGGAGTTATCCTGCTGATGGACAGACAGATGGACCGCAAGAGCCTTGAATGCTTTTGCATAATATGTTTCCAACATTCCATTGAGTTGGATAGCATAACAAGATAAGGACAGAATGCTGAACATGGTTTCAAGATGTTTTCCCCCCAGTCTTTTAATAATAGCACCACTCTGAGTCCCATTCCTTTGTGCTTTTGAAGGTTATCCTGTGAGTGGATAAAAGGCGAGAGGCCTGAAATCCTTTGCAAAAGTTGTTTCTAAACCGTTAAATTGAAAATATTAAAAAGGGTACATCTAAATTCTGCATGGAAAGTGTATTCTTTTAGAACTTGATATAAAAGCTGCTTTATTTATTCAAATGAAAATTACGTTGTCTAGCAATGCTTTTCAGCAATTTGCCAAGGCTAAACTGTTTTGTCTTTCTTTTTGTTGGTGTTTTTCTCTCTCCCCACATTGCAGCTTTTAATGAGAGATCACCAGTTCATATATTTTTCTTTAGCTGCCTCTGGCTTTTGATGCTCTTCATGTTTTCTGACTTGTAGCCCTAGGGTTTACTTAAAAATCTCTCTGATTAATAGTATTAAATAGCATTATGAATGTTTTCATTTTTGTTCCTGAATGTTTGTCATTTTCAGCTAGAGATCATGAGATTCTTAATGAATGTCATGATGGTTTAATTCTCAATTCCATCACTTAAAATCAAACAGTTGATTAAAATGAGGACTTATAAATATTTCTGAATAAATATTTACTAAAATCAATGTGATGAATATTTTCTTTGCTACCTGCCAGGCTTCTACACCAGTGTGATTTTTAAAAAAATGTTATTTTATTCCTATAACAAAACCATATAGATGGTTATCATGTGCAAAGCACATATTTCATTTTAAGGAGAACATGGGTACTTTTACAAAAGTAAAAGGATTGGTAGTTGCTTGGTACTGATTTAGAAACATGCCCATTGATCTGGAAAACAGATAAAGTAAATAAGGGTATGCCTGGATGCCAGAAGTTATAGGCATTCTCAGTAGTTAGCTTTCCAATAAATGAATGCTTTGTTCTTATCACACTCCCCATAGAGCCTTTTGTGAGCATACCTACCGGTATTATACAATCTCAAAATTTCAAATAGTGATTACTGCTAGTTAAGATACCCTATAGCAAAATTCAGATTCTTGGCAAGCTTTGTCTGGATTTTCATTTAAATAGACTGTTTTCTCTAGGATTTACTACAAAGAACAAGTGGCAGTATTGGATGAATAATTCTAATTAACCATTTATGTTTCCTTATGAGAGTTAAACAATTTATTTCATTTGCTTTTTTTAATTATTCAGGGTGGTCCACAGAATGGCAAAACCATATGAATTTAACTGGCAGAAGCCAGTGCCTTCCTTTCTACAGGATGGAGCTATTTTTGACAGATACGAAGAGGTAAGGAGCTTATAGAGTATCTGGAAATACAGCTGGAAGCTGCATTCTGAGGGCAAATAATAGAAATCTGTTTCTGGTCATTACTGCATCAGAGAAGAATATCAAACACCACCTTTTTCTGAAAGTAGACAGTGTGCAAGATAGGGTTAAAAAAAGACTCATTTTAAGCTAAACCTAACTTAAGAATCCTAGTGGCCATGATACAGAGAAGAAGAAAAACCAAATTAGAACTGTTCTCTTCCTCCAGAGTCCCACTCTCTAAGAATTATAACTAATACTAATCCATATTATATATCTCTATATAAAGATTTTGAATGATTGTTCCCCTTCAGCAAACAGCCTTGGAAATGATAATAAACATTCCCATTCAACTTGGTGAGTGTTCATGTATTTTAAAATGTTATTTTATGAATGCTCAGCAATTGAATTCCTACTTTTTTGCCATCCTTTTAAAATTCCTCATTGAAAAATGCCTGGAAAGAAAAGAATGTCCATAGACCACAGTGTAATGAAGTTCAGAAAGCCATAGAATCGAGGACAAATATATATATATATATAATATATAGGCAAGGGAGATAATTCAGTGATTTGCGTAAACGTAAAAGGATAAAAAGAGGTCATCTCAAGGAATGTGAGAGGGAACATATTGCACTTCAAAAGATTAAAATGCAGAATGTTCTTTTATTTAACCATGGGATCTGCATTCCTTTTAGTAGTAGATAGTTTGTTTAACTGAATATAACTGTCTGGCATTGTTTGATACTTTAACATGCATAAACGGAATCTCAAACATTTGATAGATTAGCTGAACATTCTCTTTAATATGACAAGTAAGTAAAAGGCTGAAATCCCATACCCTCTTTGGTGATACGGTTACCCCATTTTCTTAGCTCTTTAAATAAAAAAGGTACTTTTAAAGATTTAAGGTCTGCTAAGTGTCAGCGTTCTAAATACCATGCATGAAATCAATCAGAGACCAAGGCAGAATCATCCTTAAAGTTCCAATTTAATCATACAGGCATGTTGGCTCTTCTGTCGAATTCCAACTCTGATCTTCTTCCTGGAATTCCACCCAGTTGAAAGTTCATGATCTATCCCCACACCCCATAATCCATCACAAGTTCCAATCATCATCTTCCACGCTGGCATCTACACCCCTCTGCTTCCGGTCAGGTGTCGAGGTGCGGAGACAAAAGATGACCTTGAGCTTCTAGAAAGAATGACAACAATACATTCCACAATCCTACTCCTTTCTATTCCCCCCTCCCAACTACTACACTAATGAAACAGCATAGGAAATTAATAGAAAGTGTGGCAGGCCAAAGATCCTAAAAGAAACATAACTACAGGCCTGACACTAAGATTGTTGCAAATCTCATTCCCAATAATTGTAGCATACAATAAGAAAATGTAAGGAGCTTGCTGAATGATTTTTGCTTAGAAAAATATGTTCCAGTATTATTTCCTCATCCCAAATATAAAAAAATATCTATCAGGTATTAGAAATATACAGACAATCTTTTCCAATAGGATGCAGTGCTTTAATACATGTGGAGGGAAATTATTTCCATGACACAAACCAAACGTCATATGTAATTCCTATGCAGGAATCAAGCAGACTGTTGCACTGAATGGTAGACGTGGGTAAACTTCCAACAGTTGCAATTTTACCTTGGATACAGTTTGTAAAATGGGTGGTTTCTTCATATCTCAATCAGAGAAATTTCCCAGTAATTGTTTTAAACAAAAAAATGGAATGAAATGTCAGATTTAGAAATCTGTCTCCAAAAATATCATTGGTGAGAACCCATCCCTGCTAATCTCTGGTGTAGAATACCCAAGTTCATGAGAAAAAGTGGTGGTCGTGGTGGGGATGATGACAATTACGTGCCATCAAGTTGTTGTCAACTCTTAGACTTTCTTCATGATGTCCCTTACTTAATCCTTCACCTTTTTCAACAATGCATCCATCACTGAGTCCATCCATCTTGCTGTTGGTTGCCTTTTCTTCTTTTTCCTTCTACTTTTCCCAGCATTACAGTTTTCTCTAGATTATGGATTCTTGCATAATGTATCTAAAGTAGGATAATTTGAGCCTGGGGAAAAGGTGAGCTACATCCTTAAGTCAGTATATAAATCTACTAGGACCTAAGAATATTTCTTCGTAGGTAAAAGCTGTAAACTTAGTAGAGTACTTCAAGATCATACTGTTAACTCCATTGAGTAACATTTCTATAAAGGTCATGTTGCTGCTTTAGTTATTCATTTAACGTATTTTCTCTCTGAAATTTTTTGAAAAGGTGGATAATTTGGATTCTAAATTCTTTCTTGCAGACCTGAGTATTTTAGGTTTCTCTTTCAACAGGAATCTTCTGTTTTTGAACCAGGCTGCCTCTTTAAAGTCGATGAATTTGGCTTTTTTCTATCATGGAAAAGTGAAGGAAAGGTAAAATTTACAATGATCACATGATTGATTGATTGATTTTTGCTTCCTCTAACTGTTCTAGTGAGAGGCATTCTTTCCATATATTAGGGCCTTAGATTATAATGCTCTAGTCTGTTGTTGAGACAGCTCCTGTAATATCCTGCTACTACTATTGCATTGCTGTATGGGGATTATGGGAATTGAAACTGAACAACTAGAGGACACCAGACTAGTTAAACTTATTAAAGGTATAATGATAAAGAAATATTCCAAAGATTGTAATATTGGTTTGAAGGGAAGAAAATAATTTTCTGCCAATAATTTAGTTCCATCCATTAATAAGAAAAAGGAAAAAATGCATTTATGGATAGAAGGTGGTGTGTGTGTTGTGTGTGTGTGTGTGTGTGTGTGTGTGTGTGTACACTTGCAATCCTTGTTCTATATCTTCTAGCCATTCTCTACTTACCTCAGGTTGTACCTGTATAGCAACAACTCATTTTTTCCCCTCTCATCTAATAATTCAGTATTGATCTTGCCACATTTTATATAGTTGAATGCAGGAACTTATGATAGGGATGAGTGTGAATGAAGTTGCTGAATTTATTTTCTCTGGAGGTAATGAAACCTTGGCCAGGTGTTATTGAACTCCACCACCTAGCAACTCTCACCATTAGCACTGTGGAGTTCCTGGAAGAACCTCTGAAGAGCAAAAAATTCCCCACCTTTCCACAGATGTCAGCCCTATCAGATAGACCAAACAGGAAACATGGCCAAATAAACCAATTCTGCTTTGTTGAAAGCAGAATTAACAGGACCTTGTAAGTCTGAAAGTACAATTCTTGCACCATCACCGGTATAGCCCGATAACTTTGGGAGGGTCCCTTCTGAGCCTCTTACTTTGCCCATTATGCATCAGGAGTGATCACTGTGTTGTGATCACTCCCTCCTCATCAGACCTCATCCACCATGACCAATGGTCAGATATGATGGGATTTAGAGTCTGACAAATTCTAGAGAGCACAGGTTTTCCATGTTTGTTTTTGCTGACATTAATATAATATATACTGCCTGGTATTAATTAAGATTGTGTATTTTTAAATGCTTAGCTGTTGGTGCATTTTCTATTTCAAGATACATGACATTGGCTGTTTGGCATTTATGATGTTCGTTTCTTTTCCAGGAAGGGCAAGTTTTAGAATGTTCCCTGATCAACAGTATTCGCTTTGGAGCAGTACCAAAGGTATTTCTGTAGTTTTGTTTTAAAGTATTGTTTTAAACAATTGGTATTGGCTTGAGGCCCAGGAATGGAAATTATCTTCTATTTCAAGAACCTGTAAAGTCTTTGCACCCTTAAGGGGCAATGACTTTTTAATTTTGAAAAACTGGGCTGTAGAAACTAACTTTTGGTGAAGATCAGATAATTTAGAAGTATTTACATACAAAATATATATTACACCCATAGATCTGAGTTTTCTTAGTGGCAAATATTGAAGCATGTGCTGAAATTTTCCCATGTAAATCTCTGGCACTAAGAAGCTCTATCCTGATGCTTGCATTGTATCACAATCATTTAAAAATAAAATACAGACCTTAAATCAAGGGTTCTTGATTCAGAATACCTTCAGACATTGATGGCTATGATCAGGATAATAATAAGTATTTTAATATACATTTGTTCTTTGGGATTCTGATTAAGATGGTACCATCCAAATAGGTTTTCTTGAATGGGATCAATAAACTGGAAGCTTCTACATCAAAATGACATGATTGTGTTTGAGCAGGCTATCTGAAATTTATCTCTTTCCTTACCCCTGGCTTTTCCCTAGTCTGTTGGGGCCACAGAATAATGATAAATTTCACAGGCTAATACTTTTTCATTCATGCTTCTAACATACTTTCCCCTTCTGCAGTGGGAGTATTGGTTAGTTTAGCTAGTGGTAGAAAGATAACGCCTTCTGTGAATCTAAATTGTATTCATACATTCATCCAAAGGCAGACAGATACAATATAGTCCAATGTTTATATTTTTTTATTGTGCCTTTATTATGTTTAAATAACTCAAGGCAGTGAACCTAATGTTCTTTCCTCCTCCTGTTTTCCCTCAATCTTAACCTCGTTAGGTGGTTGGGCTGAGAGAGAGTCACTGGATCAAAGTTACCCAGCCAATTTTCATGCCTAAAGTGGGACTAGAACTCACTGTCTCCTCAGAGAATGTAACCTAATCCTGTAATGATTAGTTGACCGTAGGTGATGAAATTTTCCTGTAAATGCAAAACAGTTTGTGAAAGCTAAATTTAATGTTACTTGAAAATCAACATTGCTCCCAGACAAATTACTCTTTGAAGTAATGGGAATAAATAATCCTTCCCACCCCCCATTTCATTTGGTCAAGCAAACTAGAGTGTAAGTAAAACTTTACTTGAATGCTAAATATGAAGCAAGTGGCTCCAGAATATGCTTTGTCTTTGTAAGTCTTTTATATGGACTTATTTTTAAAAGATCCCATGATCTCAAATGATCTCATTTGAATAAGGAATAGAAGCCACTGATTTATTCCTAAGATATTTTCTCCAACTTGGTGTCTCCCAGATGTTTTGGTATTATATGCTGTCTGTGATTATGGAGAGTCTCAATCATCCAGGTCATGATTGTCCCAAAGGTGCTTTTTCAAGAGGCAACTGGACTTTCTGATTTTTCTTTGAAGACAGAACTGAAGAAGCTTCTTAGATGAGAAGGAGACGTCTTCAAAGAAAAGCCAGAAAGCCCAGTTGCCTCTTGAAAAAGCACCTTTGGGACATGCTGTCTGGGGAAATTTTGAGAGTAGCAGCATATCTGGAAGGTGTCAGTTGGGGAAGTATCCTAAGTAAAGTAAAAGTATCCTTTTTTCTCTCTCCAATAATTATAATCGGAGTATTTCACTTGGGTAAGGTTACTGCACCCAGAACCCAAGAATTATTGTTACTACTTCACAGGCAGAATGTAAATAAACCCCTATCAGTTAACTTATGTGACTATGATCTGTGTATACTATTACCTGCCTAAGTAGAAAATGAAATACTTCTAAACATGTGCTTGGAATAATGGCAAAAATATAAAGAAGGTAAATAGGAATAAGAAATGCTTATGGGTGAAAATGAACAATACATTTTCTTTTCTTTTTTTTAATCCATGAGGGTTTTTTTTTCAAGCAATTAATTTTGTCCAACAGGATCCAAAAATATTAGCTGCTCTTGAAGCTGTCAGTAAAGCAGAAAATGAACTTGAAGGACGAATAGTTTGTGTCTGTAGTGGCACTGACCTGGTGAACCTCAACTTCACGTACATGGTAGCGGAAAGCACTGAAGACGCTAAGGTACTGCAGCTAAAGATAGCTTTGGTGTTTTGTGGCATTATTGTTCCATGTAAATCCCTAGTATTTAAGAGGTTGGCAAGTATTAATCTAAACACAGATCTTTTGACATCAATGGCAAAAATGAGCTAATCCCTCAGCTGAATTGGTGTGCTGCTTTTCAAATTATCTGGGTGTTTTTTCTGTATGGGGAAAAATGTGTGACAATTAGGAAATGTGTAGATGTGTGATAAGCAATTACACAGCAGTGAGAGATGTAATCTCTAACCCTTAGAATTAGAAGTCATGAGGACTGACTTCAAATTTATATACAAGATCATAATCTGCACTTTCTTAAAAAAATATTGTGTTTAATGGTAGGAAGGGCTGTACAGTAAGGAAGGATAAACTGTCTGATATTTGATTAATGGAAGTAACAAAACAAAATTCAGCCACTAAATTGCTGACCCTAAGTTTAGGGTCCTTGAAAGTATGTGTGTGTGTCTATGTCTGTGTGTATTCCATGCAAACTGCTTATCCACGTTACAGAGGCAGAGTGGCAGAGCAATTTTTACAGCTGCTGTTTTCCTTCTTCACTTATGGAAAAGTGGTAATAAGACAGTTCAGAAACATGTTCAAGGTGGATCAGGTGATGCTCTGAATTCATTAGATCCCAAAGCACTTTTCCCAGAACTGCTCTAGTATTAGAAAGAAACACTATAGTTGCTCTGCATGAAGTAGAAAGATTATATTCTCAAAAAGATGCTACTTCAGGGACTTTTGAGTAAGTGCAGATAATCTGCCAGAAGAAAGAGAAGCTTAATTTAATGTCCATGATAATTTAATAGCATCTTAAACCAAAGAAGGTTTTACAAAACAACGATCAACCTTTAATACACAGCATTACATTTTCACGTTTACTTCGAATAAGAAGATAAGAATATATTGTTATGAAAACATTATTTATAGACTTTAAGATATAGCAAGTGTTGTTTATTGTAAAGTGCTCCAGTTTTTGTTATTTTAAAGGACAGCTGCATAATAGTGTTGTTTTCCAATATTCCAATATTTGAGGGGTTGTCACAAAGAAAAGAGGGTCAACCTATTTTACAAACCATCAGAAGGCAAGAAAAGAAACAATGGATGGAAACTAATCAAGGAGAGAACCAACATAGAACTAAGGAGAAATTTCCTAATAGTGAGAACTATTGACCAGTGGAACAGCTTGCCCTTGGAAATAGGGTGTGCTCCATCTCTCAGGGCTTTTAAGAAAAGACTGGACAGCCCCCTGTCTGAAATGGTTTAGGCTTACATGCTTGAGCAGGGGGCGAGAATACCTCCAAGGTCCCTTCCAGCTCTATTTTGATTGATCTTTATATGTAAAAATAATATTTTATAACAGATTAAGTGAGAAGCATGAGGTTCTTCAGGTGTTGGATTACAAATTATCCAGTATCAATTTCCCAATAATAAAACAAGTCAGAAATGATATTTCAAGGACGTTAGACAATAGTATATATGAAGAAATCTAAGAATTGCATAATTCAAGGATTAGCATTGAATATTAAACTCGGTTTGAAAAACCTGGCAGTTCCTAGATTCTGCCTGAGGGTATATTTTCCCAGGGAACAGAGAATAAAGGCAAATGCAGATATAGGCTGTCCTAACAGAAGTTCTTCCAGTAAAGAAAAACCTTGTATAACATTGATTTGAAATAGGGTTTAAGGATAGTGAGTTAATGAATTTTGAAGAGTCGGGTACTCCTATATCTTACGAAACAAAGTCTTTAACTAAACTCTGTGTGCAACAAACAGTAGCCAAGATGAGAATGTGGGTAAAGTAACATTTCACTGCTGCTTCTCTATTTGGTAACAGAGTTTCTGTTTTTGATAGGCTCTTCTTACATATTTTTAGCTACATCTGTTCCAGAATATTAGGTTGTCCTTTGTAACAATGCAAACCAGCCCCCTTGATGTTTCCTTGCTTTATGCCTCTCGTTCTGCTCTCCTAGACTTTTCAGAAATCATATTAATTTGAAATTTGAAATTGCATTTTCACATTCATGTATTTTTTCCAAATGTGTGATACCACTTTAACATATTCATCACGTTAGATCGAGAAGGCTTTGGACAATCATTCTGCATTGGTGTGAATTATTTGTCAGAGTATATTTCTGTACAGAAAGTGCATCCAAAATACTCATGCACACTTATGTCAAAATTTGCAAGATTGAAACTGAAGCTGCTTTTAAATATGCTTGGTGAATAAAGTGTGTGTTTGTTTGTTTGTTTGTTTGTTTGTGTGTGTGTGTGTGTAACATGCTCAGTATACAACATACTCAGCCTATATTTTCATATATATTGAATAGCTATGGAAAAATTTATGTTTGTGCATTTTTTTGAGTTAAATTGCTTGTCCTCAAATCCACTGCTGCTGAACAAAGTTTATTTATCACCTGAGAAAGTAAATTAAAAAATTTAGGACTAGAGCACAGATAAGATGCCCCAACATTTGCTTGAGTCTAGATGATTGTTAATCTTCAGTGGTAAACTCTTTTGGGAATGGTATTATTTGTTTTCTTTGTAAGACATGCACAAGTAATAAACTTAATAATAGTAGATACAAGATAAACTGAAGATAAGATTTTCAAAACTGAAACCAGAATGGTGTACATAGGAACTGAGAAGGTGTGAAAAGCTGAAGTGGACAGCCATTTATCCAAAAAGGTAGAGACCCTATAGGGTCTCCTGTTTGAGCAGGAAGTTGTAATGTAATGTTTCATCCCAATTTTATCTTCCCATCCCAGCCTGGTTAGTCAGAGGCAGTATGGCAGATCCTGTGGGTTAAAGAATTTTGACTGGTGGGATCCAAGAAGAGACATTTCTTTGCCATTACCCCTGCCTTCTGGAACACTTTGATCTCAGAGATAAGGCAGCCTCCACCTCTCCCGGCCTTCAGAAAGAACTGATCCTACTATTTGGTGTGGAGGTCAAAGAGTGATATGCGATCTTTGGAAGGGTTGGTTTTGTGAGGGTGCTCTCTTATTAATTTATCTTATTAACTTTATAACTCTTGTAGCCCTATCTTTTAAATTTTGTTTTTATCTTTGTTCTTATTTATGCTTTTATACTGTGTATTTTTTTTAATTGCAGCCATTTAGTTGAGATGGGTGGTATAGAAATGTCATAAATAAATATCTGTAAGCTGCTGTTTCTATTTGTGATGCACTTCTTCTCATACTTTTCTGAAGCAAAGAAGGTATTTATTTTTAAAACTGATGTATATTAGTTTGAACTGTGTAAAATTTCTGCAGCACATATAGAAGGTAACCAACTGGAAGGAAACTGTTTTGTTACAGTCTGAGATGAGATAGGATGGATTCAAATTCTGCTTGATATCGCCTGATGATGGCATTAATTGTACCATAAATGTGTAAAGTCATTGAGTAAAGTATGTATGTAAAATTGGAGATATCTTATTTTGGATTTTTAGATAGCCAAAGAACTTACTTTGTGGTGTTTATAGGTTATGGTATGAAATGTGTATGGATGGAGAAGTCCAAGCAGAAAGGGTAGATTATATAAAAATGGGATTATAATTAGTACTCTCCTTGCTTACTTTTTTAGCTGTTCTATGCATTCAGAGCTTGTTCATGGGAGATATCAGTTTTTACACAATTATTAATTATGAAAAGAGGTAATAGAGTATTTATAAGGTAGCTACAATATTGGTAGATATTAAATTGTGGATTCAGAATTCTCTACTTCTTCATGTGCCACTTCTGTAAAGTCCAGGTCTCCATAATTTATTTTCTTAAAATCAAGGTTGCAATATTATTTTAGAGAAATATCAACATATTTTTCTTCCCCAATTTCTGGACAATTCTGCAACTGTATTATATTCCGAACCTCTGCTGACACCTGGTGGTGCAACTTTGGAGAAGTGTATAAATCTTTCATTTTTAAAACACAAGAGGCTACTTTTTTTTTAGACTTTATTTTAGTTTTTCATATGCTGCAAAAACCCTTGCTTTTTGTAATGGGAGATTATTTTGACAATTTTGTATTTGTACTTCAAATATATGAATTCATTATCATGATTTACAGAAGAGAACTTATCTGTATAAAACAAGCTTTTTTCAATAGGAGAAAGTCAGAGAGAGAGAATTGTTTTCTTATTTGACTGAATAGTAATTAGCATATAAATCCTAATTTGTAACTATCAATTAGTTAATATAGTTTATAAATTAGTTAGCTCTGAATGTCATCAAACATCTGGGAGGGGGGAAATTATTAGATATTTCTACACATGGAAGTCCCAGCAAAAATTGCGCCAAATGTCTACTGATAAAACTATCATTGATCTTTTGCCCTTGCAGGTAGTCCTCAGTTTATCTCAATTGGCACCAGAATTTCAGTCTCTAAACAATGCAGGTGTTAAGTGAGTCATCATGTGACTGAACCAATTTTATGTCTTTTCCTACAGTTGTTAAGCAAATCATATGATTTTTAAATGAATCTGGCTTCTACAATTGATGCTACGTGTCAGAAATTGGCTAATCTTGCAAACTGCTATCACATGATCACAAGAAACTGTGATTGGTTGTAAATGCAAACTAGTCGGCAAGTCCCTGAGTTATAACCACATGAGCTGGAGGATAGTGTGATAGTCGTAACTTTAAGGACAGGTCATAAATCATTTTTTAAAATACTGTCATTAAACGGCATAAATTGAGAATTACCTGTAATTGATTGAGAATGTGGTCCAATGACATCATCATAGAAATGAGCTATTTATGCATTAAAATGATTTCCAATTTTAAAAGTATACAAAGTTTGGAATGGAGAACCCCGTCAATAAATCTCATTCTTTCTTCTCTTCCTTCCTCTTTGGTAACTGGATTCCCAACTTTATTAATTACTGTATGTTACAAGTATTCTAATAGTAACCCTGCTTATACCAATTTAATTTATACCAATCTAGAAAGGCTCTGTGCTCATGGCTTATTTTTGAGCTGCCTACATTGCTATTACATTCAGATGTGTATTAAATTCTGAGTTACACTGTACAAAATCTGAAAATCTGAAAATATTTGTAAAAAGGGGAAGGGAGTACTATTTTATAGGAATAGGGAAGGATGGGAACAGTATTTAACAGAATATTGCTTTACAATTGCCTTCAATTCAGCTAATGGTATTATAAATTTGCTTAATGGTGAGCAGAAGATATCAACAACAGATATTTGGATGTTCACCCAAATTATTAATGAAAAGATTAATAAAACAGTTGATTTGTTAATTGTAAGATGTAATACTTTAGCTGTAGCATTTTTTTTTACAAAATAATAAACAAATCTCCACTGAATATCTATTTCTTTATTAAATTTTTAGCCTGCCTTTATTTCTTAATAAGTAACCCAAGGTGGCAAATATACTTAATATCCTTCCTCCTCCTATTTTCCCCACAACAACCCCGTGAGGTGAGTTGGACTGGGAGAGAGTGACTGGCCTGAAGTCACCCAAACAGCATTCATGCCTGAGGCAAGGCTAGAACTCACAGTCTCCTGGTTTCAAGGCCTGCATTTTAACCACTGGACTTTTTCCCTTGTTAGACATCACAGTGGTAATATTTTTTTCCAAATGTGATCATTGTTCTGGGAAACATGATCGTAAATATAGTGAACTCACTGAAGTAAGTCACATTCCCCATCCCAATCATTTTCCTTTCTGTAGTACAGATAATCCTTTACTTACGACCACAATGGATCCCAAAATTTCTGTTGTTAAATGAGATGTTTCTTAAGTGAATTTTGCCTGATTTTACGACCTTTCTTGCCACAGTTACGCGAATTACTGCAGTTGTTAAATTAGTAACTCAGTTGTTAAGTGAATCTACTTACCCATTGACTTTGCTTGTAGAAGTTTGCAAAAAGTGATCACTTGTCCCTAGAACACTGCAACTGTCATAAATAGGAGTCAGTTGCCAAGCGTTTGAATTTTGATCATGTGACCATGAGGTTGCAGCAACCGTCATAAGTGTGAAAACAGCTGTAACTTACTTTTTTCAGAGCCATTGTAACTTCAAACAGTCAGTAAACAAGTTATTGTTAAGTCTAGGACTACCTTTATGGGGAGAAACCTGTTAGGTGGTATATCTACGGATTGTAAGAAGATTGTGTATTGTTTGATGTGCATTGAATATGTGAAAAATTTTCCAAGTAAGTCTAGAGCTGATATATAAGCACTACTAATTATTCTAACTTGTGTTACTCAAAGGTGTTTCTGTAGTTATATTGCTTTTAAATTGATTGATTGGATGGTCACTTGTGGGCACACACTAGACATATTTGTTTTATTTTATTTTTTTGTCTTTCAGCAATGGATTGAGGGACTCAGATCAATTATAGGTAACTTCAGAGCCAACAATGTCTGTCCCACAACATGCCTCAAGAAACAGTAAGCTTTATTCTTCTCACCTCATCAATTACGATGTTGTTCCTTTTACTTGTTTCTTTAAAAACCTCCCTTTCCTTATTTGGCATAACAAGAAATAAATATCTGGATAAACTGCAGAATACATTCCCTAATGATACAAACATCCGTGAGAAATGTGGTATTAATCTATTCCTCCATTTTTTTCCACAAATAAAATATGTTCCCAAAGTCAAACACACATTCAAAAGTTAAGCGAGTTTACTGCTGGATTTTATGAACTGTTGAGAGAGGCAGTTTTAATTATTAGCTTTGCCTGAATTTTTTTTGGTTCAGGAGGGAGAATGGCTGTCCACTTACATACAAATGTTCTTATTTCATATGGATCCAGAGCTGAATTATTCTTTGATTTATGAGATTTCTCTGAGAATATTTCAAAACATTAGGAAAATGCAGCTGAGACCAAATACTTTGTTGTAATCTTCCTACCCTGCTCTGATTACTCTGAAGTATATTTCTATGCTTTGTGAGCCCTCTTTTTCATGTCTTCAAAAAGAAAGCTAAAAGATTTAGCAGCAACAAATTTGAAAAGATTTTTCTAGTCCTTCCCAGTTTCCTTAAATGCTATTTCCCCTCAAACTGTTGTTGTTCTCCAAGCAGTAGAAGGTACAATTCCTTAATATCTATGGAGATTCTCAGTCAAACATGTCATGATTGTCCCAAAGGTGTTTTTTCCAAAAGACAACTGGACTTTTCATTGTTTTTTCTTTGAAGATGTTTCACCTCATCCAGAACTGAAGTAGTTTCTTGATGAGAAGTGATACCTCTTCAAGGAAAAAAAAAACAATCTCCTTTCGGAAAAAGCACCCTTGGGAATACAAGTCCTCAGGATGCATAATAGTCTTAAAGAGAAATTTAGAGCAGAAGCATCTGAGGAAATTCTGGAACCTCTTTACTCTTTCAGCCCTCCATTTGCTCTGAAACTACTTGGAATATCTTTGTTTGGTGTAGGAAGAACCCTTGGGGGATTTAGCTGAGCTGCATGTAGTATATGGTTCCAACATCATTGTCATTTCCATATTCCAAAATGTTAGGCTGAATACTTGCCACAGAGCATCTCTGCTGTGGATGACAGAGGTTATTGTAGAATATATCTGAAAAACAAGTTGTAGAAGTAAATTGAAGTAAGTGTTGGATACACAAACACACAGCTCCCCCTTACATCACCCTTTAGCTTTTAGCACCCTTTCAGTAAAGCTCTCCAGAGTGCAGAAATTCCTGCTTTTCTTCATTCAAGGGATTTCAAGCGTATCTCATGCCGCCTTTCCATTATTCACATTGCTCATGGAGCATGGAAACGCCAACATATTTGTTCTCTGGAGAGCAAGAATATGTGTAGAGTAGCCAGCTTTGCCTCTTCTCACTTATAATATGTAGTACATAGCTATTCAAACAAATGTTATCAAAAGTACTTCAGTAGTTATTTCTTTATTTATTTGCTTTATTTCTTCGATGCTAAAAAAAATTTCAACTGAAGCTTTCCATCCATTACAGCAGAATTAAATATTTCATGTGTATTAAATTGTGTTCATTCTAGCATGAATGTAAAGGAAGGCATTAAAGAAGGCGTGATAACAGAATGATAGTAGTCAGAGGAAATAATTTCCCTCTTTTCCCCAACTTGTGTGTTATTTATGCTGTTAAGATTTACCTGTACCCAAAAGTTTGGAGCATTTTCATTCAATTAGAACTTTTAGAATAGTGTCAAAGATGCTGTAGCCTGCATGTGGTTAGTGTCTTTCAATAACCTAAGGACATGTTACAAACATGCAGAGCCATAAAGCACAATTTCAGAAGTTGTTTTCTAGTGTTCACACACACACTCTCCAACCACAAAATAATAATAATAATAATAATAATAATAATAATAATAATAATAATAATAATAATAATAACAACAACAACAACAACAACAACAACAACAACAGAAACAGAAACAAAAATGAGAGGGCTGTATGAAGCAAATCATTTCCATTCACTTTTTTTAAACTGCCCACTCAATGCTGGAAAAATGACCTGAAATGGCAATAACATTTAGCAGTGAATTTTCAGGCTATGGGGGAAAGGGGCTTTAAAGGGCAGGGTTATGGGTCAGAATAGCAGCAGTTTGTATTTTAAAAATAGGTGAAAAATGTCAATCGTGTTACTGGTATTATGATATCACTGCATGGTCTCCTGTCCCCTCCAGAAGGCTAAGAGACAGAGTGAGCTGTGGCCCATTGCTCATCTCTGTTTTAGAAGCCCAGGGTTCACTGTAAAATAGAATAATAGCTTAGCTACAACTGACTTTTATTAGTCTGACTTTTTCTGCCCCAGTTTCAGAAAGCTGCCTCTCACCTTCTCTGATCAAACTGAGTTTATGTCAAGCCCCTTTTAAGGCGTCTTTACACTGATAGTAGGAAATTCGTCTTGTGAGTGAGAAGCAGCAATTTGTCTTTTATAAAATGCAAGAAGCCATGAAAGTTAACATTTGAACATTTGACTCAGTTCTTACATAACTTCATGTGTAAATTGCTTGAATTTTTAGAGCCTCACTTTTATACTTTGTAATTTAAAACAATCCCAGGGATAGCTTTTGACTTATTCTCCTTCTACGTTCATCTTACAAAATGAGCTTTTATTGGATTATTTGGGATAAAGTCTAATTGTTTTTTCCCCCTTCTAGCTGGATGAAATTGGCATTTCTGACTAACACTAATGGCAAAATTCCAGTTAGAAGGTAAGCTTCAAATGTGTGGTGATGCAGGCATTGTATGGATGTGAAATTAAAATAAATAACAATCACAACTCAGAAAGTCCATTAGAAGCAATATAGCTTAACAGTCTGTTGACTAAGGTAAAGTGCTGTAATCTGTGCCTAGGATCTATGATTCAACAATATTTTCTTTCCTGATTGGATGTTGTTCAAAAGTGAAGAGTGAAATAAACAATGCATACACTGTATAACCCTGCTAGAGAAACCTCCGTTATTTTGGGGATAGAATTGAAATTTAATAGAAATAGCATAACCATTTAGCCCTCTAAAACATCTTTGCTAGAATTAGGAAATTATTAATTCTATATATTCAGAAGAAGGGTAGGTTCTTAACAATGTTTTAAAGTAAAAATCTCACATGCCTTTTTACTTTCCATGCTGGCTTAGATACTGTATAGCATCTGAACAGCATCCTGGTGTTTACCCCAGTTACAGAGCTAAGCACTGCAAATTAGTAAAGTTATGGCTCAAAGGAGTTATTTGAAGTGTTTGCTCAGGTTGTTATTGAATGTACTACTGATAATTCAAGAAATTACTATAATCATTGTAGAACTATAATAATGACGGGACCTGCAATTCTCCAAATATGCAGCTCTCAGCAGTTGTAACAGTTTAGATCATCTTTGATCTAAAAAGACAAATAGTGCAATTTGGCTGTAAATTGTATAAATGCTGGTGCTGCTTGATATTTAGTTCAGTGCAGTGGTGGGTTGCAGGCGGTACACCCCGGTACGGGCATACAGGTGCCTGCCGGGAGCACCGGGTACTATTCCGGTACGATGCTCCGGAGGGCCCACCCGCCTGCCTAATCTGTATTTGAGCTCTTCAGCGCTTCTGCGCACATGCACGGAGCGTACGGCGCCTTCGTGATGCTCCGCCAAGAAGCTGGAGCGTTGCGGAGCATCATAGGAGGTAAGGACGCATGCAGCATTGTGTGCGTGTGCGCGTTCATGTGGTGGACGCCAGGCCCGTTGTACTATACCGGTTGCAATGGGATCCGGAACCCACCACTGTTTCAATTATGTCACAGCTTCATAGTGTAGTCCATTCTGAAATGTTCTAGAAATGATAATGATAATAATAATAATAGTAACAACAACAACAGCAGCAGCAACAACAACAATAATAATACATGGAAAACCAAAGCTTTGCATGGACAGCACTTGAAAAACATTGAAGGAAAATGTGATGACAACTTGACATGGACATGGCTGAAGATGGGAACTATTAAGAAAGAAACGGAAGGTTTAATACTGGCTGCTCAAGAACAAGCACTACAAACTAATGCCATGAAAGCGAAGATACAAAAATCCACTGACAACCAAACTGCCGACTTTGCAATAACAAAGTTGAAACTCTTTCACATTTAATATGTGAATGCAGCAAAATCGCACAAACTGATTACAAAGCTAGACATGACCACTTGCTAAATTAATCCACTGGTCATTATGTAAAAAATATGATTTACCTGTATCCAGAAAGTCATGGGAACATAAAGTGGTAAAAGTTATCGAAAATGACAAGGTGAAGATCTTCTGGGACTTTCGAATACAAACGGATCATCATTTGGAGCACAACATGCCAGATATCATGGTTGTAGAGGGCCGAAGTGTACAGTTTATTGATATCGCTGTTCCTGGAGATGCCAGAGTCGAAGAACAAGAACTAGAAAAAATAATGAAGTATCATGACCTGGCCATCGAAACTACACTGGTATGGATGAAGCATGTGACAGTGATACCCATTGTCATGAGGGCACTTGGCACCATATCCAAGAATTTTACAAAATACATCAACAAATTGCAGCTTCCTGCAATAACCCCAGCGGAACTGCAAAAAACTGCACTACTTGGAACATCTTATACTTTAAGAAGGTACTTGGTTGATACCTAGGATGCTGGAAGCAACCGTATCAACCATTAGCACCAGTCAATGGTATTTGTAATGCATTTTTGAATGTTCAGTTGGCTGAGTTTCATGTTTAATGAATAAAGTATATAATAGCAATGATAATTATAATATTATATATATATATGTGTGTGTGTGTGTGTGTGTATGTATGTATATATGTGTGTGTACATACACACACACACACACACAGAGACATCATTCAAGAGGCAGAAGTGACTGCCCAGAGTCCCTCCCAATAGGGGGATGCCTGGTGGCCAACTCCGAGTTGGCCACCCTGTCCATACCTTGAGAAATTTCAACCAGACTTGGTACAGAGATGACTTACTCTCTGGAAAAAAACACTGTGGGGATAAGACACCCCTTGGTGTGTGCTCTGTTAAGATACAGCCTGTTGTGCCTTAAAATGGCTTCTGTCGTACTGCCGTAAAGTGGCTTCTACTGTGCAGCGCAGTGGAGTTGCCGTAGTAACGCCTTCATAGCATTCCACAAGGGGACTCCCTCTAGTGAGGAACAATCCAACATTGGAAATTAGGTTTGGTCCAGACATTTTCCCCCTATAAATAAATACCTGGGCAATGCTGGGTTATCAACTAGTAAGTTATAAATCATTTTCAACCTTCTCCCAGTTATAGTCCACGAGATAAGTTATAGGCTAAAAACTATTCTGAAGGGAAGGTTATTTTGCAGAATGGTATTATTGTACATGCTGGACAAAAATTACAAACTATCCTAGTGATGTACTTTACTGCCTTTGAGATTGCCACTGCTGCACCTAAATACAGATCTTTTGACCCATAATTTGTTTGCGGTATTATTCATGCCAAAGAGTACTAGTTGATCTTTTAGGGCAAAAGTATAGGCGGTATAACATACCGTATTTTTTGGAGTATAAGACGCAGCAAGGTTTTGAAAGAGGAAAAAATAAGTTTTTGCACTCTGCAAACTTACCAAAATTGGCCCGTTTTTCACAAAAACGGGCCTGTGTTTCCCCCCCAAAAAGGCATGAATAGCTTTTAGGGAGCTTGCAGAGTGCTCCTGGGAGGGGGGAGGCAAAAATGAGCAACAATGGCACATTTTTTGTAAAAAAAAAAAAAAAAAGGACATGGATAGCCTTTAGGAAGCTTGTAGAGTGCCCTTGGGGGCTGGGGGTGTAAACTTGAACAAAAAAGGGCCATTTTTTGCTCAATTCTGCCCTCCCCAGCCCCCAGGAACTCTCTAAAAGCTTCCTAGAGGCTATGCACGTCCATTTTGGTGAAGGTGGTGAGGTTTGGGGAGGCAAAAAATGTTGTATTCAGTGTATAAGACACATCTGATTATGAGATTGCCAAAGTTCTGGAATAATTTAATTCTTTTTTTTTTTCTAGCATTACCAGAACGTTTGCGTCAGGTAAAACTGAAAAAGTGATATTTCAGGCACTTAAAGAATTGGGTCTTCCCAGTGGAAAGGTATTTAAATTTAATTTTCAAGAATCAATGGTTTCAAGATGGGTAGTATGAGCCTAAAAGTATCACTTCAAAAATAATTCATTGGCAGTTTGTCCATTGTTAACTTCTATGCTAATTATAATTAGAATATTTTAATGCAGTAGCTATACACTACACATAAAACAATGTACATTATTGCTGTAATTACAGAGAACTATTGAATTATTTGCTTCCATCCCTAATGAATATATTGTAAATTCTTCCATTTCTAAGTCACTACTTATCCAACCTGGTATATATTAAGCTTTATTTTACTTTCAGAATGATGAAATAGAGCCTTCAGCTTTTACTTTTGAGAAGTTTTATGAACTAACCCAGAAGATATGTCCTCGTACCGATATAGAGGAGCTTTTTAGAAAAATGTAAGTTACTCTACACAATAAACTTAATTTTAATGTTACTTAATCTGAAGATAATGCTATGTCATGCAGTGTTCTGAATGTTCCAATATAGGTTTTCAGGATCTTCTGATTTAAAGAAACCCTTTCTTTTTTTAAATTGGCTTCACTAACCTATAATATTAACTTGCTATTATAAGGTTATTAACACAATATATGAACTAATTAGGTTAAGAAAGTCTTAACAGCTGAGGTTTCATGCACTAAGTTATTAATGTGGAAGACTTACATGTTGAATTGCTTCTTTCTTTAATCTGTTAAATGGGGGCATAGAGAGAAGGAGCTGTTTTGTAGCAAGCATAGTCAATATCACTTCTTAGTGCTCATTTTGAAAATGCAGCTTAGTTCTGTTAAAGAATATTAGATCAATGTTGGGAATATAAACATAAATGTCAACATGTAAATCATACCTGCTGTAGGATCTTACATGAAAACTTACATTTTTTCTAATAAATTTCTTTTCAGCAATGGAGACAAAACAGATTATTTAACGGTAGACCAATTAGTGAGCTTTCTAAATGAAGTAAGCTTTTTCATACATTAACTACCTTACAAGTCTGTCTGCAGTGGCTTGCTTCTCCCAGTCGTATCATTGCATGATCCATGCTATCCTTCGCTGTGCTTCTGATCTGCTGGTCTTTCCATTTCGGCAGGACTGCAGGTGCAAAAATCGGCTCCAACTTGATGCATTCTCCCGTTCTCTTTTTGTTGGCTTTGCAACTTGCTTGCATTGATTCTTTGCTGTATTGTGTAGATGCTCTGTGTGTGGTTGTTTTGTTTCTATTTCATATGTTACCTTAACCAAATGATCTGAAATCATTTTTTTTAATTTTTAGGAATTTAGTCCTTTTAAATATTGAGGAGGTGGTGGCAGGGAAATTGGGCTTCTCTCTGTAGTAACTAAAATGCTTTATTTTGACTGATATTTTTCTAAGGTTTACATGTGACATGGCTGTCTTCAGAATGCTTGCATTTCTATTGTAGGTAGTAAGTCAGTGGTATGAAGTTTCTTAGATGTTAGATATTCTTTCTATGCATTCCAAAATACACAGTATTTTTTTTAAATTAGATGCTCAATGGAGAATTCTTTGTGGTAAGATTTTTAAATTATTTTTATTAAATGGTTGACGTTGAGTATTTCACTATTCAATTGCGTAGATTGTACAAATAACATTGTTCGTATTTTGAATAATGTGTTTGAACCAGTTGTCTCAATTGGCTTGATTAGACATTTCTTCAATGTTCTTTGACAGTGCAAAGTAGGTCAATAAACTTCCTTAAGGTTTCTTTCCTGGGGATGAAATTTAAGAAATCAACATTGGCGAGGATTCATGCCACTATCAACAAATGCTTTCTGGCTCTTATCCTTTCCAAGTTCCTCTCATTTGGTGAGAGAAAAGAATTATTTCATAATAGCCAGTTTATATTGCAATTCTGATGTAGTTGATAGTATTTTTGTCTATCATGGGGTTACTCTGAGGAGACCATCCACTCTTGCTTAGAAGTCTCTCCCACACTAAAATAGGAAAAACTCCAGCAGCAAATTTAATTTTTTTCAAAATACTAGTTTTGAGGTTTGTGTTTTTGTAAAATGCTTACCTTAAGAAAGGGAAACCTCCAGAAGTCCAAAGAAGTAAAGAAGCATGATAGCAATATAGCAAAAAACTATAATTTGTTCTTAGCAGTATTGGTTAAATTTTATTGTTGTACTGCCTCATATAGCAACTGTTCAAATTGTGATGAAATTTTTCACAGTGATGAAAATGTAGCTTTGCAACCAATTCTTGCACTTACATCCTTTGCAAGTATATAACGCAAAGGAAAGCTGAAATAAGATCATATGTTACTGTTTCACTTAGCAACTGCTTCATGTAACAACTGCTTCACTTAACAACCAAGTTGCTGGTCCCAGTTGTGGTTGCTAAACAAGAATCACCTATACAAATATGTCAGCAAAATTTGTTGTTTTCTTTCTTTTTAAAAAAAAATGTTATTACAAACCCTTATACACATTGACAAAAACATACACAACACGTTGTTGTTTTCATTAAAAGTGAATTCAGAAATTACTTTGCTGTCCTATTACCAGCTTTTGCCTTCTGATAGGAAAATGAAGAGAAAACTTCTGCATCTCTCATTTTCTCTGCACTTTTTTGGCCCAGTTGCATAATTTTTATTAGGAAATGATCTAATGTTTATTTGTCTTTGTACTAGTGCCTTACTAGCAATTTTAGGAATGGATCATCAGGAAATGAGATTCATAAATTCGTATATCTAATCAGACTGGTCATTAGTGATGACAAAAGAAAACAACGTATAGCAACTTATGGAATTCATTACCATAAACGTAGAGATTGTCACTATCTCTCAGAGTGAATTATCGAAATACATGAAGAAGGATTTGCATTAGTACTATGAGATATGACTACAGTTCTTAGTTCACATATTATGTTAGATATGATTTGTGATTATGGTTTGTTGAACAACTCACAATGATTTTTTTATTTAATTGCAAATATGTAATGACACACACAATTACTAATGAAGTAAATGTTGTATATCATGTTATGCTAGGAATAAGCTAAGTACTTTATTCCTTAGCAAGATGACTAAAAGTCAGCCTCTGATATCTCAGCTGCTGATCCTAAGAGTTGCAGAACTCAAAAATACTTTTTTGACCATAACTGGGAAAACACACTGATTAATACACGACCTTTCATTTGGTCCATCAGAACTGATGCAATTTAAATTTGAGGAGTATAAAGATTGTTCAAATATGACATTATAAGAATCCAAGAGAAAGAGAAATTTGGGGGAATTGTTTCCAGGTATTTAGATTCTACCTTTCTTCTATCTTGAATTCTGCATTAGTAATTTGAAATACTATATTAAGGCTTCATATATAATGAAAAGAGCAGGTAGATTGTTATGTAATATTAATATGAGCCCACCTTCTTTGTTTTGCCACTGATTTTGGATATTGTACTGAAACACAGGTTGCAAAGCTGTTCACTGTACATGTTGGAGTATATGGTTTTGTATTTGGGTAGTGAAGTTGCATCCTCTTTTTCAATAATGTTTGCATTAAATAATGCTTGCATTTAATAGCTTTTATATTTCATTAGTTTAAGGTTGTCTATTAAATAGCTGACTAGTTGTAGTATAATTATCCAGTACAGTGAATTAAATTAAAACAGTTCATCTGGTGTATATTTACGATATTTGGAGCATAGATTCAGAGATTATGATTTGCAATATATGATTACATTTTTAATAGTTGGGGAGCAGACAAAGAATATTTTCAGTAGAAAGAAAAGTCATTTTTTTGCTTTACACTGGCTATTGCTAGATGTTACAGAGAATGACCAGAATATTTTAGAAATTTAGAAGTTCCATGTAGCATATTAGCAAGGGAAAAAGTGTTGCCTGACAACATAGGAGGCTCTGTATTTCATCCTTAAATCTCTTTATTTTTAAATCCCCAATGAAAGGCTTATCTACACAGAAGGATTTATTTTGCTTGAATTTGCATGTATGTTATTTATAACAGCAGATCAAGCAGGAACTGTAGAACACTCTACCACATAACGTTTCTGCTGTGCAATTTCTTGTTAGCATTTAATGTGAAGCTTAGCTAGTATTTTAGAAAAGGATTGAATTGGACTTGTTTGTGAGTATGTTTGATTAGGATTGGGCTGAGCGGAAGGTAATAGAATGTAGTTTATGTTAACCTTATAAGGTAGTGCAGACCAGAAACACAACGAAGAAGAACTAGTTTTATCTTTATTATAAGGTTACAGAATAGATTTGCATGTTTAACAGAATCTTACACATCTGAAAATACCCTTCCCTTCTTTCACTTTAAGTATCCCAGAAACCAGGGAGGGTCACTTCTGTGACACTTTTGCCACCCTTCCTCTTTCAGACTCAAAAGTTATAGTTGCTCAAGAAAGCATTTATAAAAAGGTGTAAAAAGTTACAGTTGTTTCCAATCTCTACAAATTCTCATCCTGTCTAGAAATTCCCTGATGCAAGCCTAGGATGGTAAGAACAATTTTGAGTCTGATATTTAATTCATTACTTAGGAAGCTGCTTCAATCTGAAGTTCTGGTAGATTTCCTTCCTTCCTTCCTTCCTTCCTTCCTTCCTTCCTTCCTTCCTTCCTTCCTTCCTTCCTTCCATACATACATACATACACACACACACACACACACACACACACATACATACATACATACATACATACTGTATAGCTGCCCATCTCATAGTAGTGAATCTGGATGGGTGTACAAAAATTAAAACATAAAAGAAAAAAATTCAAACAGTAAATGTCCAGTGTCACAAAAATCATTCCAATCACAAAAAATAATGTAAAAAGCCAATCAATGAGCATGTTACTCAGTTGCGTGGCCCAAATGCCAGAGAAGACACTCAGATCTAAATGATGATAGGACCGTGGCATTTGGATTCCTTTAGATGCTACTTGAACAAAAGGAAACTCAACTCCCATAAACTAAATAATGAATGTTGAACTGATCTAGAATTTAGTAAAATGGAAACAATAAAATATTTAATGGATAGAAAGCACCCATTACTATGATGAATGTGGTAACTACATATTTTACTCTTATTGAAATATGCTATATATAGCAAGGACTTATTAAATTGTTTTTTATTATTTTTTTATTTACAAACATGCAAAATACGCAGACACAAAACTTAGATGTACACCACATTTACACAATACAATACGAACAGGAGCTTCCTGTTCTTTCTAATAGCAATTGCCAATCGATATCGCTCACCTTATATTATTTCCCCTTCTATTATATTTCATTTGCATTTCACCATTCTTAACTCTCTTATTTTATTCATCTGTCTGCTATATTGGCTGATTACCTCTAGTAAATGTAAACGACTTGGATTGTTTTAATTACTAAAACCAAAAAAGAATAAGGGCGGTGACAATCTTTATAGTACTAACAAATGTTGTTTCCATAACCTTTAACTGGACAAAATGATGCATCACAGAGCAACAATTTTTGAACCAAGGTATTTCAAATGGGCTAACATACAGAATGTATCGAGATCTGGGACCATGAATCCCATGGAACTGAACTTTGGCAATTTTATAAAACAGTGCTAGGACTTAATACAAAATGTCATAGAACATAGATCATTCAGCATGGGCTCTTTTAAAGACAGATGCCTGTCTGAATATATCTCAACTTTTCCAATGAAGGCAGTACATTAGATGTTTTGTCATTGTTGAAGGCATTGGGGAAATCTGGTAAGGAAATATCTCTGAAAGCAGGTCACCAGTTGTTTGGAGTATTACACTAATTCCAAAAAGTGATTGATTGACTAACAACAGATCCCACTCCCCCCCCCCCCCGCATTTGCCCCATCTCCATTTTTAATTGGATCCTAATGTTTGTTTTGTTTTAATTTATTTATGTTTTGGGTGTCTCTGTGTGTATGTATATAGATGAGGTAGAGATATAGGTATAGAGATGGAGATGGAGATAGAGATATCATTTATGATTTAAGCTGCCCAGAGTTCTCCTGTGATAAGATGGGCAGCCAATGAATTTTATAAATAAATAAATAAATAAATAAATAAATAAATAAATAAATAAATAAATAAATAAATAAATAAATAAAATCATTATCTATCAATTACTAAGTAATATAGAAATCAATTTTGAGTCAGGTGTTTCAAACAAGTTTCTGTGTTCTTATTAGTTTAGAAGTAAATTAATTGAAGCTATTGATTGATTGCCAAGAATTCTTTAAACATTCATTGCCACCTGTCCTGTACAATTTCACTTTCCTTTCTTTATAATTTCCTCTTCATATATGAATATTATATATATATTTGTTTTCGTAGATTTTCACGGGTGTAGGTATGCTGGTTTTGTTGTATTCGGGTCTTTTCCCGTGTAAGGTTGAGATTGTCTTTGCAACGTTTCGGCAGGATCTCACCTGCCATCTTCAAGCGTGGGCTTTGAAGATGGCAGGTGAGATCCTGCCGAAACGTTGCAAAGACAATCTCAACCTTACACGGGAAAAGACCCGAATACAACAAAACCAGCATATATATGTATGTATGTATGTATGTATGTATGTATGTATGTATGTATGTATGTATGTATGCATGCACGCACGCACGCACACATACATACATACATATATATATATACATACATATATACATACATTCATACACACACACACACACACACATATATATATATATATATACATACATACATACATACATACATACATACATACATACATACATACATACATACACATACACCCCCAAATGTGGGAATTTCAAATGCATTTTAGTTCAAGGCTGAGACAGGGAATGTTTTATTAAGGAATTATGATGTGGGCAGTAATGTAGGTAAATGATTCTTATTGCATGAATTTATTTCTTGGTGAACATTTGTAGTCATTGTAGTCATTTGTAGTAACATACCATTAGAACACAGGATTATACTGAATATGAAATAAAATTAATTTATTTGCAAAAATGTAGATCTTAAAAAAAGGTCAAGAAAAAAATAGAAGTCTAATTGACTTTAAAAGCAAGCCCCTCCTGAATATTACTTGTACTGATGAAAGATTTGTAGAAGCAAAACAGCATGTAGTAATTTTCATCAGTCTTGTTTTTTCTTACCTTAGCATCAACGAGATCCTCGGCTGAATGAAATTTTATTTCCATTCTTTGATCCTAAAAGAGCGATGCAGATAATTGAAATATATGAACCAGATGAAGATTTGAAAAATAAAGGTAAAAAGAAGAGGTGGATGTCAATCATTTTGGTTAAAAAAAGTTCAGCTTGCTTGTTGTCAGCTACTCTGTGCATAGGCCATCTTAACTTTTGTTTCGTTGTAGATTACATTGTAAAATGAGGACTCAGATTGTTGGGCCAATATACTGATATTGCAAACTGCTTAGAGAGTGCTGTAAAGCACTGTGGAATGGTGTATGTGTCTAAGAGCTATTGCTATACTTCAGGGTTTTTCAGTGTTGACAACTTTAAAATGTGTGGACTTCAATTCCCCAACCAGCCACATGTCTTAAAGTTGCCAAAGTTGAGAAACGCTGATATACTTTGCCCATCTTTTAAACGAGCCTGTGGGGCATTCAGTTAGGCTATTGTTTTGCTGCCTGCATTGACTGTCAATATACTGTATTTCCAATCTCCATTTAAAATGCTGGTCTGGCTCTAATCTTTAAAGTCCTAAATGGCTTGTGATCCTCCTAACCAGTAGTTTCATCTTGTATTGCAGATAACACTCTAAGCAGAGGGAGAGATTGATTTGATTTCCAAGCTGCCTTTTATTTCTATAACTGATCAAACATTTCTTGGCTAGGGGGCTTTTATCTTAAAAATAGAGGCAAATGGAGATAGACTGGTTCGTTGCATAATCCTGGAACATCCTGTATGTGTCTTGCCTCTTTAAATAGGTTTATCGTCTTTGAGTAAACTCTGTTTTAGAATCTGGTCCTATTTCTAGGAAAGGTTGGATACCCTTTATCAACCAGGAATCAAGAAACCCTCCACTTGTCTTCTTCATCAAATTGCTATCTGAGATTAAGGGAATGAACTAGGAGCCCTATTTTCGAATAATGATAAAGCTTGCATTCTAACATTGTGTATTGTTCATTTTAGGTGTCATGTCAAGTGATGGGTTTTGCCGGTACTTGATGTCAGATGAGAATGCCCCTGTCTTCCTAGACCGTTTAGAGCTCTATCAAGAGATGGAACAACCTCTGGCTCACTATTTTATTAGCTCTTCCCACAACACATATCTCACAGGAAGGCAGTTTGGTGGAAAGTCATCAGTGGAGATGTATAGACAAGTGCTCTTGGCTGGATGCAGGTGAGAAGTGCTTAAGGGAAGCTAAAACTCTAATTCAGTAAATTTAATTTGCCATCACATTTGACGATTGAGGGAATCCGCATGCATATATATGTTGAAAACCTATTAATGTGATTTCTAGAAATATATTTCAATATCCTGAAAGAAATTATGGGACAAACAAAGCACAATAAGGAATAGGTTTTGTAAAATACAATGCTGATTACTTTGATTATAGGTTACCACCAAATAATAAATTATACTGAAGTCACATGTATTTCATTTTTATACATATAAATTATTTTAATTACCTGCAAATTAAATCTGATGAAACTGCAAGTCCCACTAAGAAAATATATTGGCATTTCTTAATCCCTTTCTTTTAGATGATGTGCAAAACTATACATATTTAAAATGAGTATTTACCAATAATTTGAATAGAACTATATTGTTCTTTACAACTTGACTGTTGTGATTATTATATTATTCCATCTTTCTTTCGCTTTGACTTCTAGGTGTATCGAACTTGACTGCTGGGATGGAAAAGGGGAAGATCAAGAACCAATAATAACACATGGAAAGGCCATGTGTACAGATATTCTGTTCAAGGTAACCAGTTCCCATGTGATTTTTATTTTCTTGTAAACTTGCCACAGATTCAGCTGCAAACATTATTCTTCAGTATGTTTTTAATTCTAAGCTAAATCTTCTCTTGCTCCCCATGATAACATTGCTCATGTTTGAAATATTATTTGTTCTACAGTATAAAATTCATTATGATTCTGTTAGGTTTAACATTATTCTTGCTTGTCAATGAAAAAGGAAGATAAAAATGTCTTCTACGAATAAGGAATATTTGGCCTAGATAGGCCAATAGGGATTAAAACATTAGTGACATGCCATCATCAGCCCTCTCCATATTTCATATTGAATATTCATATATCTTGCCTCTTGACGCTTATTTCAACATTGGTGATAGGATACTCCCCTGCTGTATTTGAGAACAAAAATTGCTTATGTAGCAGAAGGCAGGCATTAAAGCCAGTATTGGTGTGAAAGCTCAATAAAGCTCTGGGAGATTCATCATTGTCTTCTGGCATCTTTTATCTGAGATGGCTGCTTTACCTGGCCTAATGACAGGACTGGCCTGAACACCATACCTCAACCATGTTCAGAAATATGGAGAATTTTGTGAAACACGACATCCAGTTTTTATAATGCAGAGCCCCAGCGAAAAGATTAAGCTCTTACTTTCTCTGTGAACATATGTACTATATATGCACATCCATGTTGAATGAGGCATTTCTCCTGTTTTTTGGTATGCTCAAGAATGCAGCTGGATTTATTTTGTAATGTACACAAAACTAGTTTGCTGTATTTTTAAAGGATGTGATTCAAGCCATTAAGGAAACAGCCTTTGCAACATCTGAGTATCCTGTCATCTTGTCCTTTGAAAATCACTGCAGGTATGTTATGAAGTGGTAAAGATCTTTCATCTGTATTTAATTGGTCTAGTGAAAGGGAATTTATGTTAAAATTCAAAGTAGGAAGACAATTACTAATGAAGTAATTCTAGTCACTGATAAATTTGAACTCATTCTTACATTTTTTCTGCTATTGCAAAGGTTACGTGAAACTTGTTTTACCATATAGCTGTGAACTGTCTAAAACATATACCGCATTTTTCGGAGTATAAGATGCACTGGAGTATAAGACGCACCCAGGTTTTGAAGAGGCAATTTTTTTAAAAAAGTAGGTAGGTAGATAGAGGGATAGAGAGGGAGAGAAAGAGAGAGAAATACAGTAGGTAGGTAGCAGTGGTGGGTTTCAATTTTTTTTAGAAACTACTCTGTGGGTGTGGCCTCCTTTGTGGGAGTGGCTTGCCGGCCATGTGACCTGGTGGGAGTGGCTTGCCGGCCATGTGACTGGGGTGGGAGTGGTTTGCCGGCCATGTGACTGGGTGGGAGTGGCCAAGACGATGTCACTGAATTCTTTGCCCCAATGGATGAACTACAATAAGATTAAAATAAGTACAAAAACAATAAAAGAGCTACTTACAGAAGGAAGATGACTGTTCTTGCCAGTCTTCAGTATCACGGACTCCAATGAATGGGCTGCACAAAGAAGAGACACAGAAATGAACTCTTTCATTGCATGCACTGCATTGGGATGAAACCAGTACACAAAATAATAGAAAAGGAAAATTACTCTCCTTTTTGCGTCTTCTGCACCACCACCTCATGCTCCAGCAACCTGCACAAAGGAGAGACACAGAAAGCAAGACTTTAATTGCATGCACTGCATTAGGATGAAGCAAGCACACAAAATAATAGAATTACTCCCCTTTTTTGCGTCTTCTGCACCACCATCTCACCACCTTGCTCCAACAACCTGCACAAAGGAGAGACACAGAAAGCAAGACTTTAATTGCTTGCACTTCACTATCTCAAGGATGAGCACAGCACAGACCACACCACACCCAGCAATAAAGACAGCTACTTACAGAGGAAGGATCCCTGGCTTGCCAGTCTTCTGCACACCACCTTATCGATTTACTTTGCACAAAAAACCTGCACAAAGGACAGACACAGAAAGCAAGACTTTAATTGCTTGCACTACTATATTAAGGATGAAACAAGCACACAAAGCAATAAAACAGCTACTTACATAGGAAAGATGATTGTCCTAGCGATCATACTCTGTTGCGTCTTCATCCTGTTAAATAATACTAACTGCAGAAGAACTAAAACAATATTGGACTCAATTGTGGTTGTAAGCTGAGGACTACACTACAGGTAACAGAAGGGACCTCTGTTTTCACCCAACAATGTACAGTCTTTTCAGGAAGGATGTCCCCCAACAAACAGGAAAGATATAGTCTTTCATCCAAGAAGATAGTTCAAGAATGAATTTCATATTCCCAGAGCAATACAGATTTCCTTTTTCTGAAATTTAGTTCTCAATTCCAAAAAACAGGAATATATGAATTAGGTTCAGTACTTAGGTCAGTCCAAGTAGCTATTCAGAAGTTAGTGGTTAGAAGCAATGGTAAAGCAAGATATGGAATTAAAACCAGAAATATTTTGTTGGCTATTTGAAAAGGAGTACAATATATATTTAATTTTACACATGTTAGCAGCTGCTGGAATTGTGTTTGCATAACAGTGGAAAAACAGAGATATGAAAATGAATAAATATTACAATGTGCAGGAATAAATAAATTGACAATTAAAGTCAAGAAGGCTTTGAATACTTTTTCACGTGGGATTTGTTTTAGCAATTGCTAACTGACGGAAACAGAAATTAGAAATCCAAAAGTCTGAAAGAAAACACCAATTATGTAAGGAAAGGTCCCTAAAATGTATAAGGAAATACTACTAGATCATTATTAATGCATAGATAACTGCGGGACATTACACACCCACACCCACACAAACTGTGACAGTGCCAGGAAAACACCAAAAAATAAGAATCCCCCCCCCCAAAAAGACTGCAAATGAAACCAGTTTTTTTTTTCCTAACCCTAAGGACAGGAAAGACAAAGCCACTGGAATAAAAACCATCAAGGCATTGTGGGAAATTATAAAGGACAGTGCCTGGAAGCTCACAGAACCATCAACCACCTCAGAATTACCTAAACAACGAGGTGAAACACACAAAATCTTGCAAAGCTGCCTTGCATCAACCTGGCCTGCTCATAGAAAAGCAGCCACTTTGAAATACATAAACCTGGTCTGAACACTTTTAAGCAACATATTGCATCACAAAGAAAACATTTGCAAAAAGGAATAACATTTCTTGTAGTAAATATATTTTATAAACAATTAAAAAATAAAAATTCCCCAAAAATAATTTTAAAAAGATATTCTATAAATAAAAAAATCCTTAAAAACCATTGTTAAATATTCCACCAGCAATAATTTATACTGTAACTATTTTAAGGTATTGTACCAGCCATAGTATACTGTAACCATTATTCCACCAGCAATAATTTATACTGTAACCATTTCAAACTATTCCACACACAATAATTTAAAATAAAACCATTAAAAATATTCCATACACAATAAATTACAATAAAACAATTTAAAACAATTCTATGCACAATACATTTTAAAGTATTGAGTATAGAATATTTTTAAATGGTTTATTTTAATTTATTTTGGATAGAATCTTTTTTAAAATAGTCTAAGACAATTTAAAAAAAGAATCCACACACAATAAATTGAAGTAAACCATTTTAAAATATTCTATACTCAATACTTTTAAGTAAAATTATTTTAAAAAATTATATGCACAATAAATAAAATATTATTTTAAAATACATTAAAAAAATAAAAGAAAAAAACCCGGGTTACTTACCAGCAGGCAGAATCAGCAGCACTCCAATGCGATGATGGATGCAACAGGCAGCAGACAGGCAGAGAGGCAGCAGGACAGGTAAGACTGTCACTAAGCAGGTCGCCTGGTAGGCTTAGCCAGCCAGGCGAGGCTGGAGAGGGGGGCGGGGGGCTTTCGGCCTTCCCTCGCAGTGGCTTGCCGCCCGCGCCGCCCACACCAGCCCGGCGCTTCCGTGAGGGAAGGCCCGAAGGCCTTTCCTCGCGGAGGCTTGCCGCCCGCCGCCCATGCCAGCCCGGCGCTTCAGCGGGGAAGGCCCGAAGGCCTTTCCTCGCGGAGGCTTGCTGCCCGCCGCCCACGCCAGCCCGCCGCTTCAGCGAGGGGCCTCCCCTCGCGGAAGCTAGCCTCCCGCCGCCCCCCTCGCGCTTAGTTGCTTACCTGAGGGAAGCAGCAAGCTCCTGGAAGGCGAAGGGAAGGGAGTTTTGAAATGGAGGACCCGCTTTTAAACGGGTCACCTCCAGCCCGCTCACTGATTGGCTGGACTCCCAGCGGCGGGCTGGGCTAGCTAGCCCGAGTCCCTTTGGGGAGAGGGGGCGGTATAAAAATCGAAATAAAAGGTAAAGGTAAAGGTAGTGCAGACGGGCGGGTTTAGCGAGCGAGCTGCTTTGGGACGGCAAGGGCGATCGAGCGACAGGGCCGGTGCCAGTTCGCAGAAGTTACTTCCGGGTCCGGTTACTTCTGGGTTCGGTCACGAACCAGATCGCCCGATCCGGTGCGAACCGGCAGGAACCCACCACTGGTAGGTAGGGAGAGAGAGAGAGAGAGTAGTTAGGTAGGTAGGTGGGTAGATAAAGGGACAGAGAGGGAGAGAGAGAAATAGAGACAGAGAGAGAAATACGGTAGTTAGGGAGAGAAAGAGTGTAGATAGGCAGGTAGGGAGAGGGATAGAGAGAGAAAAATACAGTAGATAAGTGGGGGGGGAGAGAAAAGGTAGGTAGGTATATAGGTAGATATGGGGGGGAGAGAAATACAGTAGGTAGGTAGAGAGAGAAAGAGTAGGTAGGTAGATAGATGTTTTCAGGTGTATTTATCCATGTGCTGGAGAAGGAAATCGCTGACAACCTGTAGCACCTAAAACGTTGTTTCTGCTGGCACAGCACTTGACCAATGTAATTCTCATCAATCACACTAACTAAACAGCTTTCTGAAAGGGGGGGAAAGTTTTTGCACTCTGCAAACCTCCCAAAATGGCCCGTTTTTTGCGAAAACAGGCCCGTTTTTTTTTAAAGGCATGAATAGCCTTGGTAGGGCTTGTAGAGTGCTCCTGGGGGCATGGGGGTCAAAAATGAGCAAAAACAGCCCATTTTTCATGAAAACGGCGCCGTTTTTTGTCAAAAAAATTGCATGCATAGCCTTATGGAGGCTTATAGAGTGCTGCTGCGGGCTGGGGGGGGGGAACGGCCTGTTTTTCACTCATTTCTGATGCCCCCAAGCCCCCAGGAGATCTCTGATAGCCTCCATAAGGCTATGCATGGCCATTTTGGTGAAGGGGCGGGGCTTCAGGCGGCAAAAATGCTGTATTCGGTGTATAAGACGCACCCAAATTTTCAGTGTCTTATATTCCGAAAAAACTGTAACTGTTTTAAACTGTAGTGTGATAACAATCTAATGCAGTTGAAAGACATTATGTATTTAATTTCTGTTCAGTTTTATATTTTTGATTGATTAACAATACTACTTCTTTTCCAGCAAATACCAACAATACAAAATGTCAAAATACTGTGAAGATATTTTTGGAGATCTTCTCTTAAAGCAGCCACTAGAAACACATCCAGTAAGAGTCTTTCAACTGTTATGTTTAAGTATTCTTGAGGAAATGTTTGGAAATATGATGGTAAGAGTGATGCACTCACGGTGACTGGGTAACATACTATTTGGCATGAGAGAGATTTTGAATTTTGTTGCTAGTGGTTTTTTGCTACTTCAGAGTTCTCACATATTTTTTATAGAGCTCAGAGTTTTTAAATCAGATTTCAGGTAACATCTACTGTTTCATAACCTAAACTCCTTTGCTTTGTCAGCATTTCATATTTGAAACTCATCATTCCTAGATATTTATAGAAGCCCTCGCCTTCCTGCCTTCTAAAGAAATGCTTCAGGGAATACTTATCTGTATTCTAAAATCCTATTTTTACATGAGTTTTCCAATTATCAGTGGTATTTTAAAGCAGACAACCTCTTCCTGTGTAATATTCAAAACACAGTTTGATAGTTTTGATGCAGGCAAACATGTCCTCTGTATGTTTTCACTGATAGTTACTGTGAGTTTATCCTTTCTCATAGGCCTCAATAAATCTTTGTAGTTTGATTTTTCTAAGTTTCGCATTTTTCCTATCTTAAAAGTATTCTATTCTGTTTTTGCCGTGCTTTGTAATTTTTTAGAAAGAAGTTCGCGCAGAAGGGCAAGTTTCATTTAAAATATACATTTTTGCAGATTTTGCCTCATATATGCAGTTTTCTTCATCCAGTTGCTTAATATGTTTACACATATTCCAACACATTTTTCTAAGGCAGTCAGTTATAAAACAGTAAAATAAACAGCAAAAAATGCTCTGGCATTTAGCCAAGACTAGATGCGACCTAATCCAAAAAATTCCCAGTCTTCTGGGTAAACTAGATGACCTGGGACAGCCCTCCTTTATTGAGATATAATATGAATAAGGTATACAGATAGTCCTTAACACTACCAAAATTGAGCCCCAAATTTATGTTGTTAAGTGAGACACTTGTTAAAATAGAGTTTTACCCCATTTTACAACCTTTCTAGCCATAGCTGTTAAATGAATCATTACAGTTGTTAAATTAATAACATGGTTGTAAAGTGAATATGGCTTCCCTATTGACTTTGCTTGTCAGGAGGTCACAAAAATTGTTCACATGATGCCAGGACACAACGGTCGCAATTATGAACTAGTTGACAAGCATCCAAATTTTGATCACATGACCTATGGGGATGCTGCAACCGTCGCAAGTGTGAAAAATGGTCATAAGTCACTTTTTTCTGTGCTGTTCTAACTTTGAATGGTCACTGAATAAACTGTTGTAAGTCAAGAACCACCTGTAACATTCTATATTTACTCTGTCTGTGTTTGCTGTCGATATATTTAAGCTAGAATGAAGAAAAAAACTGATTGAAAGAATCACAAAATTTGCAGAAGTGCAAGAAAACTTGCTATAAAAATTCAGGAGGGGGAAGAAGTGTTGAAGAAGCCCAGTGGAGCTGAAAGGATAGGAAAAGGGATACAGAGGGAATGACGACTTAATCTGGAGCAGTACAGAACTCTATAGTGCAATGCGTTGTTGTAGGATCCGTAGCAATGGCGGGATTCAAAATTGTTTACTACCGGTTCTGTGGATGTGGCTTGTGGGCGTGGCAGGGGAAGGATACTGTAAAATCTCCATTTCCTCCTGATCAGCTGGGACTCGGGAGGCAGTGAATAGATGGGTGTGGGGCCAGTCAGAGGTGGTATTTACAGGTTCTCCGAACTACTCAAAATTTCCATTACCGGTTCTCCAGAACTGGTCAGAACCTGCTGAATACCACCTCTGATCTGAAGAGTGGATCAGTCAAAGTATTTTAAAGGCTAGCAAAACCTGCTTATGACCATTCAGGAGGGGGAAAATGCTGTATTCGATGTATAAGACGCACCCAGATTTTCAGCCTCTTTTTTGAGGAAAAAAGGTGCATCTTATACTCCGAAAAATATGGGTAAGTTGTCAAATGCAAGAAGATAATTACCTAGGTGTCTTTTAAAGGGAGGAATGTATTTCTAACAGGCATTCTGCAAGTCACAAATGACTGTTCTTCCTTTAGGTGTCTGCGTGAGTGCATAATTGCCACCACCATAATAATTGTGAGGAAAGCAGCAAGAAAAGGCAGCAGGGAGTGTATTTCCTAATTAGGCCTTTTTTGTTTTTCAGCTTGAACCAGGAAGATCCTTGCCTGCCCCAAATGATCTGAGAAAAAAGATTCTTATTAAAAACAAGAGGTTGAAACCAGAGGTGGAAAAAAGTAAGTAAAGTGCATTTAAAATGCCTAATGTCTAAATGAAAAAGCACTATTGCTTAAATTGTGTGTTGGTAACCTCCATTGTTTCCTAATAATAGCACTTCACTGCACTGTGAATTATTTGTGAAGTCTTGAAAGGGCATCTTCTAGAGAATCCTACATTTTAGGGTCAACGTTTTTGCTTTTACAATACTATCACTAGATGTATTGATATTTTTTTGCTTTCAGTAAATATGGCCATTATGCTTATAGACAAGGTTGAAAGTTAGAATCCCAATTCCTCTGGAGGAAAGTTGCTATCGCCTACTTGTATGTATATATTTATAAAATATATATGCCTGCCCATCATACATATATACTGTATTTTTTGCACTATAAGACGCTCCGGACTGTAAGACATATTTAGCTTTTGTGGAGGAAAACAAGAAAACAAAATCTGCCTCTGCATCTGAGCAATTTGCCTCCTTATTGCAAACAGCTTGGTCAGCTTCAGCACAGCCTGATTTAGTATGAGCAGCTGATTGGCGGTTGGATCAGTCTCCCGGAATACTGCCGATCAGCTGTTCCAGGCTGATCACCGCTGCCCATTGCTGCTATCGCTGTCCATCACTGCTGCCACCTATCTCTGCCTCCGCATGCCCCATTTTCAGTCTCCGTGCATCCTGTTTTTGACCTCCGGTTGCTCCATTTTTTGCCTCCGCACATCCTGTTTTTGGCCCGTTCTAGGCGCCTGGAATGGCCCGAAAATGGGATGTGCAGAGGCCAAAAATGGGGCACATGGAGGCCAAAAACGGGACATGCAGAGGCTAAAAATGGTGTGTGTGGAGGCGGCAATGGGCAACTGCAATCCCCACAGCCTGGGGCCTTGTGTTTGACACCCCAGCTATATTTGGTTTCTGCCAGTAGGGAATTGCTATGTCTATGCATTGCTATCAAGCAAAAAATAATACAATTACATGTTACAGCACTTTGTAACCTGGGTAAGGAGTGATCATATTCCCATACATATCCACTTCTACTTGTATATGTACATTTTTGCGATTAGTCATGTGGCAGTAATTTTGAATGCAATATTACATTTTATTTCATTTGAATGCAATTACAATATTATTTCAGTACCAGTAATGAGAAATAGTGACCCTGCTAAGAAATACACTGGAATTCAATTCTATTGCAAACCTTCTAAACCAAGTTTTATCTGAATTATTTTCCAAAATTTTGTGTGGCTTTTGAATGGATATGTACACATATTTCTTTTAAATAGAACAGCTTGAAAGTTTGAAAAGTATGATGGAAGCTGGTGAAACTGCTGCTCCTGTCAGCATTTTGGAAGATGATAATGAAGAGGAGATAGAATGTGGTAAAGTGATTTTTTACTTGTTATATTTTTAAGTTCCTCTTGCTGAAGTTTGCAGTGTATCAGGTAATAGCATGCTGGATATGTTGCCTTAGAATGGATGGGGAACAAAAGCTCCTTTATGACTTGTGGATTTCAATTCCCAGAATTTCTGAGCCAGCATAGAATAACTTGCTCAGGAATTCTGGGAGTTGAAATCCACAAGTCATAAAAGGGTCATTATTCCCCACCCCTGCCTTAGAATGAGCCCTTTGACTTGACAACTGATATTTATTGATTTCTTATAGCAGTCACTTTTACATTTATCTTTGGGTTCTGAACTTAAGATTATGTGCAGGAAATACAGGCTATAATAAGGGGCAACATCTGTAGCAAGACATCATACCCCAATGCCTCCCAAAGGTTTTTCTGTAGCCCTTGATGTCTTTCTCAGCTTCAGGTTTGATAAATTACAACTGAACATAGTAGTTTTCAAACTAGATAGGTTGAGAGCAGATAGATTGAAGGGAGAGAAACTTATTTATGAAAAGTAGTGAATTGGCTTTAAAGTAAGTTATGAATGGGACAACTTAAATTTAACACTAGAAAACAAAATAAAACTGGGATTCATCCAGTTGCTAAGCCCTTAGTGAACCATCTGTCCTCCTATGAATTATTCTCTGCCTCTTTGTCGTCTATCAGGTAGCAAATTCATTATAAGTGGTTAATTTATGAAGAGCTATGGAAGAAAATTGAGGATGAACCTTTAATACAGAAGGTTAAATCATGTTTTAGCTGTCATTGGATTTGCATGAGGTGGAGCATGATCTCCTTTAATGAATGAAGGCTCATAGTTAAGGAACCTTTCTGTTGCCTTTGGTTTGATATCTTTGGTTTGCTGGTTGGTTTTGTTTTGGTTTTTGGTAGTTTTTTGATCATTTTATTCCCTTTTGTACCGTATTACTACATAGGGGAGCAAGAAGAGGAAGCACATCCAGAGTATAAATTTGGAAGTGAGCTTTCTGCAGATGACCTGAGCCAAAAAGAATCTGTAGCTAATCACATGAAAAAGGTAAGACAGCTTTTTCCACATATATTTAATTAAAAGGTTAAAGACAACCAAAAGAACACGTAGGTTAAAAAAATGTATATGCCATTTTAGAACTTAATTTTAAATAACAAGCAGTGTCTATTTATCCAGGTCATATTGTATTCCGATACATCAAGTGTTGTCCTCAGAAAATACCATGCAGAGCATCCCAAATCATTTTTTTCCCAATAAAAGCCAGTCCTAGAAGATATTGTACAGCATTCATACATATAATTTGAATTAAAGTTACAAAGACAAGACCTGACTTTCATCTTTGATAGTTACTGCTGAAGGACTAAAGTGCTAGGAGATTATTGTCTCATGAGGAATTGGTACCTGTACTGAATAATTTCTCACTGATACTGGGAATAGTAAAAGGCATGGAATGGAACCACTCACCTTTGTCCCATGGCGAGTTGGTGGTGACGAGTTGGCCCATGGTGAGTTGACCATGGCAAGTTGGCTGCGACAAGTTGTCCTAGATCCTAAAAAGCAACTGTCTGAAAAATAGCAAAAGAATCTAAAGGGCTAAATTTGAGATAATAGTAGGAGACTATATAGAAGACTGGAAGAAAGAAGAAGTAATAATTCTGTCTGAGACTGGGACAGCTTCCTCTTCTATCTAAGGACCAGAGATTCTTTGTTAACAGAGCATACCATGGGATATCTTTTTTTTTCCTTGTAGAATGCTCTTTGTTAACAGTATTCCAACAGCAAACACATCAAGTTCTGCTTGCCCAGGGAAACATTTTAATTCTGAACTACTTTATAACTTTGCTCCTGCTGGAATTCTGGTGTCTTCCTTCTTATATAGATGTTTTCTGGGTTTTACCTGGGGAGTTGACGAAGCAGAATATTTGCTTGTTGCCAGCTGGCATATGTCCAACTTTTTTAAAAAAAAAAAACAAAACCTCTTGGGCTGCTGGTTCAAAAGTTCTAATATCTCAATTGCTTTTTCTTTGTTTTCTTTGGAATTTCAACTTTGATATAATTAAGATCCCCCTTACGTCATAGTATGTTTCTAGTCAGTTAATGAGCTTCCTCCCTCCATTTAGTCATTATGTGCTTCATTGTAATCTGGGCTGACTGGTTTGCTTTCATAATCCAGTTATGTGGTAGTAACAGTGGTGGGTTTTTATTATTTTTACTACTGGTTCGCTCGTGTGCATGACGCTTCTACGCATGCACAGAAGCGTCCGGGCGGGTAGGCAAAACCTCCCACCGCCGCTACTACCGGTTCGCCCAATCCTGGCCAAACAGGGAGCAACTCACCTCTAGTATGTAAGCAAAAAAGCATGACAATTGATTGCAGTAGGACATAAATTCAGCAAATCAATCCCCTGAGCAAACAAGATTTTTGTTTTACAGTAAATCCAGAAGTATCCATTATCTAGACTGGACTCCCAACCACATTATAATTCCTGATCAAGGACTTCCCCTTTTTTCCTCCTTTCTGATCAGAAGGTCTTTGCTTTGGCATCTTATCAACCATGCTGTTGTTTTTGAATGGAAATAAAAACTGCATGCAAACAGTGGAAAGGATATATTTAACAGACCTGCCCAAAGTATTCCCACTCTCTGCATTTGAGTTTTGAGTGTGTGATTTTGAAACAACTTTGGATAATATCTATATTTTTCCCCATATAGGTTGTGGACGATTCTGAACAAGAAAACAATAAAAAGGTGACCCATGAGATATTTTTCATAGCTTCTACATTTTGAGTTTTCCGTTTTTAACAAAACCGCTTTGTAAACTGTATTTTTAATGCGCTGCATCATCACCTCTTTATTTGGCTAGTATTAAGGATTCAGTAGCTGTATTGCAGTATCTTTAGAGGAAGTTGTAACATCTGCCCTTACCCTGCACTGCAACATAAAAGGATGTTGGAAGGCCTGCATGAGTTTGGTCTCTCACCTCTATAGGTGTCTACATAGACATACAGCAATCAGTCAGTCTGGCTCCCCTTTCATTTATCCTCCTCCCTTCTACTTTCGCTTTCTTTTTCTTTTCCTTTTCTTTGGGTGGGATTGCATGTGAAATGTTCTTCCGAAAATGCTTCACTTGGATCTCCCCCCCCCCCCCACATTCCTTTTCTCCATATTTGTCTTCTCTTCCAATATTTTGACTCCTGGGCCTACAGAGTATTTCTTCCCCTCTTTTATGGAGCGGTGCCTGTTTTATAGAGGTAGTTGGGTTTACAATTCTGGCATTGTAACAGCATTATTGTCCTTGTTTTGTAAGAAAAGACTGACCTTCCATGGTTTGGATTTGTGTCACTTCAAGGGGCATAAAGCAGTGGTGAAATTCATTTTTTTTTACTACTGGTTCTGTGGGTATGGCTTGGTGGACGTGACAGGGGAAGGATACTGCAAAATCTCCATTCCTACCCCACTCTGGGGACAGCCAGAAGTGATATTTGCCAGTTCTCTAAACTACTCAAAATTTCCGCTACTGGTTCTCCAGAACCTATCAGAACCTGCTGAATTTCACCCTGGCATAAAGGCATGCAGATACCAGGAGAAATATCTGGAAAAACTGTGATATAAAAATGTGAAAGCTTGTTTTTTTTCATTGTATGTTTCACCTACCTAGAAGAATTTGGGCTGATGAACAGATTTCAGTTTGTTTTATGGGCTTTGATCACTATCTTTTCCCTTGCAATAAAAATATCACATACTATATAATTATTCTTCCGACAGAGGATATAGTTCTCATTTGCTACTCATTTATTATCTCTGGGCAACTCTAAAAATATTCACTAGCAACTTTATGATATTTTTTGAAAATATATTTTATTAGGGAAAGGAAGGCAAAATTTTGGACTATTAAAATTGTAATTGGGGGAGGGAGAGTGAATTAGAGGCAAAATTGTTGCTGCTTAAAACTATCTTTATCCAAAGAACTTAAGAGGTAGAATTCATCATGCAATATGTCCATAACATTTATTGTGAAAAAGCTTCCAGATTGTTTCCATCTTTGAATTATGAAATGGGCAAATTAACAGTATTTATTTATGATTAAATTTATATAGTTGCCCATCTATATATGCCATGGTTCTGGGCATCTTACAAAATTAAAATTCTCCATGGAGATTGCCATTTATTTATTTATTTATTGCTGGCTATTAACATTGAGGGATCAGTCAATTGGTTTCTGATGTATTGATTCATATGAGGAAATCAACGCCCATCATCTGAGTTTCTCTCATTCCTTGCATGATTAAAAAAAATCATGTCAAGTTACATCACCTCTTGCATATGCAAGAGTATCAACCCTTCCTGGATTATTTCATAACTGGAACATTACTGCAATTACTTACGCAAACCCCTGTAAGATTACATTTGCAAGTTGCTAAAATTCTGTGAATCCAACCTTTGTAAGCTGAGATATGAAGGTTGTATATTATATTGTAATATATCTGTAATATAAGCAAGACATTGGCACAGCTTCTGTTCTTGCTGTGTCAATATCTTGCTTACACCCCTTCTACCCATTGTTCGGAATTGTGTTATGTAAATCCAGCTATACATTCATGACTAGAGAAAATGTCCTCTTTCATTATCATAGGAAACAACAGCAATTGTTCTTCAGAATATAGAGTAAGAACTCTTGGGACAGTGAAAGCAGAAGCTCCACTACTACTTTTGTGGTTAACAAGTCTATTACATAGACTTTTTCGGGTACATGCAGAATCTCCGAAATATCTGGAGAATACTGGGAACTGAAGTCTCTCAGAAGGAGACTTGAAGAAGCTTGTTGAAGAAGGCTGTCTTAGAAGAGCACAGTTAATGTGCCCTTCTATTTCTCTTTGTTCAAGCTGGTGGAAGCGGAAAGTGGTAGATCATGGTTTCTGCGTTTTTCTATATTCTTCTCCTAATCTGAGGAGAAGGGAGGAGGAGAAGAAGAAGGGGATGTGGCCACCATTAGATGCCAGGGATAATAGTCTTAAAGAATGGGCCGGAAAAGAATGGCCAGCATTCCATATTCTTGGCTGGAAGAAAGCTCTATCTTATGGGAAAGCATACGCCCCCCCTGGAATATGAGCCCAGGTAGCAATGTCCTGCTGTATAAATACAGGCAAAATTATAGACATTTCGGTTTAAGCCTGTTTCGATATCTCTGGGGTTTCTTCACTTTTTCCCCCCTTCCTAATTAAAATTAAAAGTAGGCTTGGAATCAAATGCTGATCTGCATTTTAAAAATGTGTCATTAGTTAACGTTGTCTCTTTCTTCTCCTGAGAGTTATGCTCCATCTTTTACTCCTTTTTGCTTTACCCAATAAAGCATGTTAAAGATGCATAATTATAAACCTTGCCGATAATTTTAAAAAATTATGTTGCCCTACACAACAGTATATTTATTTGAACACGCAATGCACATCTTTCTTCATTACAGGTAAACATGTGCATGCACTGGCAAAAAATAAATAAGTAGGCTTCTTCTATGCCATTCTCATTCTGACTGCCTCTTCTTTCCAATCATTCCCACTTGAACCCAGAGATGGTACCACCAATGGATGTGTTTATTTCAATATACTTTCAGGGCGTGATAACTGCAGACGATGAACAAGCATGGATGGCTTCTTATAAATATGTAGGTGCCACAACTAATATACACCCGTACTTATCAACATTGATCAACTACGCTCAGCCTGTTAAATTTCAAGGTTTCAGTATAGCAGAAGGTAACTTTAAAAGATTTTTTAACAAAATAGGGTTCCCCCCTCCCTTTATTGTCGTACCAGTAGTTACTTTTACAGGTAGTCCTCAACGTACGACCCCAATGGAGCCCGAAATGTCTGCTGCTCAAGTGAAACATTTGTTAAGTGAGTTTTGCCCAATTTTACAACCTTTCTTGCCCCCATTGTTAAGTGAATCACTGCAGTTGTTCAGTTAGTAACATGGTTGCTAAGCCAATCTGGCTTCCGCACTGACTTTGCTTGTCAGGAGGTCGCAAAAGGTGACCACTTGACTCTGGCACACTGTAGCTGTCATAAATATGAGTCAGTTGCCAAGTATCTGAATTTTGATCTCGTGACCATGAGGGTGCTTCAACAGCCGTAAGTGTGAAAAAAGTCATGTCACTTTTTTCTGTGCTGTTATATCTTCCAGCGGTCACTAAATGAACTGTTGTAAGTCGAGGACTACCTGTGTTCTTCCTCATTACTGTATATTATCTCATGCATGACGTTTCCTAATGTTTAGTGTTATCCTTTCTCCACTTGAGGGCAGCAGATTACAAAGAGAAAGTTAACCAGCATTGGCGCCCAACTAAAGAGTTTGCATGGAACAGATTACTTTATTCTTTTGGCTTGGTTTTGGTTTTTTGCTTTTCTCTCTTCCATTAAATGTGACTACCCTAATTAACTAAAGTTTCTTTGCAATGTTTATTCTTTTTCTGACTTAAAAACATTTTTTTTAAAAGTTCATGCTATACTACTTCTTGAGCTTAATTCATCATTTCTGCCTCATTTCTCATCCCAATTAATCTGTCTGTCAGTTCTAGGAGATAAATATTGTTATTCCACACATATACTTTATGTGGATTTCTGTAATTTCTTTGTTGGGCATATCTTTATCCTGGAGTTCAATTTCATGTCTGTAATAAATATGATTTTTTAAGTGTAATATTTTAATACCCTCCTAACCAATTTTTCATTCTGAAAACTTCACAAAACAGATTTTATGTTTTTTTTTCTAGAACGCAACATTCACTACAACATGTCCTCTTTCAATGAGTCTGTCGGGTTGGGTTATTTGAAGACCCACGCAATTGAATTTGTGAAGTATCCTTGCATTGAGGCAGCTATAATGAGGCTCTTTAGCCTTAAGAAACAAGGAACTAACTGCAACTAACAACATACAGTACCTTAATAAAAAACAGTATAGTATGTACTTCGTGAAAAATGCCTCATGAATTAAAACATTTAAAAATTAAGATGTGAAAATATGATCATTTTTCCTCTTGGTTGTTTGGTTGTTCCAATTTTCCTGACTAATAATACAGCTACAATAAACGGCAAATGAGTCGGATATACCCAAAGGGAGGCAGAGTGGATTCCAGCAATTACATGCCTCAAATTTTCTGGAACGCTGGATGCCAGATGGTCTCCCTTAACTATCAGACCCCAGGTAAGCAGATCTACCCACCCACTCTAAATCTCAGAGAATGGCAGCTTGAGTAGAATCTCTCTGCCAGATGCTGTGACTTTTGCTCCTGGCATTGTTGGAGAATTCATTCACATGGTTAAATATAAGAACCTACGTCCAGCTAGGCAGACGATTAGATTGAAGGCAGTAAAACAGATATGCACCATTTTCTGCATGTCTTTATACATCAGCATAAAACTGCACAACAGATGATAAATATATAGATATGGATGGATGGATGCATGCATGCATGCATGCATGAAATTTCTAGAAATAATTTCTGAGTAAAAATATAAGGGACAATGCCAGGAACTACAATTAAAATGTTGTTATGTTGAGCCAGAGAACTTGTTTCTTTTCTTTCTAGTGAGGGAAATAATGGTGATTAACTAGCTAGTATGGAAGCCAGTTGCTTCTCCACAAAGCAGAAAGTATTAATAGGTGTCATTTTTTAGTTAAAAATGTGCTGTTGCTTGTTGTTTGCCATGAAGGGCAGTAGAAAATACATCCTCGTGACTTGGTTGCACCAAAACATCTATGAGTTGATATTTAGAATCCATTGAAGAATCAGCAAAGTAACCCTGATAACAATTACTATATGGAAGATGGTTTGAAGTCTATCAAATTCTATCACGAGCAATATAGCTCCTTACTCTTATTGGAAAATAACTATCAGGCATGTAGGGATTGCTAACCCAATATTGTAGTCCATTATGACCAATTGACTATTGACTATTGTCCTAGTCTGTAGGATGTTACTATTCGCTTAACAAACCTGTATCTTCAGAATGGAGAGATAGAGATGATGGGAAAGGGGATGCAGTATTTTAATTATACCCTTTTAGAATTTAGAATTTCATATTTAACAAACAACTGAAAGAACGGGAACGTATGATGAATATATTTTTCTACTGAAGTAGAAAACATATTCTTTATTTTCAAGGAATGCGTGGGATTAACATTTTAACTAAACTGGCTATCCAGAATAAATTGTATTTTTAGTTTAAAAAGACTATCCAGATAAGTATTGCTCAATAACAAGATTTAAATTATTTTTACCTCTTTACAGATCTAGCAATGCAATTGAATCTGGGGAAATTTGAATATAATGGGTCGTGTGGGTAAGTAACAATATTTAGCAGCTGCCATTATATAGAACAATATCACTTTTAATTAAGCCTGATGTTATAGTTTATGAAAGAATCTGGGAGATCTGTCTCTGAAGGGGAGGAGAGGGTGAGGAGCAAGAGAGGAACCACATTTTGGAAATAAAGGGCTAAGATACAAGATAGTAGAGTTTTATGTCCATATTCCAAAAAGCCCAAATTTAAATTTCTAAATCGAAATTTGCTAGGCAGCTTTGATTTTCTTAAAAACTCATGAATAGAGAATCAAAGCAAATTTAGATTTAAAAATCTAAATTCAGGCAATTTGGAATGTGGAGGCTTTTCCTGTTACTAGTAATTTAATGTGTCGTCTGCTTAAGCAGGCAACCTCTCCCCCTTATTTGGCTAATAGTCCCCATTGTTCTCATGTGAGGATGATCACCTAAAATGCAAATGTTGGGGATTTGGAGTACAGATCAGTTTTCCTTAAGATTTTTTAAAAATTATTAAACAGCTTTTGTCTGCAAGATTTATCTGCTATCAATTGCTATACAAAAATTGAACTAGTTTTGAATCGCAGCATTTCCCAACTAAGTGCTGGCAGAATAACTTGTGTAATGCTAGATAGGTGCCATTTGGGCACAAAGTTACTAAATTCACCCCAAAATCATGCAACTTCTCTTGAAGATCAAGTGTCTTTATCATATGACCATATTTTCTGCTACAGCATTCCCAGGGATGTACATTTAAAAACCCTAGATATTTTCTTACGAGTAGGGCATTTCAGATTTCCTCTGTTATCTTCTATGCCAGTTTATTTATTTAATTGAAACGTTGAAAATATGACTTAAGAGGTTTGTGATATATGGAATATTAAAACCTTTGAAAAGAAATACAAGATGTAATATAACTTTGCCCTTTGTAACTTTTGGAAAGGGATCCAAAGTCTGAAATATAACTAAGTGGCAAGGACAGAAGAGTTCATGTTGATAATTCTGAGCAACAGTTTTTAATGTAACATTCTTGAAATACATAACTCAAACTGTTCCTAAACTGTGTGCTCATTTTTTTACTGATTAATAAAAAGTTAATGTTCCACCTGTAAATTAAAGAAGGCAACATAGAAGCTTACTTGGAAGTTTATCAGAGCTGTTCCGAGAGTAATACGGCTGCTCTCTAAGTTTGATAAATAATTATGAATAATTAAATAGGTTTCCTCATTGCCTTATTCCAAATTCTGTGTGTATTACTTCGTGGTGTACATTCAATTTTCGAAAGGGAGAGATTGTGCAACTTTATATATGGATGTGGGAAAAAATAAGGGAGGAATTTGTGAAGAACTATGGAAATGAACTACGAATTGGGACTCATATTCTTGGCATGAGATTTCCTTACTGAGTTTAGTATATATACAACAAATGTATTTTATACATTGTGGGAAGGAAAGGAAAGAAGAAAGAAGGAAAAGAATGACTGTAAAATAACCAGACCAGAAACTGGACTTATACTGGAACACAATCCCTATGAATATTAAGGAGTTATCCTTGCTTCCTTTTGATGCAGCTGCTGGGTTTTGTTTGTTTGTTTGTTTATTTTTGTTTTTGTCATTTGCTATGCAACAGAATTCCACAATCAGAAGTTTTCACTGAACTTTTGAATCAGAGCAGGGCAGGTTGGAATCATCCACCTTGTCCAGACTAAAGAAAAAATTCGGCCTTGGCCAAAATGGCTAGGCTTCATTTCAACCAAGTCTTTTGTATCCCAAAAGACATTGGGTTTATGATTAACATTGTCACAATCACAAAGGTGGTTGTCAAAGTGATGATCATTGTCATGGTGAGTAGAATTTTCACTGAGTTGGGGTTCTCATCATCACAAAAGACTCATTTGGCAGTTCCGGTGGCTGGAAAAAAATTGACTGCATGTTGTTGTTTTTTTCACGTCAAAAAAGGGAGGGAAAACTGATTGTGAAATAGATTCTAGTTTTAAAATTATCGAGCCTAGGAAATAGCCCCGGATGACTTATATTGACATGTGGATGTACTGTGAAAGACCCAATCCAACCAAACAATGTGCAACAGGAAAAATAGATACCATATTGAAGTGGCTAAATTATTCAGCCAAACATTGAGTAGAAAATCTTGTCATATGCTTGTTTAGTTACTGTATTTTTCGGAGTATAAGACGCACTGGAGTATATGACGCGCCAAGGTTTTGAAGAGGCAAATTAAAAAAAAAAGTTTTTGCACTCTGCAGGCCTCCCAAAAATGTTCCGTTTTTCATGAAAACAGGCCCTCCCCCCCCCCAAAGGGCATGAATAGGCCTTAGGAGGCTTGTAGAGTGTTCCTGGGGAGGGGGGGGGCAAAAACGAGCAAAAATGGCCCATTTGTCATGAAAACGGGCCTGTTTTTTAATCAAAAAAAGGGCATTAGGAAGCTTATACGGTGCCCCTGGTGGCTGGGGGGGGGGCAAAATTGAGCAAGAAACAGCCCATTTTTTGCTCATTTCTGCCCTCCCCGGCCCCCAGAAGCTTGCTGAAAGTCTCCTACAAGCTATGTACGGCCATTTTGGTGAAGGGGCAGGGTTTCAGGAGGCAAAAAAATACTCTATTCAGTGTATAAGACACACTCAGATTTTCAGCCTCTTTTTTGTGGGAAAAAGGTGCGTCTTATGCTCCGAAAAATACGGTACCGTTATTAGTGTAAGTTTGAATGTTTAAGTTGACTTAGTAATTTCTTAAAGGAAATGTTTGAGATAGGATGAATGCATGTGATGTATTATCTCATTCTGATTACTGTAGGTTTTTTTTTCACTGTTCAGTGAGTAAAATTTAGATTTTTCTATTTTGAAGATACATTCCAAAACCAATATTTTTCCATCCTTATTTATTTTCAGCTGATTATATGCTTTATACGCATGACTTGTAAGGCAACTAATAACAATAATGGCATTTAATTTAAAAGGGATTAAGAAGAAACTTAAGTAGTTTTATCTAAATGTGTGTTTTGATTTTTTCTTTAAAGTTATCTTCTTAAACCAGATTTCATGCGGCGTCCTGATCGGACATTTGACCCTTTTTCTGAGACTCCTGTGGATGGTGTTATTGCAGCAACTTGTTCTGTGCAGGTAGGAAGCATCTAGGACAATGCAGCCTAGAAAAGGGAATATTTGAAATATGCTACTTCAGATACCTGAAGCTATTTTAACATATAAAGTAAGGGCTACAGGTCATAAATGATTGAAATAAGTAAGAGATGTTTTATTCAGATAGATAGATAGGTAGATAGATAGACGGACGGAAGGAAGGAAGGAAGGAAGAAAGAAAGAAAGAAAGAAAGAAAGAAAGAAAGAAAGAAAGAAAGAAAGAAAGAAAGAAAGAAAGAAGAAAGAAATTTGAACATTGGGCACTATCTAACAAAATGAAATTCAATGGTGAAAAAAGTAAGGTTCTACATTTAGGCAAGAAAAGCAAAATGCACCGGTACAGTATAGGTGGTACCTTGCTCAATAGTAGTAACTGTGAGAGGGATCTTGGAATCCTAGTGGACAACCATTTAAACATGAGCCAGCAGTGTGCAGCAGCTGTCAAAAAGCCAACACAGTTCTAGGCTGCATAAATAGAGGGATAGAATCAAGATCACGTGAAGTGTTAATACCACTTTAATGCCTTGGTAAGGCCACACTTGGAATACTGCATTCAGTTTTGGTCACCATGATGTAGAAAAGATGTGGAGACTCTAGAAAGAGTGCAGAAAAGAGCAACAAAGATGATTAGGGGACTGGAGACTAAAACATATGAAGAACGGTTGCAGGAACTGGGTATGTCTAGTTTAGACATGATAGCAGTGTTCCAATATCTCAAGGGTTGCCACAAAGAAGAGGGAGTCAAACTATTCTCCAAGGCACCTGAGGGTAAAACAAAAAGCAATGGGTGGAAACTAATCAAGGAGAGAAGCAACTTAAAACTGAGGAGAAATTTTCTGACAGTTAGTACAATTAATCATTGGAACAGCTTGCCTCCAGAAGTTGTGAATGCCCCAACACTGGAAGTCTTTAAGAAGATGTAGGATAGCCATTTGTCTGAAGCGGTATAGGGTTTCCTGCCTAGGCAGGGGGTTGGACTAGACGACCTCCAAGGTCCCTTCCAACTCTGCTATTGTATTGTAAAACCTGAAGTTGCTTCATTCTGCTAACCTGCAGTTTCAAACTTTTTCAGGCCACAAAACTCTTAGTATAAAAGTTCTTGAAATTCCTGATCAAAAAAGAAAACTGTAATGATAGAAAGTTGACAATAAAACATATGCTAAAAGGTATGTTAATTTCCTGACACTGGAAGATGTTAGATAGCTATTTGTCTGAAAGGGTATAGGGTTTCCTGCCTAGGCAGAGGGGTGGACTAGAAGACCTCCAAGGTCCCTTCCAACTCTGCTATTTTATTGTATATATGAATAATATTAAACTGATATATAGTTGAATGTATTAAATTTCTCATTGGACTGAACATTTTTATGCTTCCATTTCAAGGTCATATCTGGTCAATTTTTATCAGACAAAAAAATTGGCACTTACGTAGAGGTGGATATGTATGGCCTTCCCACTGACACGATACGAAAGGAATTCCGAACACGGATGGTGATGAACAATGGCTTAAATCCTGTTTACAACGAAGAATGTTTTGTGTTCCGAAAGGTATGTATTTCAGATGCCTGAGTTATGCCTTTCAGGTTTTATGAATAACACTTTGCCTCAATACTTTTCCTGAACAAGAAACCTTTAAGGAAAAGATCTACCAATCTGATGTCCCCTCAATAGCGTTGAGTTATAAACCTTCCCCAAATGCTCAACTAAAATTTCAACTCTGAGCATTGCAAGCACATCACTTCAGTGAAACAATGATTTGGGGATGGCTGATTTAGGAGACCAGATCTTGCACTTTCCCTTCATCCACCATGATGCATTTTTTTGTCATGGGATAGAGTTAACTAAATCTGGATTTTTTTTTTTAAAGGGAAACTCTTGTAGCTATCACATGATTTTTATTTTTCTGTTTGGCTTTTCCCTCTTCTTGCTTCCTCCTCCTCTCCTCCTCCTCCTCTTCTTCTTCCTCCCTCTTGGAGGAACAGCCTTGTTCGTGGCTATGGCTATGCCTGTGTTCCAGGTATGCAGTCTGCTCAGAATGAGCTCCGGCTGGGGAACCTCTGCCTTCCTTGGAGATTACAACTTCTTCCCTGCCCTGGCAGTGGCTGCTATCTTGCACTGTTCCTTCAGCCAAGAGGGCAGGTGAGACCCTGCATCCAAAGCTAAGGTCAATGTCATTACATGGATTCAGTCAGGGGGTGCTACCTCGGCTTCTGAGGCAGGCTCCCTCGTCCTGTCTGCGTCGTGTATATTTCTTCTCTCTTCCACCACAAGCGTTCTAGACACCATTTGGAGAAAAGTAGTCTTTTTTTTAAAAAAATGCTTCTGGGGGTGAGTTTACTTGTGCCATTTTACAAAACAGTCCCATCACCATAGTTGCAAGGGGCAGTGTTTCAAGAGGAATTATTTTCTTGCATATTCTTACTCTTGGTTTTAAGTCTGCACCAGAGCAAAGTGGTACAGTTGTGGGAAGCTCAGTGAACATTTTGGCTTACGCGAAAATGACAAAATCCTGTGTTTGGAATCACGAATACAGGACTTGAAAATATTATTATCTCTGTATGGATCTATGGTGTAGCCAAATTTGGAAATCATGTACCATTTTGAATATTAGAGAAGTTACCCAAATGACAATTGAGACTCTTCCCCTCTGAAGACAGGTTTCCAGCATTGGGGGAGATTTTAAAGGTTAGAAATAAGGCAAATCAGAGACGACAGATTTGCAGAATTATGCCTGGTGTAGAGAAAATGGATAAAGATTTTTTCTGTGTCTTTTACTCAGTATTGCCATTAGGGTTATCTAATGATAGTGCATGATAGGAGATTCATAAGAAATACAAGATTTTTCCATGCAATGCTTAATTAAACTGTTGTCATAAGATGTCGTGATGGCCAATAAATTGAACAGCTTTAAAAGGGAATTAAGCAAAATTCATGGAGGACAAAACTACTGACAGCTAGCAACCATGAGGACTGTATATTATTGGGAGTGTTGCAGGCAGTAAGCCTCTCAATATCATTTTCAGTCTTCTGGTTTCCCCATAGATGTCAACAGGTCGGTAAAGAAAACCAATATTGAACTAGAGAGAGTTTTGAGCTGATTCAGCGGGGCTTCTCTTAATTTTCATTCCCATAAGGGATGTATACTCTTTCTGTACCACTTTGTGAGAAAATTGGATATTACTTTTGTAGAAGAACTTCTTGCCAATGAAAATAAGTAGTCTAACCTTGTTATTAACCCAGCAAGGGATTTTTTAAAAAAAATATGGGGACTTTTCAAATATATATCTTCCATGCAAGCATGCAAATCTCATTTCATTCTAAAGAAATGCCAAGTTCAGTAAAGCACAGTTAAGCTGCACTGTGGTTAAGCTGCACCATATTGCTTGCGCATACATAATCATTAGCCCCTGAAATTGCGTAAAAAGATTTGTCAAAATGCACATGCAGATTCACTCTTAAGGGCAATCCCTGGTGTCTATATTTTTTTCTATACCATTCTACTTTAATTTTTTTTTTGTCAACTAAAGTTTATCCAGAAGTGTGTACGTTAATGGTGCCGTCATGACAGTGTCTTCTTTCCTTTTACCTGTTCTGTTGTCTAGAATGCAGAACAATTACCTTCTTTTTTTCCCTTTGTGATGTACCTTTCTGGCTAATATCATGCCTATTTTAGTTATGGTTGGGGGCCAAGTATAAAGCATCATAGTAGCATGACCCAGATTTTATGCAACCAATACATAGCCTAATAACATTTGAAATATATCAGAAAAATTGCACAGCCCAAGGCCTTCATACTAGGATAATTGTGTAATACGGTCAAGTTAGGATTGATTGTTTGTTAATTACTTAGCATGAATCTCATGCAAAAACTTAACAGGTGCAGGTAGTCCTGGACTCATTTAGTGACTGTTCTAAGTTACAACATCACTGAAAAACGTGACTTACGACCGTTTTTCACAGTTACAACTGTTGCTGCATCCCCGTGGTCACATGATCAAAATTTAAACCGCTTGGCAACTGGTTCATATTTATGACAATTGCAGAGTCCTGGGGTCATGTGATCCACCACTTGGGACCTTCTGACAAGCAAAGTCAATGGGGAAATCAGACTCACTGATCAGTTGTGCTATTAAATTAACAGCTGCAGTGATTCACTTAACTGTGGCAAGAAAGGTCGTAAAATGGGACAAAATTCCCTTAACAACTGACTCACATAGATTTTGGGCTCAATTGTGATCGTAAGTCCAGGACTACCTATAATGCGTGAGTTGTGTTTTATTGTCTATCTGTTTTTTTACAAAAATAAAACTACTGCTGTTTAATACATATTCTGTGTCATTATTCTTCTGTGAGCTATTACTCAATTGTGATGTGATATTTTAGTATTTATGTTGGGTCAGTCTTGAGCTATATTAACTATGCATGCTAGTTGGTATATTTCCTATTAATTGCCAAATAATAGCCTAATCCTCTGGGGCCCTTTGTTAATTGCAGAACTCAAAAACTAGGCAAGGCTACCTAAATTGAATCTTTCCTTTAACAGGCAGCCAGAAGAAGGGATTGCTTATATTTTGGAAATGTAGATATCAAAAAATAAAAGGTGAATAACTTAAAAGTATGGAAAATAGCAGCTTCTAAGGCAAAATGTTTTAAAGAGCCTTATGATACGAAATATTTTAATATAGCATTTAATATACGTAACTTTAGAAATCTTTTTAATCCTTTAAGATATTTTACCTGCAATTTGTGATTATTATCCCATACAGTCTTGGCAGAAGCTACTGCCAATTTCCCCCTATTTAGACAATTTTGCATTTGCTCTAACTAAACAAAGTATTTTGAGATGTCTCATTCTTGGTATGGAATGATGCCTGAAGGGACCCAGGCTATGAGACAATGCCAGCACTAATTATTTGCATTAGCTGGGGGAAAATGATTTTCTTGTGTTCCATCAATGGAATCCTGGTGTTACAATGCATTAAGTCTTTTTTTTATTTCCCATAATTTGTTCGGTAAGAAAGCAATGGTTCTCTTAGTAGAATCCATGGGACAAAAGAAGATTAACTTGTTTGCATTGTCCTCTGCAATTTGAGAAATAGAAAAGACCTATATCCACTTACAATCAGCATTGGTGCAACTTGGATAAATGCTGTGAAACTGCATGCTACCTTTTATAAAATCATATACAGATGAGCACTTTTTGCAGTTAGTTTAGGTGAAGTCACACAATGTGTTGGTAGAGAGCTATTTAAAAGGAAATTCCTCCTAACGTTTGCCCTGTATTTGGAAACAAAAGTTGGGGATCATTTATCTTTATAACCTTATTTATCTTAATTTTTTTAATTAGAGAGTTTAGAATGTTGGCTGTAAACAGTTGGTGAGGAAAGTAGGATTGCAATTCCATCCTGATTAAAAAACACTAGCTTTTAGTATAGTACTATGAGGCATTTTAAACCTTGTTTTTCTGCCAATCGCATGGTAAGCCTGAGTCTCCCTGAGAGTGGGTGACTAAATTTTATAAATGAAGTCCAAATCTTCATGTGGGCAATATTTGATAGTTAGAAACTATTCCTCATAGGCACTTTGGAACTCCCTGAGCTTGAGTGTTTGCTTGCAGACTTTTTATTAGATAAGTTCATCAGTGCTACTGAGTGTGTAATTTGCTCCCTGTTCACGTGCAGTAGCTTGTGCCCTGCCATTGTTAGTAGAGGTGTGGTTTCCTGGCAGTTCCTTGATTAAGGTATTTCTGTTTGATCATTTAGCAATAGCAATAGCACTTAGATTTACTGTATATACAATACAGCCTTCTCTAAGCGGTTTACAGAGTTAGCATACTGCCCCCAACAATCCGGGTCCTCATTTTACCAACCTCAGAAGGATGGAAGGCTGAGTCAGTCTTGAGCCTGGTGAGATTTGAACTGCCAAATGGCAGGCAAACAGTAGTCAGAGAAGTAGCCTGCAGTACTGCGTTCTCATCACTGTGCCACAGCGGCTCCCTACCAGGTATTATTTCCTGTTTATCTGCATATTGGCTGCTACAGAATGTATTCTGGTCTTTGTGTTTTCTCCTGCTACTATATAAACAAGGAGCAAACCCCTAGTGCTGATGATATTACTTAGTTGGCTAATAAAATGTCTGCAAGCTAACAACCAAGTTCAGAGAGCACCAAGGACTCCACAGTTCAACCTTGAATCATACATGTTCTCTTCTATGGGAACATTATCTCTTTCCTGCATGAGAATCCTTCAGACTTGGTTTGCCTGCTAAGGTGATAAGAAAAAAAATGTTTTTGTTCATCAAAGATTATATTTCTGTGCATGACACAGATGAATTGCACAGCTAATAAGAATGTAGATATTTTGGAATGGGAACCTCTTTAGAGAAAGCAACCATATGCTACCAAAATTGTACCGAGTACTCAGTAGGCTAACGTAACCTCCATCTTTGGAAGATTCATTTATTCTAATCACTATTCTAATCGCTTTTATTCTTCCAAATTTCTGGAGTTTTCAATAACGTTGATTGGGTATTTTTAGAGACATAAATCAATAACTACTACTAATGTATTCTGTGTGACATTAACACATAGTGCCACCCAAGACGTCGTTCAAGAAAGCCTAATAATATTGTAAATATGTAATCAAACATCCCTTTGGGGCAAACTGTTAGAACCTGGTTCCAGATGGGGTTGCTGGATTTCTTCAGCGATTACAAGGCAGGAATGTGCTGTCTAATGAGCCTGAATAACCACCTTTATTCTGGGGTTTCTTAGGTGATTCTACCAGATCTTGCAGTCTTGAGGATAGCAGTTTATGATGACAACAATAAGTTGATTGGTCAAAGGATATTGCCGCTGGATGGGCTTCAGGCAGGCTATCGACACATTTCCCTTCGAAATGAAGGCAACAAGCCATTGTCTCTGCCAACGGTTTTCTGCAACATTGTACTTAAAACTTATGTGCCTGATGGTTTTGGAGGTAAATGCTTCAATCATATATTTTATTTGGAGCAAATTAATTGGGAAGGATTATGGACATTTTACAGCACAATTCAGAAACTAGGCCCTATCAATCCTCAGCCCATTCTTTATGCTTTTCAGCCAGGCTGACAAAAATGGATAATGCATGTAATCACCTATTGAGGTGGGAAGCTCACAGAATAACTTTATGCAAGTATAAAAATAAGCTTAACACGTTTTAAAAATCCATAAGCACACACTCTGTCTTCCTCCCCAACTTTCCAGCAGAGTATCTTAGCTCAGCCTAATAATAATAATAATAATAATAATAATAATAATAATAATAATAATAATAATAATAATAATAATAACAATATTATTTAATGCTTCTAGACCGCCCCCTCTCCCGAAAGGGACTCGGGGCGGTGTACAGTTCATACAAAATATAACAAGATACAATAAAATTAAATATGTACAGTTGACAGTTGACATGGAGGAGGTTAAAATGCCGTTAAAAGAACTGTACAAAGCAGATATAAAATAAATTCAAACCCCTAAAAACAAATACAGTAAATTAAAAAACCCTAAAATAACCAGATATAATACATTTGCCAGGAGGGACAGTTGAATTATGCCAGCCTAACATATGATGTAGTTCCATCTGCTTTATATCTTTCCTGCAGCTACTGTAGTCCTTGCCCCCATAACTGTAATTACCTAACCATTGAGAGTCTTGAATATTTCTTAGGCTTGTGCTGAAAATAATGGAAAAAATTTGCAATGAACCTGAGAATTTATCACACATTTTTCCCCAGTCCCATTGAAATGAGTGCAGATTAAGCCTTTTAGCAGGTTAGAGCTGGAAATGAAAGATAGGGTCTCTGAAAGTGCCTTTTGTAAGAGGCCTGCTTCCCATTTACAGAAGTTTTGTGGCATGTGGGAAACGGAATTTGCCTTGTTTGCTATTTGTTTGAGATGTATAGCCATACAAATTGATTGATTGATTGATGCTCCTAAGCTAAGGAATGCATACCTTTGAAAGTTACAGTTGGTTCCAATTTGATATGCAATTGGAAAGATGAATAGTAGTAGTAGTAGTAGCAGTAGTAGCAGTAGTAGTAGTAGTAATAGTATCAGATGGCATTAAGACAACTGATAAAATACTGTTTTGTGATCTTCAGGGCTTCCCGTATTTCATTAAACCAAGGAAAGACATATCCTGACTTTTTTTTTTAAAGTAATGGTATGAATGTCACCAATATAGGGAAATCTTGTAATAATGGTGAAGTTAATGAGAAAAAAACTCTGCCCCAACTGCCCAATGCCTGATTCTTCAAGGTAGCTATTTTAGGAAGCAAAGTGAAAAGAGAGGGGGGGGTGTCGGGATGTGTGTCAGATATTTTGATTGGACAACACCACAGTGGGATGGTATTAATCAGAACAGAGCCTCTTCTGCCCCCAATAAAATTCAAGTAGTTTTGTTTTACTTCTATCTATGATGTGATTGTGTGTATTGAAATAAGATTTGAATAGTGTGTAGAATATTAGACATATTTCTGGAATTACTGCAAGATGGTGCACACATTGGTAATAAGAGGTTTTGTGTGAAGTTTTTGTGACTATTATTATTTTTTAAACAAGACCATTTTACAAAGCCACTAGAGATTAAATGTCAGCAAGAGGTCCAGCAAAGTACATAATTCCCTGATAAATAGGGTGATGTGGGGAGAAGCATGTCTTTATCATGCAAAGGCAATGTTTGGCCTTTCCACACATAAAGAAAGCAAGATTTGGGGCAGTTGTACATGTATGCACTCTCACATACACACTCACATTCACACACACATACATATATCTTGCCCCTCTAGCATAAAAGAGAGCTGTGTGTATTCATGCATGTACACGCATGTTACTTTTTTCATATTATTTCTCTTAAGTTGATGGAACCTGTTGCTGGCCCTACGCTTCTGCATCTCTTAGATTTATGAAGACTTTCCATTTTATCACTTCTCACGATTAGGGAGACAGTAATGCATGATAAAATTAAGCAGAGCCATTGATAGGAATTACGTGTCAGGCTTTAAAGCGATCTGAAGTTGAAAATAGCTTGACTACTTATTTAAATTCCTTTTTAGATATTGTGGATGCCTTGTCAGATCCAAAGAAATTTTTATCTGTCATGGAGAAAAGAGCAGACCAGATGAGAGCTATGGGAATTGAAACGGTAAGCAGTAATTAACCTTGGATATGGAATTGATTTGCATTTTTTTTCCAGGAGCCTCTTTTAGCAGAATATTTAAAAGATTAGAATGACAGACAACATTGGCTGACTTTTTTGTTGCTTCACCATGGCTAAAATTAAAGATTATTTATATTATCAGGAGTGTAGAAGGTAAATTTCAAAGGAGATGGCTGGAGGCAAAATTCTGGTGCTCTTCCTCTCATCTACTTTATGCCATTGGGTGTCCCAGCAATACCTCTCTGGATTCTGCATGGAAAGGAGAAACTTTGCATAAAAGAACTAAGAAGTGCAAATTTAATATCAGAACTCAGAACAAGGAAAGGGTTATAGCAGAGTATTTTAGCTTTCCAAGACATATCTCAACGTAGCAATTTGGAAATTAACCCCCCCCCCCCAACCCCTCAATCAGATGTGAGACAGTTCACCTTCATAGAATTCAGGCTTTCAGACGTTCAGAACAAACACAGTTTGTTCTTACACATTACAAGTGTGAACTGATAAGGCGCTTGTGATCTGTCCCCCATAGAACCTTCATCTGCATTATTACCATGTCTTCCCTCTCGCTACTCCTCTCCATCCCTATGTAATTTAATCCTATTTCAGTCGCACCACTCTGATGAAGGGAGCTGTTGCGCGCAAAAGCTTGTGCCTTAAAATAAAAATAGTTTTCAAAAATGCTACCAAATAATGTCTGATCTCTTCTTCTAGTATCTCTTCAGTCATTTAGGGTATTGGAGCCCTTGTTGGGTACCTGATGCTTTATTGTTGATGATCAGATATATCATTACTGTTTTATGCTTTTTGTTTTACATCTATATTTATTGTTTTTCTTTTGTACTGTCACTCGACAGTACAGACAATCCGATTCAGTTGGAATCAGGAAGCATAAATAAATAAATAGATTTTGCCTCTTAAGAGGAAATGGTAAGTTTGTGATCCAGGGACTAGAAAACATCTGTAGTGCTGCCTGCAAGCAATCTGGGAAAAAAAACAACCTATGACCCCAAAGCCTCTCACAAAATTGTACCACCAAAATTGCCAGCAAATTTCAATATGTTTTTCCAAGAAGAAATTAAGCACAGCAAACGTGTTAAGCCACTAAGAGGCTTAACACACTAATAGTAATATATTCAACCCTTCACCAAAACTGAGTTCATTGCATTGCTATCATGACCATGGCTGCCAAAAATGTTAACTTAGGAGTAGTTAAGCCACTAAATATAAAAAGTTGCCTATCTCTGTGCTAAGTAATATGACTCATTTCAGACTCTTTGAATACTAAGTCCATAAGCTTTTGAATTGAAATGGAGAGCATGCTAATAATAAATGTGAACAAGGAAAATGGTCACATTTTTTTAGTATGCAATGGTTCTGTTACTGCTGGCTGGTCTTTTTCAGGTTTCCATTCCCTCTATACACTCTCTCTCTCTCTCTCTCTCTCTCTCTCTCTCTCTCTCTCTCTCACACACACACACACACACACACACACACACACACACTCACAGAGAGAGAGAGACAGACAGACAGACAGACAGACAGATACAGACACACACTCCAATTATACTTAATTAGTGATCATGCACAATCTTTTGGTTTTTCAACATTCATTTAAGACAGATTGGGGGGGTGTTCTACATTGGCAGTGCTAATTTTAAGTACATGAGCACCCCTTTCAAGCTCTTGAGAATCCTATTAATTATAAAATAATACTCCATGAACTTTAGGAACAGACACACATACACTACCACTCGGTAAGAGATTTTGCCCAGCTGTTCCTCTGATTAGCCTCTTTTGATTCTAATTGCTGTTCTACCTTCCCCAGTTGTGCCTTTGGGTTTTATGTCTGGTGAGGAGAAAAGATGTAGATCAGGGGTGTAAAACTCGCAATGACATGTCACGCAGCATTTTCCCCCTTTGCTAAACGGGGGGTGGCATGGCCAGCATGTGATGCATCCGGCCCACGGGCTGTGAGTTTGACACTCCTGATGTAGACAGTTGGATGAAACCAGAGGGAAGCACATAAGGTAACATTGCCTAACTGTCCTTGCACAGCACTAATGGTAAAAAGGGAATAAGATGACCTGGGTATCATGATGCTTGCCAAGATGTTTCAATGACAGTCATTGACATTGGGACTTCTTGCATCCTGCCCTTCGACACTTGGTTTAGATCTCAGTTTCTTTGATTGTTTCAGTTTTTCATACTGGCCCTTCCAGATTTGCCTATGGTATCCTTTTTAAAAGGCCTTATTTCTTACAGAGTGACATAGCTGATGTTCCAAATGACACATCGAAGAATGATAAGAAGGGGAAAACTAACAATGCTAAAGCAAATGTTACTCCTCAAACTAGCTCTGAAGTCAGATCAAATCCCATTTCCAGTACAGGACCTGGTACCGAAATTAAGAAAGGTAAGCAAACATCTAGAAGACGACTACTGCATTCAGATACTCACTGTATCATATTTCTCCTGATCGTAGTTAGAGTACCTATGATGCGTTAAGGGAAAATATTTATCCTCCTTTGTAATAATCTGGATATCTTTCCAGCAAGTGTATATAATTCAATAAAGTGACATTGAAGTAAGTAACAATGCTGAAGATATGTTCATTCTCTTGTTTTTCCTCTCCATTTTTAAGGTATAGATCTTATTCCTCAAATCAAGATAGAAGACCTAAAACAGATGAAGGTAAATCTATGCTTCAGTTAAGCAGTCTCTTGTTTGAGAATGACTTATTTTCTGATGTTTTCCTTTGCGGTTGAAAACCCAAATGTCCTTAATAAATAATTAATTAAGAATGAGATTTCATTTTTCTTGGCCTTTAATCCATTCAGGTTTTCATTTTATTTTACGGAAGCCTTTTCAATTGTATGGAAAAAGTGGTTAAGAGCTGTTAGGATCTGGTGCCTGACACTTTGCTTTTCTCCCACGTTATGGAGTGTATTCTAGAACGACTGTAAAATAGCAAGGGAGAAAATAAGAGTTTCTGTTATCATTAATCTGGGCACACAGGAATTTACATGAAATCTCTGCACTTTGCTTCAAAGATGGCAACTTGATTTTTAAACCTGTTAAAAGTTGTAATGGGTTTTGATTTTAATTTGCACATCATTCTGAGCCATAATGTGGTTTCTTGGTTTTGGTTTCTTTCTTTCTTTATGTTATATGCTGCCCATCTCACTGTCCCAGGTATATGATTGAGCACTTTCTGAAAATCTAGCCATTGTGACAAGTAAATCATGTTTTCAAATTTTTTTGCCTTTACACATTGTGAAGAGTCATTTTTAAAATCAAGACAGCTGTTTTCAAGTCTTTCTGGTTTAGGTGTTTTTAAAACATTTTTTTTTAAATTTTGAACAGGCCTATATAAAACATTTGAAAAAACAGCAAAAGGAACTGACTGCTTTGAAGAAGAGGCATGCCAAGGTAGGATATCTTTTGTGTTCTGTTTTCAGAGCTGGGGTACTTAAAATTTTAAATGGAGCAATGGTCTTTGCAAAACCATATATTAAAATAACATATGCCATTGGTTCTTAAATATGTTTCTGTTTTCATAGATAGCATCACTCTATGGAACATTACTCTGTTCTCCAAAAGAAATTTAAGAAGCAGTACATGACTTCTATTTCTCTGGCCCTCAGGCTAAGCTAGTGACGATGATTAGATATTTAACCAAAAATATTTCAATTGTAATTACATAACTTGAGAGGGACCAATAGTAGCCTAGTGCAAAAGGCATGCATAACATTTCAAAAGTTCTGAATCAGGAATTCATTTCGAATACAAGCACTGACAGTATATGTATGTAACTCCCTTCAGCATCCATTAGCACAATAAAAATATGTTATTCTTCCTTTTTCAAAAAGAATTAAAATTTTAAAATGTGCCTAGGCATCTCAGGATGCTTTCTAGAGATATGAAATTGGGGTGGGGGACCATTTTGCTCCAAAGTCAGCATTAAAAAGTCCTATTGTGAACATTCTGTTAGGATCCCATATTCCAACTCCATAGTCAATCTGTTTTAAGGATTTTGCAGTTGGGAACTTGAGACCTGCCCTGCCTTCCCTTATTTTTCATCTTAGAAACATAGAAGTAGCTGGATTAACAGTCCATTCTGGAAGCTGTCTAACATTTATTTGGGTAAACATATCTATTTTAAAAAACAATAACATGTTAAAATCCCTATAGTGGACAATGAAAGCATCCTTTAACTAACGTTCAGCAGCCTAGTTTGCTGCCACAACTTCCTAGAGGACAACTCCACAAATAAACAGGAGGAGTGGATTAATTTTTGCACTGCTCATGGCTAGTATAAATAGATTTCTCTGCCTACAAAATTCCCCAGGCTATTGCATTTGCATCTTGGCCAACCACATAGCAGCACAGATACTCTGCTTAACGATCATAACTGCTACTAGAATTTTCATTGCTAAATGAAGCAGTCATTAGGTGAAACATTACATGGCCACACCATGTAGCAACTAGTCCTGGTGTTGCAGTTGTTAGGCCAGGACTGCACTGTTATTAGGTGAGGACCTCACACTTCTCCTACCCTGCTATGCTCACCTCCATTTCAGCTCCTTCACATTTTAGCCTTTTCAGCCACGCTGCACTATGTTGTCCCTGCTGCCCGGGGAATACTAAAAGCTATATTGAAAGCAATATATTTTGTCCAATGCTTGGGCTACATGTATATTATCCTGTTTGAAACTTAAATACAGCATTTTGTTTAAATCTGAACCTAGTTGGGTTCTTTTCAGTGTCATCCTATGGAAGATTATGGAACAAATAGTTGGACAGGGTATATGATACTTCGCTATGACAATTCGCCACAGCCAACTCACCGTGGCCAACTTACCATGGCCAACTCGCTATTGGACAACTTGCCATGGCCATCTAGCTACAGGACAACTCGCTGTGGGACAAGAGTTACACTAATATCAAATGGTGGAATAGAATCATTAAAGAAAGGATGCAAAAGGAGGGACAGAATGAAATGTGAATGGCAAAAATTAAAATATTTATTTATTTATTTAATATAATTAAATAGAATTGTTAAATTGTCCCACAGCAAGTTGTCCCATGGTGAGTTGGCTGTGGCAATTTGGCCCGTTCCTAGTTCGACATATGGATACCATTGTCCAGCAAAGTTTTAATTTCTGAAATGTCAAAGGTATAAAGAAGTTTTATTGGAACGATGTTTCATTTCCCAGACAATTAAAAAAAAAAACTTATGAGTTGAAAAAAGAAAAACATTGTTTTGCATTTACTATTTACACAATAGCCTTGGTTGCTTAGCAACAATTATGAATTCTGAAAGGTGCAACTACCTGGACAGAGGAAGAGAACGAAGGGAAGGTATGCCAAGGCAATTAGGGAAAGGAGTTGCTTCGGATATCAGTCTCATTCAGGAGACTTCGTTGATTTAGCAGCCTGATAGAATAAAAAGATGTTTGTGTCATTTTGAAACCTTTTAATAGATGCTATAGTGAGGGTTTGGGGGGGATTTTGTTTTTCTTTGTCTGTCCTCTTCTGTTAAAACACGAATATCTAAATCCTTTGATATGCAGACTGTAGCCTAATATGCCATTTTTTCCCCCTCCACTGCAGGAGCACAGTGTCATGCAGAAGTTACACTGCACACAAGTCGACAAAATGGTAGCCCAGTATGACAAAGAGAAGCTAGCTTATGAGAAACTCCTTGAGAAGGCGATCAAGAAAAAGGGGTATGGCCTTGTTTAAAAAGCAACATTTTTTGACAGCAGGAAAGAATAATTTAGTTCCGGTCTTATTGCCCCAGAAAAGGAACAAAGTACCCTTGCACTTGAAACATGTCATTCTATGTGCGAGAATCCCTAGGGGAGGCTTGTGTATTCGGTTCAGATTAAGAGATTTTAAAATGACACATTATTTTAAGGGGGGAAATGGGGGGGGTGGAGGTTATTAGTAATTAATCTACAAATCATTACACTAACCTCAGTGGAGTATTTAGATCCTCATCACATGAAAGCTAACAAAAGATCCAAGTTAGGCATAATAAAAGCTGGCCCACATTTACTCATATGTCTGTTCTCCTCATATCTCATCAAGTGTCTCGGTTCTGAATGTACAGTATATATATTGACCCTGCAAATAGTTCTGAGGATGTATTTAAAGCCTATGGAATACAGTATGAAGTGTGGTTGTCAATGGATAATGTGTTTTTCATGTCAGCTTCGTTAGTCTAACCAGGTTATCTGATCAGGTCAACATCTGATCAAAAAACAAAAATCTGCCTGCTATTGCAATCAACACTTTTCTGTGTAGACTTTATAAACGGAGTGCTTCCTCTCATCAAAATTAACATGATTTGCCTGGATTCTTTCTGGTAAATAAAACACTAGGCTAATAAAATGAGTAAAATTGTGGTGGACAACCAGAAGCTTTAAAATTAAATTTCTGAAATACAATAAGATTAAGATGTGATTTTAATATTGCTCCTTGGGATTTTGCAAGATACGAGGCGAGGATCGTGCAATAGTCAACATCTCAACATCCTCTCAAGATTTAGATCATACATCACCATCATTATCATTATCACTGCTGTCACATCTACACCATATCTCACCACACAGAATATCTCACAATAAATCTGAAAAAGCTGCTGATCCCACAACTACACATTGCAGAGTGAAAGCATAAGACATGGTTGCCTCCATTTGTGGTTCTCTTTATGGGAATAATTATTTTTTTATACACATACATACATACATGTACACATATACTCTGTATGTGTGTGTGTATATATATATATAACGTTTGCTACATTGTAAATCAAATCACTATCGTGATTTTTTAAAGGAATCGTGCAGTTGTTCAGCAAATCTAGTTTCCTCTTCTGATTTTGTTTGCTGGATGCCAGGCGAGAAGGTTGCAAATGATGATCACATGGCCATGGGATGCTACAGCCATCCTAAATATATACCAGTTGCCAAGTGCCTAAATGTTGATCGTAGTACTGTGGGGATGCCATGAAAATTTAAAGAGTGATCACCTGTTGCAAATTACTTTTTTCCCAGTGCCATTGTAACTTCAAATAGTTGTGAAATGGATGATTATAAAACAAGGATTACTTATATATGCAGTGCTAGGGACATTCTAGGATAGTTATGATAAATCCTATTTAAATATAGGATGGTTTCCTTCCAGATATTCTTCTTAGTTTCAACCCTCTCACTCCCCCATGGCCACAGGAGAGGGACAAAAACAGTTCTGGCCCAGCAGTATCTACATCATGCCCATTTTTATCTAAACCATAGCTAATTCCCAAACGGTACTTGTATCAATATATTAGAATGGAAAGGTAGACATATGTTTATTAACATTTCTGAAACGCCCTGCTGAGTATCTATGAAGATTCTCAATCATCCAAGTCCTGGTTGTCCCAAAGATGCTTTTTCCAAAAAGCAACTAACGTATTTATTCGAGTATAACGCGCACACGTGTATAACGCGCACCCCTAATTTTCTATTAAAAATCGGTATAAAATTTTGTTTCACACCAAGCATTGTAATTGACAAAAAAACGTTGTTGAACACGTGCGGCCATGATAAAAATCATTTGTTGACAACGTAAACTGGTATAAACACAATACCGAAATAAAATTACCGGTAACAATATTTATTTAAAATGCTTCAAAGTCAGATTCAAAAGCAATGCTTACCGTAACGTGTGAGCGAGGCGAGGAAATGAAGCTGCGACCATACAGCGGATAATAAGAATTCTCACCCCCAGTTCGGGCCGCCCACTGTACGCGACGAGGGAACTTTTTTTTTTCTTCGCCCTCGCGTACAGTGAGCGGCTGCAGCCCGGAAAAGGCGCAGTGCAAATTTACAATTCGCCTGCGCCCTCAATGGACCAGCCGCCACTGCCACCCCACCCCAGCCCTCGTTTATAACGCGCACCCAAACTTTGATTTCTTTTTTTGGTAGAAAATTTTGCGCGTTATACTCGAATAAATACGGTAGACTTTCTTGGATTTTTTTTTTCTTGAAAACATTTTGCTTCTCATCCAAGAAGCTTCTTTAGTTCGGAAAGTCCAGTTTCCTTTTGGAAAAAACACCTTTGGGATTCCTTGCTGAGTAGCCTAAAAATTCATTGAGAAACACGGTTCTACAATCTGGACTAACAGGAAAAAGTGAGAAAGACCTAAATAGCCTTTTGTTCTGGGCAGATTGTAATTTTTCTTTCTTTTTTCATCAAGATTAACTAAATGAAGAATAGTGTCACATTTCAGATGGGGGGATGACACCAGGGAATAAATAGATGATTAGGATAGAATCATAGAGCTGGAGGGGACCTTGGAGATCTTCTAGTCCAACCCCCTGACCAAGGCAGGGTCCTTATTCAGCCCCAGACAAAAGATTGCCCAGTCTGTTCTTGAACATCTCCAGCAATGGCAACAGACCCAAGTTGCATTTCTAAAAACTTTTTTTCAAGTTTTGGTTCATCTTCTGAGGTTTATTTGAACAATTTAATTTGAAATGCTTACTTGAAATACTTCTGTTTTGTTTGTGTTTAGAGGAAATAATTGTCTTGAGATGAAAAAAGAAACGGAAAGTAAAGTTCAAATGTTAACATCTGATCATAAATCAAAGGTAAGAGCAAAAGAAGCTCATTTCAGTACATGACTGTCATATAGTGAAAGTCATTTCTAGAAGTCAGAAATAAGTTTTGTTCTCCAGGAAATAAAGGGGAAAAAAGACTGCAGGGTCTTTGGACTACTTTGGAAAACAAAGGGAGAGGTCAAGACAGCAAGTAAAAATACAATTTTTTCCCATTGAAGATTAAACTGGTAGTAAAACAATTTAGCCCAAACAGCTGGAATTCCTTACTGTTAGATCTGACAGCAAAGATTCATGCTATGCTGGTCAAGGACCACCATTTATAAACAAATATTTTCTTTATGCTCAATGATCTGTTTACTTAAACTTGGAGTTCAACATAGCACAATCTAAAACAGTGTTTTTCAAACTTGATGGCTGAGGAATTCCAGGAGTTGAAGTCCACACTTGTTAAAGTTACCAAGTTTGAAAAAATATTGGTCTAAACTATTCCATGTTCCATTGAAAGGGACACCATGGCAGGTTCTACTTTAACAGTTCCCCTAATTTTTCCAAATTGCATACTTTTGTTTATCTAATATAATTTTAATTTGGGGGAGGAGGCACACAAAAGAAGGATTAAGAACAGAAACAAAATTAGGTTGGAATGCCCCGAGGGACTGCTTAGAAAAGATTTGGGAGAATTCAATGGTTAAGTGTTGTTGAAATTGAGAAAAGATAAATCAATAGAAAGAACTCTGCACAACAACAGAAGTATCGAAATAAGTTATTGCTAGAAAAAAAATAAAAGAAATATAAAAGCAAGGGGAAGGGGGAAAAACCCATGGGGTGGTACATTGCAGAGCAAACTGGTTAAGAATCCACATTTAAGCGCATGTAAGGATCCACATTTAAGAACAAGTAAAAAGAGTAAGGAAAGGCAACTGAGGCAGAAGGCTATTCCAAGTTCTTAGCAGAATGGGGCCAGCAACATCATTGGAGGGTTCAGTTTGCAGACTTCCCTTGTGGGGTGAAGACTGAAACACAAACTGGAAGGCAGGAGCTATGAGACCAGTGGATGATTGTTTGTTCTTGTCATTAGAACTGTGACTGTTGCCTTCGCTACAGCCCCAACCATTGCCATTAGAGGGAAATGATTTGTTGACATGCTGGAAGAGAATTGATGGGAGTATAATAGACAAGCGGAGTCAGTAATGGCTTTGGAACATATTGCCTAGGGCTGAGTTCTGTTCACCTGTTTTCATTGTTGTGAGTTTGGGTGGTTTATGAAATGGATTATAGAAGCAGTTGAAATGATTCCTAAGTGTCTGATAATGGTAGAGCCATATTGGATGGAAGAATTGTTAATGTCAGCCCCAAAACCAAAAATGACACATCGCGATTCTTCCAAGCTGAGTTCTTTATTGTTTCATACCTCTGGACATGATCTTGGCATTCTGAGCACTCTACTATCTCCATCTACAATACACTGTGAACTATGAGGGAGGGGCAGTCTTCATCCCCTTTCTCTCATACATAATATCTGAATTGAGTTGCCTCTTGCTTCTCTGGAATGCGTCTCTTCCTTCTGGGAATACACCTCCATACTATATTCCATTACATTGAACTGGATAATGGACTGCAGTTGCTCTTCTTGTCACTTTCAGTGGAGGGTGAGAAGAAGGCTGGAGGTGGAGGCTGTTGGTACCCAACTTATCCAACCAATAGGTAGTGGGTGTGCACCATTTTATCTGCCTAGTGGGTATATGATAGAGCTGCCCATTTATAATTTGACAAAACCTTCCTCAGACGAGACATGAGACACAGGAATGTAGGCCTCTACCATGTATGGGTAGTGGACAAGATCTCAACTTCAAAGTACTAGTGTTGGGGGAGAGGGAATCTGGGGGAAGAGTTTATAGCAGCCTTTGAAACCATTTATTAGGAGCTGTCTTTCTTACTTCAGTAGCCCTTCCTCATTGGCTGGATGTGGGTTGATGCTACAGCCAATCAGTGTTTGGGGAAATATTTTCTATGGTTCAGGCATTGTTAATAGGCTTTGTAACATAATGTTTTACTTTTCAGCCACTTATGCTGCAGCCACTCATTTTTCCAAGGATTGACTGGGCATTGGGGGTCTATTAGCCAGAAGTGACTAGAGTTTCTTGATTCCCACCACATGGGAAAAGAGGGAAATGTACATTAACTATCAATTAATCCAGGGAACAAGAGGTTTAGTATAATCCCAAGATTCTGGGTCTACATAAAACATGGATCTAGAAGTGCCTCCTGCATTATCCTTTAGAAATCATGAGTAGAAAAGACTGATCCAACTTTTCTTCCTCAAAGGTGAAGGAAATTGTGGCACAGCACACCAAAGAATGGTCTGAGATGATCAACACCCACAGTGCAGAAGAGCAAGAAATGCGTGATGTGCACCTTAGCCAACAGTGTGAACTACTGAAAAAGTTGTTAATTAATGTGCATGAACAGCAGACACAACAACTGAAGCTTTCCCAGGACAGGTCAGTATAACAGTATGCTATTATTCTATTATTTGTTCACTTGGAAATGGTTGAATTTAGCCCAATGTAGGAAGGTAAGAGACGAAAGCACTTCCCATCACCATCCAGGCTCACCTAATTAAAAAAAAAAAACTTATGTCAGCTGATCATTGTTTTAAAAGTGTAGCCATTTCTCTGATAGTGCTGAGACTAATCTAATGTTGATTGTATAATCTTGATGACTGGCAGATCAAAGCGAAGGATATGTATACTCCTCAATCTAGAACAGGGGTGTCAAACTCAAGGCCCGTGAGCCGCATTCGGCCCATGGGGTTTTTAAATTCGGCCCGTAGGGCCAGACTGGAAATATCAAAAGGACTGGTCCGCGGTGCCTCTCCTGGCCAAAACAGGCCTCCTTGGCCTCCAGCAGCACTCTGCTGGCCAAAAATGGACTGTGTGAAGGCCCCGTGCAGCCCGTTTTGGCTGGCAAAGTGCTGCTGGACATCGGGTAGGCCGAAAATGAGGCATGGGGGGGGGGCACATGGCCTCAGGTGCCCCATTTTGGCTGGTAAAGTGCTGCAGGAGACATCCGTCCCCTCCACTCTCCCCACCCCCCGCCAGCCCAGAGAGGAGAATGACAATGCTGATCTGACCCTCGAAGAAATCCAGTTTGACACTCCTGGTCTACAACATTTAAAATTGAAATTTAAATGCCTTTTTTTTTCTTTTTTTAGAGAAAGTAAAGAAATGCGTGCCAACCAAGCAAAAATTTCAATGGAAAACAGTAAAGCCATAAGCCAAGATAAATCTATCAAAAACAAAGCTGAAAGAGAAAGGTACATATTACATTGTTGGTTATAGAATAAGTTTTCTTCAGGAAGATTCGTGGGCTACTTTGTTTAACGTGAGTAGAGCAACTTGTCTTCCCAGCAAATCATTATTACTTAATACAGTTGGAACCCACCCCAAAAATGTAATGTGAATTCCATTATATTCAAGTAACATTCAGGGGTGAAATTCAGCAGGTTCTGACAGGTTCTGTAGAACCTGTAGTGGAAATTTTGAGTAGTTCGGAGAACCGGCAAATACCACCTCTGGCTGGCCCCAGAGTGGGGTGGGAATGGAGATTTTGCAATATCCTTCCCCCAGGAGTTGGGAGGGAATGGGGATTTTGCAGTATCCTTCCCCTCCACACCCACCAAGCCACGCCCACATAACCGGTAGTAAAAAAAAAATCAATTTCACCACTGGTAACATTCCAATAAATATTTGGCTGAAGGAATTAGGGGCTATTTTGTCCTGGAGAGAGAGGAGCCTTTCTGTATTTCTAAAGTTTATGTACTTTTGCAAATATTGGAATTCTTCTAAGTGTTGTGTTCACTTCCTCTTGGGTGGGATTGATGATTTTGTGACTATATAAGGGCTAGAACTGAGAAAAACAAGATCTCAGTTAATATGTATGATAGCTGTTTGTCAAGGCAGATATATGGTAAGAGTCATAGACAATTAAATTAGCATTTCCTTGCTTCCCTCTTGTTTCTTTTTCCATAGCTTGTAACTGACCACTTTTCAAGAGTCAATTACATGCATTCAGAAATATGTTACTAAGAGTTAAAAGTCCATGCACTATTGTCCAACTCATTCCATATCGTGGTGTGATTTGGACCATATTCTGTTCTAACCAAAGCTTCCTTGCTAATTCAATTCAAGTCCTTCATGGCACAAAACTTCCACTTCTATCCCCAGATTTATTATTTCAGAAAAGTTTATTATAATGGACAAGTTCAAACAAATGTTAAATGTTAATAATAAAGAGTTGTGGGCTAACCTTAGATAGGCCATTGTTACAAGAGACCTGGATTTTTATTTACCCCATTTACATACAGATACATTGACCTGTGTGGAAATGAGTGTCCTTTTTACCTTCTAATTTTAAGGGAGTCACTGGATTTCTCATTGCCCTCATTCCAGCTGATACAGTGCAGCTGGAAAAGGAAGAACAGTCATACAGTCAATTCCTAGTACTATATCAGGGGTGTCCAAACTTTTTTCAAAGAGGGCCAGATTGGATGAAGTAAATATGCTGGAGGGCCGAACATTTTTCCGAACATTCTTTGAACAATTACAATTAAATGCAAATGAATTATTTTATGCCAAGTTAATTGCAAATGGCATACTTATGTTTTCTCTGGTAGTGTCTTTTGATATTAAATTCTTTATAAATGGCCACAGTCTCTTGACATATCAGACAAACACAGTGATTCCGTATTTCAGTGAAAAAAAATCCACTTTCCACCTTTCCTGGAAACGGCGGACCTCACTGTCAACTTTCCTTTTCTTATTTATAGTCGCCATTTTATAAAATGTCAGGATCGGGCTTCCGATGTGGTCCTCTCACTGCTCTCCCTCCTGTGGCAGACAGTCTTCTGTTGCTCCCAACGCGCTGCCCTCAAGCAGAAGATGTAAATGCGGCCCTCCCACGGCCCTCCCTTCTGATTGAGGGCGGCGCGTTGTGAGCGACAGAGGGCGGTGACGTCAGGATCGGGCTTGATTGCGCTGGGCACCTTTGCACCTCTCTTTCATTCTCTACATCGCTAAGATGTTAATAAACTTCCCCAAAGTTTAGACGCGGCAAATATGCGAGCGCGCACACACGTACGCTTATTGATACCCTTTAAAAACCTTCCGATATTTGTTTATAGCGGCTCATGTGAGCTTTAATGGGCCATCTCCTCTTTTTTCTTTTTTCTTTTTTCTTTGGTCTCTTCAAGCAGAGAAGTTAATGCATGGCTGAATATTTTCTCCTTCCTTCCTTAAAACAAAAACAAAAACAAAAAACCAACCCACCTTGGGGGAAGGTTCCTTGCTTTTCGCCTGCCAGACCTCTCCAAGCCCGGCGGAGAAGCTACAAGTATCCCTTGGCCCCGTGTTTCACGTACTGCGCCTGCGCTGCCTGGTAGTTTGCCCATTTCGCAGCCTGTGTTGCGAAGGCTACGGCGCGCGTTCTTCGGCGATACCCGTGAGGCTTGGTCTCTCGTTTCCTCAAAAGGCACCCTTTCTCTCCCCCCCCCCCAAGGGAGACAGAAGTTTCCCCCTTTTCTTTGGTATGAATGTGGCCTTGCCTGTTTTTAGGCTGGCCTGTGGATGACAGGTACCTTTGCTGTAGGACAGAGTTTCTCAACCTTGGCGACTTTAAGTCCTGTGAACTTCAACCCCCAGAATTCCCCAGCCAGCTTCCGATGCGGCCCTCTCACTGCCCTACCTCCTGTGGCAGACAGTCTTCTGCTTGCCGCCCTCAATCAGAAGGGAGGGCCGTGAGAGGGCCGCATTTACACAGAGCAGGGAGGGCTGTTAGAGGGCCGTATTAAACCGCTCCCCGGGCCGCAAATGGCCCGCGGGCCGGACTTTGGACATGCCTGTACTATATATAGGCAGAAAGTACAGGAGGAGACATGCATTCACCCTATGAACAGATACATGCATTCTTAAAGATAAACTAAAGGTTTTTAAATAAAGATATGGTACCAGAGTGAAATCAGAGGCCCAAGAGAGATTTACTGATTTCCTTAAGCATAACTAGCTCCATTTCCCCATTTCCACATGCACTTTCTCACTTGAACCACTCAACTAGATCCTACCTAAAGCCCCAGCTAAGGCATTGAGAGAAATGGGGTCCAGACACAGAAGCAACTCCTTTCTTTGCCTCACTCAATTTTATACAATGACTTGTTGCTAGGCAGATTCACAGATAGGTATTTTGTACTCTGAGTTTAGGTCCTGGAGAAATGAGCGAATTCTACGATTACCAGATCTTTCAGCATAACCTGCTGATCCCCCTTCCCCCTTTCTTAAGAAACTTGGGTTTTGCAAAGCATGGTTGTGTAATGAAGGTTTAGCCTCCTAAATTTTGCATAAGCAATGTTACTCCAACACTTCATTGGAATACAAATTGTGATCTTTCTACGTTTCATACGGCATTCCTTGGAGATGCAAAAGCCAAATAGCCATTAAAATGCTGTGGGATATTAACAAACAAAAAGGCTTCAGCAGAATCAATCAATCAATTGATCAATCTTTATTATGGTCTCAAACCAGCAAATAGAAATATTAAAGCAACAACAATAATAGTAAAAAATAAAAGACAGATTTAACTATATATTGTGATTGGTGGTGGATTAACTGTGGGCAATTAAAGTTTGCCTAATTTTACATACAGCATAGCAGAGTAGCAGAATCACCATTGTGCAGTTGGAAATCCAACTTAAAAAAATATTTTTAATAACCAGTGTCCCTTCTTTTGGTCCATTTAAATGTCAAGCCCTCTGCAATAATATAGGATAAATTCAACAGTTCTCTAAATATCTATATCCACATTTTTCTGGATTTTTTGAGCTATTGGCACATGTTCTTTATTCATAACATTTTTCCATGTCTTTCAGGTAAACTTTCTTTTTTCAGCTTTAAACTTAACACTTATAAGGTGACAACATTTGTCTCTGAGACTGGGACTGTCAGGAATAAAAGTTGACTTGTATGCTTAGATTTAACTTTACCAGTGCTGTCTGTATTTCAGCCTTGGATTCTTCTTCATTTCGTTGCTTGCTCTTTAGATCTGCTGGGTGTTTTTTCCTCTCTTCTAACATGATTAATTTTAGATTTAACTAAAGAAACCAAATCTGTAGTTTAATACTAATGATATAAATTATTGGTTTATTCCCCTTTATAGCCTAGATAGTTTGGTCTGTTGTTTTTAGTCTATTTGTTTTATTTCACTTATTTCATACTGTTTTATCTTTTGTACTATAGTGCCATATCTGGTACTCATAGTTGTAATACTAATAAAGATATAATTATTATTGTTAGATCTTAGGGTTAGAAAGTGTTTTAGTTATCTGTTAATAGTCACTTATTCTAAACCTTAACTTTTTATTTCTGGAATGAGTGTAATTTGATATATTTTATACTGGTCTGTGACTGAAGAGGAGGTGGGCTCTTAGCATTTTTTCAGTGACATTTTGATGTGTAATACAACTAGACACTACAGTAGTAAATATATCATTCATAGGCGCGTGAGGGAGCTGAATAGCAGTAACACAAAGAAATTTCTGGAAGAAAGAAAACGGGTGAGTAGTTAATCATCTGAAATATCATAAACTTTTTTTTAAATTGGTGAACTGTTTTCCAAGATCTGATGGAACTGAGTAGATTGAAAGACAGAAGGTATAGTGGAAATAGGAACTGTTCATGAAATAAATACCATATAGCATTTTTACAAGTCGTGATTGAAAAAAGGAATATTGAGGACTTTGGGTCCAGACCAGGACAGAAAAGCTTATCTGTGACTAACTGAAGTCTGAAGGCAGATCATTTTTTCTGCCCTAGTTCTGCTAGATATTCATGCGCATTTTATCAGATTATCTGCCTTTCTCTAAGCATTTTCCTAATTTACAAAATCTTTCCCTGAATATAATATATGTGTTCTATAGTTTATACTCTTCATTAGGTAATTTTAAAGAAATTTCACATTGTGAAATTAAGAAATATACAAGCATCAACGTGAATTTTGATTCAGGATATGTTCAGAAAAACACATTGGTTAAATTTGTATCTAGAGATGAACAGAACAGACTTCTCCCCACCCTTGATGCTGTTGATTTCCCTGAGAACACTGTAATTGAAAGTACCTGAATAGGAATGTCTCAGAAGGAAGGCTGAAAGAAATGATCTCTATTCTAGACAGTTGCATGTGGTATAGCAGAATTGGTTTGAATCCAGCCCCAGCAATCTCATCCATATGCAGCCTGTTTTGGAGCATATTCTAAACATTTTCCTAATGAAACTTGAACTTCTTACAGATTAAAAGCCGGAGACACTAAATTCACTTTGAGAGTTTCTTTGACTATTGCTCTTTTATTATTTCACAAATATTTTAGAAGGTGGAAGAAGATAGTTTATATAGATAATATTACTCCTTATCCAATAAACGATGAATCTAGTTACACTGTTTGTATTTGTCAATCAAGGGATCAGTTTATTATGCTTAATTTTTACCCCCAAAAAATTATGGATACGAAAAGAAAACTATGGAAACTCAAAATAATACTCCCCATCAACCCAATGCTCAGACATCATTTTCTTATTATTCTCCCAGTTTAGCTTTTGGAATGTTAATTACGCTGGAAAATAATAACCTAGCGCATTGCATGAATTCAATCTGTTTGCTTGGTTTCTGATTTAGGGTATTATGAGGACACAAATAAATGGTTTGATCAAGTAATCACTTTCTACTTGTTATGTGTTCCATGGCACTGTGTTTTGTATGTTTGATGATGTGGGACATTTATAGCCTATGCAGCGACATGACTGAGTTCTTTTACTGCCCTTGTCAGAAAGCAACATAAGCCCAGTGGGGTAGACAGTTCAGCTACATTGCACCCTGCCCTAATGTCATTTTCAAAGAAACACAGTCCTGGAGGGACATTGAAGTCCTTATAAGAATCGGATTTTTCCTTTGGGTCATTCTATCAGTACAAAGAATTAAGATGGTCTGTGGAATTGAATGGATGCTAATATACTAACCCTACATAGGTGTCTTACTCAAAGTTTATTGAGAATCTTCTATCTAGCACAATAGTGATTTTATATACAGCACCTAAAAGCATAGGGTATCCAAATGAGAAAATCATCTCATGGTTTTTCCTCAAGCTAAAGATCAGCTTCATTTAATTGTATAATGCTCTCATCACATGAAGGAGATCACGGGAAGTTCCTTATTTTCCTTTTGTTGTTGTTGTTGTTGTTTTGAATTATGTCCCCTTGCTATGTTCCATACGGCAAGAGTTCGTTCAGAAAGCAATATTTTGGGGAGAAGCACTTTGAAAAATCCATGTAACACAAAAGAATGTGGTTATTTCATTTTCCCCCTTTCTGGTTTTGCTTACAGTTGGCAATGAAGCAATCAAAGGAAATGGATCAGTTGAAGAAAGTCCAACTTGAGCATGTAGAAATTTTGGAGAAACAAAATGAGCAGGTAACAAACACCTGGCTGTAAAAGAAAAGGGAATCTAGGAGTTGTGACCTGTTATCTGGTTATTGATTTATCTGAGGCAAGAAACGTATGACTTATTTCGTTCATATGGGTATCAGACGGAGCCTGACAAGTGCCCTGTATGTCATTTATAATATATAGACCAGGGGTGTCAAACTCATGTCATCACGGCGTCATCACGTGATGTAACAGAACTTTTTTGCCCTTCGCTAAATGGGGCATGGTTCCTGGCCAGCGCATAAAGCATCTGGTCCATGGATGGGGAGTTTGACAGCCCTGCTATAGACCATGCCAATATATAAACCAGCACTAAGAATACAAGTCTACAAATTTCAAGTAGGCATGTTTAAGTTTCACTCCAAAGCATTATGTTAGCTGTAGCCTACAAGAGAAGCTTTGAGCTGTGCCTGTTAGGATGTCTTTTTGTGTCCCAATGGCATTTTGAGAGGTAATGAAAGGACCCCAGTAGCTGCTTGCTGAAATGGGGAAACCAAAAGAGATGTGCTGTATTACTGGAAACTAATCTTATGCAAAGCAGACATTTAGACAGAACTGAAGTCGTTTCAATCTCTTTCAATATTCGCTCTGACATGTGTGATACTCCCTTAGTGGAAGCAAAGCCAATCTGTAAGCATCTTTACTGCTGCTTCTACTATTGCTACTATGACAGACAAAGGAGAAGCAGCCTGCTGCTCTTTAGGTTTTATGGATTTCAGAGTCCCAGTTAATATGGACAATGGCAAGTGATAATCAGAATTTTAATCTAGAACATCTGGGACATAGCAGATTGCCTACTTTAAAAAAAAATATTGCAAGGAAATTTAAATGTAGTTCCTGGTAATTTTTGTTATAGAAAAAAATGGTGTTTTTCAGTTCAGTTATTGTGAAAACCATGCTAAATGAACAAAGACAGATAAAGATCAGTTTTATCCTCTTTTGTTGAATTCAGTATGGTGTGAATAAATCATTCTTTCTTAAGTTAGGACATAAAAACATTGTAGGTTTGTCTAAAATCAGAATCTTTAGAAACTACTCTAGGTTCCATGTAAGTTATTTATTGAGCAATAATCTTATTTTCTGCCATATTCTACTATACATGGAGAGGCAGAGTGAATGAGCATGTGCTCATTTGGTATAATGTTATGGGGCTGGACTAGCAGCAGGGAAATCTGATTCTAGTCCTAGCTCAGGCACAAAAACATCTGGTTGGCCTTAGGTCAGCAGTCCCCAACCTGTGGGCCATGGCCTACGACTGGGCTGCGGCCTGTTTGCAACTGGGCTGCATGAAGAGAAGGCCAGTGTGCATGCACGCGCAGCTCAACTCATACAACTGGCAAGCCAGTGCACTTGCATGGCACGTGCAGCTCAACTGGTGCAGGTCGAGCTGCACGCGCATGTGTGTGCATGCTGACCCACCACTCATGAGGCCCAGTTCCCCTCTTCCCCCCCCTTCAGTCGGGCCACCAAGCCGCAAAGTTTGGGCTCTCCTGTTTTAGGCCAATCACTCTCTCTCAGTTTTAGGAAGAAGGAAATGAAAAATCATTTCCAAAACTGTTTCCTAAAAAACGTCATAACTGCGTAGATGTGTCCAGGCAGCTGTTAGGAATTAACTGTGACTCAAAGATGATACAGTGGTACCTTGGTACTCAACTATTTTCAAACTCATCAAATTTAGTACTCAACACAGTTTGATATGAAAATTTTGTCCTGGTACTCATTGTTTGTTTGGTACTCAGAGCACAGGCTAGAACTTTTCAGTGTCGACTGCCTTGTGACTCACTACATTACTCTTTATGGGAAAAAATTGTTTGGTACTCATAGCTTTTGATATTCATTGTGCCTCCTGGAACCAATTAACATTGAATACCGAGATACCATTGTGTAGCTATGTAGATGAGAATGATGCATTAACTGCTTTTCATAACTTTATCATTTCTGCTATAGTTCTGAATATTATTTCTACATAATTTCCTTCATTACTGACATACTCAAAAACTATTTCTGGTTTGATTAATTTTTTTCCCCTGTCATTTAACTCAACTTTATCAAGCTCAAACAAAAATTAGTGACTTGCACTAGAAACCTATACCCTGAATATTGGTATACCCATTAAAGGGTTTGCGTTTCTCTTTCTTTCATTTTGAAAATAAGGTGAAAGTAGAGAAAGCCAGACACGGACTAGACTAGACTAGACTAGAACAGAATAATCCTTTTTTTCTTGCATTTATATGTTGTTGTCATCTCACTTTTCATTCATTTTATTTGCTTCATTGTGTTGCTGAACTTTGTTGTTATTATTTTTTACAAACAGCTTTTGAAATCCTGCCATGCTGTCTCTCAAATTCAAGGTAGGATTTATGTACCTTGAGCAAGCTATTGCTACTATATAGATATCATTTGATGACTGATCCATATTGGCTTGATTTGGAATCAGTTTGGTACTTAAGAAGGTTCCAAGAATTATGCTGACATGCATCATGTTGCCCGGTGTACACACTACTAGGGTGTGTAATCCCAAAAGCTGGAATTGTAGTTGTAGGCTTTAAATTTCACAGATGGCTAATTTCTTTTAAAATACATCTCTTAGTTTTGTATGTGTAGTGTCTTATTCATGTCTAGGTTTCATACAAAACATTTGCCCACAATTATGAATCATCCAAACATAGGCATCATACATAACTGATAGCTACTTATACTGAATAACTAAGTGTGTGCATTGTAATTGGTCAAATTCTGCATGAAATTGGAGTAAGTCAATTCATTCAAAGTAAACAATTCTCACTTTTTGTTGATAAACAAATCAAATATGTTGCCCGGGGGAGGGGGGAGACCACCTAGCTGCAGGAACAAGTTTTTCAGGGACTCTTCAATCATCATATTTTAGGGAAAATGTGTCAACATTTTTGCTTGCAAATGTCATCCAGTTTCATCAACAATTTTAGTTTTCCATATTTCACATCTGACTTGAGTCCAGGCCAAAATGGACAACTTCTGATTTAGACCTAGCAGTCAGGGCTACTTTTTGAAGCCTGAAACTTATTCAGATTAGAAACATTGTAGTTTAGATAGAACACTGTAGTCTCTCTCTCTCAGCCCTAGGAAGGAGGCAAGGGCAATCCACTTCTGAAAAAACTTTGCTAAGAAAACTGTAGAAACTTGTACAGGTTGTTGCCAGGAGTCAATGCTAACTTGAAAGGGCCAAAAATAAATTATTAATTTCCATTTTGTATGCCCAGCACTAGTGGATATTGTAACATTGGTACAAACACACTTGTCCGATTGAGATTTCTCTGACTTTGTCGTCATTATTTCCAGCATATTTTTAATTGTATCTGAAGCATGTGATCAAATTATAAATAATTTATATAAGTAGCAATTGTCCCTTTTTTGGAGCCATTGTTTAAAACACTGTGCATCCTGTTTTACAATAGGGCTCCAAGAAGTACAGGAGAAGCTCCTGTTTTTCAAATCAGATCAGTCTGGTTTAGACAATAGGGATGAAAAGATAAACCAAACAAAGTGAAAATCATTGAAATATAGAAACTTAATTCTCAGGCGCTGTCAATTGTTCATGAACAAAATGCTACCAGATACATCATGTGACTGAAATAGTTTTGAGGCAGGCAGGTAACATCGCCACTATTACTGTTATTAATGTTATTATTAACATTATTAATACGATAAGCAGGAAAACTTGTGAAAAAAAGACAGCATAACCTAGCACTGCCTGGTTCATTTTTCCAGAAATCAATTTTAGTGGACTAAATTGTTAACACATTATTTTCAACTAAAAAATAGATCTTTGGGATACTTGAAAAATAGATTGTAGCATAGTCAATTCCAAAATGTGCTGGTAGTTATAAGATTTCTTCTCAAAAATAATGCTCCTGATGGAGAAGCCTTACCAGGAGCCTGGCTCATTTGGAGCTGTACCAAGCATATTTTGTATCTATTAATTATTTTCTGAAAGGAGATCAAAACTGTGTGGTATGCTGGCAAAAGGGAAAAGGATATGGGGACAATAGTGAAGTAACATTCCTGAACACACAAAAAAAAAGGAAATAAAACTTGCTATTGGACTTTGACATAGACAGAGAGGTTCAAAATAAATGCAGGTAGTCTTTGAGTTATGACCACATTTAAGCCCAAAATTTCAGTTGTCAAGTGAGACATTTGCTAAATGAGTTTTGCCCCATTTTACAACTTTTCTTGCCACTGTTGTTAAGTGAATCACTGCAGTTAATAAGTTAGTAGCCCGGTTGTTAAGTGAATCTGGTTTCCCCTATGACTTTGCTTGTCAGAAGGTCACAAAAAGTGATCAGGTGATCTTGGGACACAGCAAAGGTCATGACTATGAAGCAGTTGCCTAACATCTGAATTTCGATCACATGATCATGGGGATGCTGCAAAGATCGTAACTATGAAAAACGGTCATAAGTCACATTTTTTCAGTGCCATTCTAACTTTGAACTGTTGAAAGTCGAGGACTACCTGTATTCAGATAAGTGAACTAGGAGAAATGCATGGCTTATTCCGCCAAGGGTGGGTCACTTTGACTGCTTGCTTACCTGTGCCACTTTGACAAAGGCAGTGGGTATGTGGCCAGTTGGGTCCATAAGTTAATGTGACTTCTCATGATGATGTCATGAAACTGTGGCCCATCAGAGCCTGTAAAGTGTACCTGGCAATGCCATAGCATAATTGGGCTGCCCACTGCAAAGAAATGATGCTTGGATCCTGCCTAATGTGTTAGTTTTAATTTGGACCGCAATTAAATAATACTTTCAGGTGCTAAACCATTGAGTGCCCTTTGTCCTATATAATATGGTGAAATCATCCCCACACGTAACTCCATCTTCCAGCAGTTCCTGAAGGCCTGGTTTACTTGGTCATCGAATGGCTTTTAGCTGTAGGATCCCTGAATTCATTTGGAAAAAGTTCAGTTGTTGAATTATGCCATATTGGTCGGTATTTCAAAGCGGGCTGTACTTTTTTGTCAGTGCATTGTGCTCCAGATTTGGGCTTTTTCAATTATATCTTGACTTGAAATCGGATTCATTTGCCATAAAAATATAAGGGGATGTTCTCCAAAAAGAATCATATTAATAGCATCTGCCCTAAATACTTAGATTTGTATTTGTTCAGTGAAGAATTATATTTGCCTAGTATAAAGAAACACTTTAGACTTGATTTATTCAGTATTTCTTTGCCCTTTCTGAAGCTGCAGGAAGCATTACAGAATGTTGTATGGCTCCCTTATGTTTCTCCTTTGATTCGTGGGATGATTCTGAACGTTGGTCTTTTTAGTCACAACCCTCCCTCCATAACCCAGAATTACAGCTCCAAGAACCTACAGTAGACTCAGATGTGTTGTCTCATTCCTCTCCACATTCAATCATGCTAACAGCCCAATTCTCCTGCTTTGCAGGCCAAGGAGATGCAGCAGATGGTGAAGCTAGAGGCAGAGATGGACCGCAGGCCTGCAACAGTGGTATAAAGCTCCAATGCACAAACTGAAATCTGAGGCCATCTGATTTGTATTTATTATTATTTGGTCTTTGCAATGATAATTCACTGAAGATTGGAAGATGGGATCTCTTTTGCTTAGTGTCAGGTAGCAAATCTAGGCTGAAGAGCTTGGATTTTGGGGGCGGGGGGGGGGGGATACTATACTTTATTTTTCCAAATGAGACTCTCCTCAGACGAAAGCAAATGATTTTAAAATCCAAGAGCACTACCCTTAACATGATGGTTGTCTTTATCTGAATTATAAACACAACACTTGTTTCTGTGCTTGAAATGTTTAGTCTTGTTTGACTTGCCTTCGTATTTTATATTACTGTTTGCCTGGGCTTCCTTGACTTTGGAAAGACCAACAACTCTACTGTAATTTCCCAGAATTAATCTGCCTCCTGAAACAAGAACTTCTGAAGAATATTTCATAAGATTTCCCCTCCCCTCCTAAAGAACCCTACCTTGTAATACATTTGATAGCATCAGTGGCTATCTTACCATGACATTTTGATTTTGCCATGAGGACTGCTTGGACTAAAATGTTACCAAATGAAGTGTTGCCATGGGGAGTCCACCTTTTCCAGATGTTTGTTTCCCCATTCTGTTCCTCCTCTGTCCTCTAGTTAGTTATTCATGTTTTCCTTCCAATGATGAGTCTGCATTCTATGCCCAGTCCTGATAGGGCTGTTTTAGAGGATATCCTATCCCTTTGTCTGTATCTGTGGGTTTTTTCCCTCCAAAAATATTTTATACTCTATAAACCTTGACAATGTATAATGCCACTTTGGCTGCATAGAAACAGGCTCCGTAAAGGAATAACTTATATCAGTATACGATATTGGGGAAACTTCCATCTATAAACTTTGTAGAATAGATAAATGTTCATTATTAAAGCTGTGCGGGTTATTTCTGTGTTCAGAATTTCATCATCAGCAAGTGCCATGCTGGGCTGGATATGTCTGAATTAGAAGTGGTATTTTTTTGTAAAATCCTGTTGAAAGGATTGCAGGTAGCAAAAGACTGTTCCTGTGCCATATTGATCTATGATGCTATAGTTAAAAAAATAAATGAAGGAATTGTATTTTAGGCACTCTAACCAGAGTTTACAGACTACCTAAAGGTTGCACTTCAGTTAACTTGTATCAGACCCAAATACTACTGTTTTTGTGTTCTAAGATTTAAATAAATTTTGGGAGGAGGTTGTTCTAACTGTGATAATATAAAGTATTTATACTGATTCAGTCACAATCTTGTGGAAAATTCACATTCCTGTAGCAACATTGACAGTAGTAAACAAAACCTCTGCTTGCATGTGGTAACAAACACCAGTTCTGACCAGTGAATATTGTATGGCAACACAATCATTGTCTTACTGGTAAATAAATGCAGAATCAATGTACAAAACAGAATATTTGACTAACAAAATATCAGTATAAATAATATACATATATATATATATATATATGTATATGAATTATGTGGGCATTCTTACAGGTCGAGTTGAAAAAAAATGTGTTAATTTAATTTTACACACTATATTTATGCAGATTTTCAGACTTTCATATGAGGAAATGATCCTTTTTATGTCTGTTAGATATCCAAATAATTTGCTACAGTATTAATGTGCACGTTCTCAAAGCCCACTGTAGTTACAATACAGAACAGTGCACGTCAATCTTCTACTTGGAAGACTCCATGTTATCTACATAAGCAAGACTGTGGGAAACGGGTAGTTTAGAACAAAATGAGATAAGTGATTTCAGTAATACTCAGTACTGATCACATTGTTGTATATGCGTGTACAAACTGATTCAAACTATTCCTAAAAATGGCATATGGAGATAATTATGTAATTGTTCTGAGATACAACTTTCAGATTCTCTAATAAAAAACCCTGAAACAAAGTTAGTATCTATTCTTGTGGGTCAAATGATCGTGTGTGTGTGTGTGTATGTGTGTTTGAAAACAACTTCCTCAGACAAATTTTTAAGTTTTTCAGCCTAACCTGCTTTGACATCCTTATGACTTTAAGCTATATTCTTTATCACATTGCACATGTCTCCCTAAAAAAAAACCTACCTGGTTTTACCTAATTGTACTTTTTATGGAAAACCTCTTAATCCAGCTAAATCCTATTTGAAAAATACAATAAAAAACAAATTTTATATTCAATTGCACTAGAAACACCTTTTTCTTGATGCTAACCGGGTCAACAAGTACTTACTATATGTCGCATATATGGATCATTTTCCCTCCTTAATTCTTTCTGCCTTTTCCCAATCTTCATTTCTGTGGTGTTACACAGCAGCTGTCCTTGTGACAATTAACTCTGCCCTGGTCAAGCTTTTAACAATTCTGAAACAAGTGACACTGTCTGAGTCCCATTGTGAGGTCATTATGAACCTGTTTTATATTGTATTTTTTTATGTGAGTCACTGAAAGTCACTTTTTTAATGTGGCAGCTCTAAAAATATGCTTAATAAATGTTTGGTATGATTGCCACATTACATTAAGGGACTGAAGATCTCACAGTTGAGGACCCCTGGTTTAGATGAGGCCCACTTAAGACTGTTGTCATAGTGCACAGCTCTTCTTTTTTAAGGGGGGCTATTCTTTTTTCTTTCTTCCAAAGTTCCTGGCGAGTTGGGAAGGTCTGCCAAGAATAAGCTGCGGCATTAACCACAGGAATATTAGACAGTCACACCATCTGCAACCTTCTACTTGTCTTCTGACTCCCAAGAACTCACCACATCTCAACCAGCAACATTTCTGCTGCTTACATTCATTAGAGTGGTGCCATTTTGTGCAGAATTAAAAAGGAAATGAAATGTTTGAAAAATTAGCTTCTGCCTTCCCTATAAGTTAGCCATTTGTATTTGTCCATTACTACTAAAGTATAAAATGATTTTTGTGCTAAAGTCCACAAAGGTGTTTTTTTTTAACACAACCTGGGTTTACAACTATTCCATATTCTCAATATGGCATGTCTAACATACAGAGATTTTTAAAATCCTTATTAACCTTGACTTTATTATACTACAAATATTTATGCCATCCAAATTTCAGGTCACGTCAAAAGCCAAATGCTAGACAATTTAAAGGCTGGTTGTGATATGGAGATAGAAAAAAAATGGCAATTCTACAACAGTACACCTGTTTTTTCGAAAGGCATAATCTTTATTAAGAATACTTATGATTTGCACTTCAAAATACTTTAGCTGCTATGGTTTCTGAAGTGGCAATATTACCAAAGACAAGTTCATAATCCTGTAAATTTGCTTTATAAATGCAAACTTCTCAGATGGAGATAATAGCAGTCCTTCTGTGAGTATATAAATCAGGTACTTAATGTTTTTAATGTATCACCATCTCCCAAAGTTGCCAGTTTCTTTTTTTAATTTTTTTTAATTTTCAAACAAACACAAACACACAACACATATAACATAAAAGCCTCTTCAACTACACACAGTGTGTCGATTGGTTACAATATCTTTCTCCGTCCTTTCCATAGTCATCACTTGAATTTTATCAAAATTCACATATCGTCAATCAAAATATCTTTGTATACATTGTTATTAGGCTTACTTTGTTTATCACTATTGTCTCTCCATTTTAGACAAGGTATTCTAAATATATAACCATTAATATAATGATTCATTATATCATCTTCAGTATATCCAATAATAAAGAAGTTTTTTTATCCTATTCTGTCATTCTATTATTTTAGCATTGATAACATTCTTTAATAATTTTCAATTCCATGTTTTTCCCATTATTAGTATCATCAATGTAATATATATGTATACAAATTGTTATAATTATTAAACATCCATTAAGCCTAGCTATTATTACATCCTTTCAACATAAGGCATATTAAATTTGAAGTAAATTTATATTATGACATTTTATTATATCATCCCGAAATCATCCAATGATATTACATCTTTATATTCTATTCTATATAGAATTGTTTATCTTTTATAAAAAGGCTTTTCAACATCATCTCCATAATCCTCACTTACAGTATTGTATAAAATTTCATATTATCAATCTAGTATATATAAATGCTGTTATCATTATTAATCATTTATTTGACTATAGCTATTATTACGTTGTACATAGCACTCAAAATTTAACTACATTTAACTAAAATTTATTGTGACATTTCATTTCATCATCCTGTATCCTTTCAGAATAGTGTAGTCCAATATCTCTTGCTATTTGTAAAGTCTGTATTCTAAGTGTTTTCTTGATAAGTCTTATGTGGACTTCTCTTAAGAATTTGTTCATTGCATGTCTTATAAGGATTCAAAACCCTCTTATCTGTTCCTTTTATCAGCTTAACTTTTCTTATCATTAGTGCTTCTGCCGAGATTACTCTCATTATTTCTGCCAAATTTTCTCTCCTTTCTTCATCTATATTCTGACATCTGAAATAAAGTTCCAGTTCATCGATCTCTCCTTTCCATATTTCACCCTTGTCATTTCCCTCCACTTCTCAGTTTGCTGTCAGTGTCAACAATTTTCTTATCACTTTCATAGGTCTCTGTGTTATTTTTTCAGCTCTGTCCTCAAACTTCTGTCCCTGTACTTTCTGTATTTTGATCTATAATTTCAAGCTTCTTTTCAATTCTCTCTGTGATTATTAAAACTTTTTAAATTTCTAAAAAAATTCTTTGCAAAGTTAGTGCCTTTTCTTCTTCACATTGTGCCATTTTCCAAGTTATAAACACTGCTAAAACATCCTAGACTTTTTAGGTTTCAAACAAATTCAGTGAGTTTTTCAAATCAAAGCTTTCTCTTTCCTTCAAAGGAACACTTGTATAAACAAAACATTTTCCACTGACCCTTTCAGTAAACAAAACTTATAGCTTTATCAGATATTGCCAAGCCTCTAGCCACAAGATGGCAGTACCTCTTTTCCATCTGGTTTTGCCTCTCTCTGTAAACTCCAAGCTCCAAAAGAGGGGGGAAAATGTTTAAAAATTACGCTCAGTCCAAGCCTTACGAGAGAAGAAATTTTTAATCCACGAATACAAAAAATGGAAAAAGTACAGAGGAAGAAGGAAAAAAAGAGACCAGTCCAGTTTAAAAGTAAGAGGCATTTGTAAAAAGTCCATCCATAAAAAACAAACAAAGTTAAGGTAGAAAAGATTACATGATAGTTTTAAACCAGGCTTAATTCGCTGCTTATTCTGTCTTCAATTTTATTTTAAACTCCAAGTCTTTTGGGTTTTCCCTTCTCTAATAATAAAAAATTTTCTCACCATTTTGACGCACACTGTCACTACTGTACTGCTTCTGTTTCAGGGGCTTGTCCCAACCTTCTGCCGCCATTTTGGCTGCTTCTCTTGTAGCTGGCAAAAAGAGCTTTCTCCTGGATCAATCAGGGGCTTTGCGATGCCCCTGAGATCAGCAGGACATGCTCTTCTTTATCACTGTTCCTTCAGAACAGTTTAGGTCCAAAAGGACCGTCCAGGAACAGAGATATCGACAGCAATCCTGGAGCTCTAAGATTGCATGTCGTGTCGTTGCGACGTCAAGCCCCACCTCTCTCCCCACAAACTTCTCAGATGGAGATAATAGCAGTCCTTCTGTGAGTATATAAACCAATAATATTTTTTAATGTATCACTATTTCCTAAAGTTGCCAGTTTCTGATCTAATATGATACAGACACATTGCATTTTCATCACTCATTATAGAGACATTGTCCACAAAACATCCTGCACTAACAGGGAATGCCACATTTTAGACTTGCCTTTTCACTCCCGAATTGATAATTGCACATTCAGTGTGTTGCTCCTTCCCAAACCAGCTTGATTATATTGTTCCTTTGTTTGCTAGAGAGACCCAGTTTGATCTGGTGGCTAAGGCACCAAGCTAGAAACCAGGAGACTGCCTTGTCATGAAAGCCAGCTGGGTGACTTTGGGCCAGTCATTCTCTTTCAGCCCAATCCAATTCAGGGGGGGGGGGAATAGGAGGAGGAAGGAGTATCAGATATGTTCGCCACCTTGATTTTTTTTAATAAAAATAATAAAGGTGAGATATAAATAAAATAAAAAATAAATAGGCATGTCATAACAAAGATGTGTGCTTCTTACTACTACCACCATAATCAGTGATAGTTTTATCTGAAAAAAATCATCTTACATCCATTGCCTCCAAAGAAACGTAAAAACTACTTGCATTAAACTGCAGTTTTGCTTTCTATAATGGTAAAAATCCATTCTTTCTGCCACTTTCTGTGTGGAGAAGACATGGAGACTTCTGTTCCACCCTATCAATTTTGGAAATTACATTTTAAATCACTGCTACCTTTCAGTCAATAGAAGTCAATAACCTCACTTACAAGGGCTACATTCAGGAGCTCTGAATTGAGAGAAGAAAATAGAGCAGCTGCTGTTTTCTTTTATGAGCCCAAACCTTATCCTGGAACCAACTGTCTAAAAGTTACCCACTGCAAGCAGCGTACTGTTTCCCTAGTATGTCAGATGTCTGGATTCAGTATCCTACCAAGGACAGTTGAAGTGTATGTTTTGAAAAATGTAGCATTGTCCAGAGAAATCACACAAGAACTTGGAACAATGATTCTATGATGGCTTAAGCTTTGGAGATGATAGGCTTCCTTCTACAAATGTAGGATGTCAAGGAATGGACAAAGGAATTTGCTTCTTCTGATAGCATCTTGGGGGAAGGAAATCTGGCTGGTCATTTCAGTACATTAGAGGCAGAAAATACATTTGATCAAGAACTTAGCAAAAATGACCTACTTCCAGAGGTGATATTCATCAGGTTCTGACCAGTTCTGGAGAACCAGTAGTGGAAATTTTGAGTAGTTCAGAGAACCAGTAAATACCACCTCTGACTGGCCCCGCCCCCATCTATTCTCTGCCTCCCAAGTTCCAGCCGATCAGTGACCTTCCCCTGGAGTGGAGAGGGAATGGAGATTTTACAGTATCCTTCCCCTGCCACGCCCAGCAAGCCAGGCCCACAGAACCGGTAGTAAAAAAAATTGAATCCCACCACTGCCTACTTCCAAGCCCTCCGGAAATATATATATATGAGATTTTCTTACCTTCTAAGTATTTGGTTGAAGAGTCTATGGTAGTTTGACAGTTGAGTGAATTCCTTATTATTTGTCATTTGCTATTGCTTAGAAAACATGCTAACAACAATGAACAATCCACTTTCAACTTTTGGCAGATCTCTTAAAGACATCCATGCCTCATTCCACCCCCTCCACCCCCCCCCCCAAAAAAAAACCTCAACTGGTTTGAAAATTTAATGACTCAATTTTCCCCCCACAGCTCAGGGAAAATAGTCATTGGAAATCTCAGGTGTATACGTATTTTGTAATCTCCTATTGCCCCATTTAAAATAATCTTGCTATTGATTTACAGATGCATCCCACCCCTCAACCTTGTTTTTTTTTTTTAACAGAACTCTGAATCAATTTAACTTGCACTACTTTGGTTCTAAAGGGAAGTGATTAAAAAGAAGCAGGAGGAAGAAAAAGAAGGCATGCTCCGTCATTCCCACCATAATCCAAGTGGCAGGAATTTGGAAGTGATGGAATGTCCTGCTAATTAGAATTGTTCTGTTAATTAAGATTGAGGGAAATGGGCAGTCTAGGAACACCACAATAAAATAAATAAATAAATCTTTATATGGTGGTACAAATAAACCTCTCACTTGTAAAATCAATCAATGGTGCAAAGTCAGTTGATCATTAGTCAAAAAGCTGTGGGTAGAGGAAATTGAGACACTACTTTAAACCAATGGGGGGAGAGGGAACACAAAAGAGAGTGGAAGAATAATCAAGAATAAACAACATTTGCCACTTTTATTAGAGAAAAATTCTTCCAAGCTGTCTACTGAAAGAGCAGAGCTGAGATAGAATGTTCCCCAGCGCAGAGATAAATAGTTGACAATTAGCAATGAAAAGCTGATGAGGAATCCAGGCATGAATTTGATTCGTAGTTTGAAATAAAGTTTGTCTTGCCTTTTGCAAATGATAAAAAATAATTATCCAAGGTTAATCTGTAATCGTTTAGCCAGAATCCTCTCTCCATTTGGAGCTGCAGACACTGGTTGAGAAAACCCGGCTCACAAATATATGTTCACAAATAGCATATTGCATAATAAATGACTTTGAATGGTGGGTCTTAGCAAAGATCAGTTGAAATAATAGACACTATGGAAAAGGAACACACTGTTTCTGCTGATATATGTTGCTCCACACTGCAGTCTCTTATAGCACACACATCACACATACACACTCACAGAGACAGGGAGAGAGAAAGAGAGTTGGTGAATTTATAATTGCTCTTATGTATATAGGTAAATGTTCCCCCGCACATATGTACTAGTTGTTCCCAACTCTAGGGGGCGATGCTCATCTCTATTTCAAAGCCGAAGAGCCAGCGCTGTCCGAAGACATCTCCGTGGTTATGTGGCCGGCATGACTAAATGCCGAAGATGCACGGAATCCTGTTACCTTCCCACCAAAGGTGGTTCCTATTTTTCTACTTACATTTTTATATGCTTTCGAACTGCTAGGTTGGCAGAAGCTGAGAGAAGTAAGGGGAGCTCGTTCCGTTACACATGCTAGGGATTCGAACTGCTGAACTGCTGACCTTCTGATCGACAAGCTCAGTGTCTTAGCCACTGAGCCACCGCGTCCCTGCTCTTATGTAAAAAGGATGCCATTTTACTAAATTACATACTGAAGAAAATACAGGGAGTTTATTAAAGCAGCTACTTCTTCTCTTCCTCCATTTCTTCGTTTCATCTGAGTAAAAACAAAGAATGCTTTACATACATTAACCAACACATTAAGCTATTGTATTGCTTAAACTGTGTACTGATCTGTAAATGTTTGACATTTATAGCTACGTTTGGTTTCCTGCACCAAATGTAGCTATAAAAATGCTTTATTTTAATGGCCTGTATTTTTCCTCTGGTGACATTACATTTTAATTCAAGGTGTGAGAACATTTATATTCAGAATTTGCTTGCAAATGACAAATGGAAGCAAAGAAACTTGCACATAGGATGCTAAAGGAAGATTTCTTTATGTTTTCAGCAAATATGAATTGCAATATCTCAAATTTAGTTTGGTTTTGGTTAAAAGTATAGATTTTTGTGAATATATTCTCCAGATTTTAGTTACTTTACTTCCCTCCCTTGAAAACAAACTTCCTGAAGTGCACTAAAGAAAATGAAAATGAGAAGAAATTACCTCTTCTCATCACAAGTGTTGTGATGCACAATAAAACTTCCACTATTATCAACTTCATATCATATCATATCAAAATTGATCATATCAAAATGAGGAAATCTAAGGGGTTTGACAACAGCATTATCAATCCAGATGTCAGGCCTGCTGTTATATTCCTTTTTAGGATCTTTGGCCTGCCACACTCTCTCTTATTTCATTATGCTCTTTCATTAGTGTAGTAATTGGGATGGGGAATAGAAAGGAGTAGAATTGTGGAATATGTTGTTGTCATTCTTTTCTAGCAGCCCAAAGTCATCTTTTGTCTCCGCATCTCTGCATCTGACTGGAACTAGATGGGTGGAAATGCCAGCATGGGCGAAGAAGATTGGACTATGTGATGGATTTATGGGTGTCAGGATAAGATCACGAATTTTCAACTGGGTGGAATCCCAGGAAGCTTTTAGAATTGGGATTCCACAGATCTGCCAACATGTCTGTCTTATTAAATTGGAACTTTGATGAAAGTTATGTTTTGAGCTCTTAATTTAATTCTGCATGATAATTGGAACTCTGACATTAGAGGTATTTTTAAACTTGATTTTTCAAACATACTATATTTGGTATGAGAAAAGCAGGAAGCCTTCTTTCATTCTTCTTTAATTTATTACTTTCCATGTAGTTTTGCTCCATAGAGAGATTTGAGATAGACTGAATCATAGGTGTATTATTGTGCTTGAGATTGGACTATGGCACCCATTACACCATCTGAAATCATATTCTTTTGGTCAAATCCTCTTTACATTGGAGGAGAGAAAAATGTATCTCTTGAAGACTCAGTGACGGGGTTTAAAAGAAACAGGGCAATATTTCTTGGGTGCCCAAAGCAATCTGAATGCTCATTAGTGAACATAATTTTAAATTTAAATTTTTGAAGAAAATAGGGCAGCTTTGCTTGTTCTTTTCCCTGTCATTCCTTTCTTCCCTTCAAAGAAAGGAATTGGAGGAGTCACCAAATTCCAACAAGGGACTGAAATCACTAAAGGGTTATGATATAATAATGGTTGTCATTCACAACAATAGGGTATGAAAGTACTGGCGCTCAGATGTGCTTCTCCATGGTTAATTTCCTTCTGTCCCATTTGCAGTACAAATTGGCACAGCTTGGAACATCTCTGTCCAGTTCCCCATTTCAAAGCATCCTGACTTTAATAATTAAGAGGCCCTGATTTGGCCACCACCGTTTCAAATAGGAACAATGGTAACATTTATTTACAGCCATTGACCAGTCACCAGTAATATACTGTATACAAATACAAGAAAAAGTGACAATATTGTAAGGAAATTTCTGGTTGCTTAATAAGTTTTCCTGATTTGTATTTTTTTTCTTTAAAATGTTAAAGCTATTTATTTCTAGAGAACTTACCAACAAAGTGGGAAATCACATTTTAAACAAAATCCAACCCTAGATTTAGTTCCATGTCATTTACAAAACTCTGCAATCCAGATGTTTAAGCAGTCTCCCAAATGGAATTCACGGAGTCAGAATACTCATTTAAAGAGAAAAAGAAACAAAGTGTTTGGACATATCAATCCCTTTGCAGTCATGAAAACATTCCTTTGTTACTTGCCTTCTTGATTTTAACCAGAGATGGATTTAAGAAATAGCTACAAGATCAATAAAAGTTCCAAAACAAAATTACTATGTGACATAATCAAAAAAATAAAAAAAAAACAGTCCACTGCAGTATTTCACCATATCATATGGATTAATGTGGCATTTAAAGTACTAAACTACTAACAATAACCTGCCAATGTATTTTACGAAAAATGAATAGCCGTGCAATATGCACAAAATGATAACTGTAATTTGATCTTATAAAAATATGAAATATAGTTGGTCAAATAACTGTTAAAATTAGGATCTTGGACACTTCAGTTTTTGTTTTTGAAAATTGAATTTGCTATAGTTCAACCATGTGTCAATGTTTTTATAAGACTTTAAAGAGCATATTAAATATGCTAGTATATATCTTTGCAAACATTTTTGATGCATTTCTGTTAAATTATTCATTTTAAGTGCTGGAAAATCTTTCAAATAGGACTATTAGGGGGAAGAATATCTATTCCAAGATTGAATGAATGGAAAAATGGAAATGAAGAAAAAGCATGTGCCCTAGACATGTGTACCATATCAGATAACTCCTTTTACTGTTTTTTCTTAAAAAATCATTTGGAATACCTGAATTCAAGATAGGGGGATTATGTTCTTGGATACAAAGTATCATAAGTTGATGATTATATCCCCAGGATGATTAACTGATTATTAGTCTTTCTCATTTATTGTGACACTAACTAATTCTAACCCATTATACATTTAGGATCAACGAACTTCAATGAACTGGATTGTTTTCCTGCAGCTCTGGTTGCAGCGGATTTTAGCTCCCTAATGTCTGCTGCAGAAGCACTCAGTGGTGAAACATGGTGGATGGGTAGAGGGAAGTCTGGGTCTCTGGTTGTTGTTGTTGTTGTTGTTGTTGTTGTTGTTGTTTTTTACAAAATATAATCTTATTTTTAAAAGTCTTCAGTCTTATTTTGGATTTTCACTCCATGCTAAATTTGATATTTATGAAGTGCTTGATTTGATGCCCTGATATAATTTTAGGCCTTACAGCAATTGCTTTCTTCCAGTGGTGAATGCACAAACAGAGCAAAGAACAATTTATTACACTCCAAAATTAAATATAACATTTTATATTTCCCAGTGCAATCCTAGCCATAAAAATGAATTCTACTGAGTTTAATGGCATTTCCTTCCAGGTAGAAACTCAGCATTACTACTTACCTATGTACTGTGTGTTTGGTTAATTGGGATGCTCCCTAGGCACATATGCATAGAAGTGGAACTACATTTCAAATGCAATGTGCCTTTTTAAAATTCAAGGAAGTGCCCGACTTGGAGCAGAAAAAAATATTGGGAGACCAAATTACATATCTCTAATATATATGCTTTTGACAAGTGGATATATTGCAAATTTAAGAGAATTGAAAAATATTAACAGTTAAATTTGATACTGAGTTTGCCCAAAATATTTGTTAGTAGTGATGACTAGACTAAGGCTTCAATTCTATGGGCATGAATGCATAGATTTATACCCACAGGAGGCTGGGATATGAGTCGATTTAGGGAGTGTTCATTGTGGGAAGGAGAAGCCACACTACTGAGCAAGGCTATCTATCATGGCTTACTCTGCTTCCCTGTGTGATGATTTGCTTCCACAATCACATTAGCTTCCATCAGAAAAATCTATGGAGGCAAATCTCAAAAGGAGTGATCATACTAGTGCAGCAGCTTCTCTAAGTGCAAAGGCTGGCCTGGTGATGATTTTATTGTATTAATCATATTTATAATTGTCTTCCTACTAAGGACTGCATGGTGATTTGCATTACATCACCCATCATGGTACTCTACAACTGTAGAGTAAGAACGATTGTGACTGTGACTGGCTCAAAGGCTCAGTGAGCAGCATGGTTAATTGGAAAGTTGGACCTGGGATTGCTGGGTTCTAATTTAAACGCCAGTCATGAGGTAGCTATGTGTATGCATGTTCTTTTTATAATAGATCAGAAATGTATCATCACTGCAAGCATATAAGCTGTCCTCTGGCAATAAGCCTTATTGAGCTCATATTCATATACTGCAGGTAAATTCAGAGCCAATCTGACACTTTAAGAGAATGAATGAATAGATCCCAAAACATTATGGTATGTCTTTGGAGCAATATTTAAAGATTACAGACTCCATTTAAATCAATCACTTGCATTGTCTTTTGAGTTTACCTCCTTTATTTCTCTCTAAGCTAAGTATATCTATCTGGCTAAGTGGCGTGTATAAGAAAGAGAGCGAGATTTGGAAGGGCACCATATCCCATTTGGTTTCAGATCAGTGAGCATCTTTCCCCCCTCTACACATTATTTCCCTTTGTGTGTATCTTTGCTGATCTTTCAGTTTCTTCCTGTCTCACTAATATAAATTTTCTGCATTACTGGAGAATTTCATAAGCACGTTATAAGGTTATGTTTAAGGTGCACAACCTCAAAATCTGGCTAAAGAACTAACCCGCTAACATCTGCAAGCAGCATCCTCTCTCTCTCTCTCTCTCTCTCTCTCTCTCTCTCTCTCTCTCTCTCTCTCTCTCTCTCTGTGTGTGTGTGTGTGTGTGTGTAGGAAGAGGGGAACTATCTTAAACAGGATCAGGAAAGAGTATTTTGAACTTCTCAATCTTGTGAAGTTAATAAAAGAGGCGTCGTCTGGAAGAAGGATGGAGGGAGAAGGAATGCGTAGTTGGATTTCTTCAAGACAATTGGAGCTGCCTGGTGAAGACAATGATCTGGGGGAGTGGAATGGGCAAGGGAAGCAAAGACACAACACTGGCAGAGATTTTAATCCGAAGCAGGTGCTTTACCAGCCAACTCTGGCAGTGGCCTTTTGAAGTTCCACTTTTTGTTGAGCGAGTTGCGGCAAGTCACGAGCTGTGGGACGGTAGCCTGGACAACTCTCTCTCCCCGGAACCAGCTGGGGAACGTTTAAGGACCACGGAGTTGTTCAGTACCTCGGACAACTCCCGCCGGCCTACCACGTACACCCCGCCTCCCCGCCACTTACTCGGAGCTCGGAAAACTAACCGAGGCGCATTCGCCTCCGCGCAGAGACGCTGCAGTAGCGGGAGCGGGCGAGGGGAAGCCCATTCACACGGCTTCCCGTCTCTTTGCCTTCTTCCTTGCGGGCTCGGCTTGGGAAGCATGGAGCGGAGAAGGTGCGAAACCTCGGGAGCTATCCCGCGACTGCAGGGACTGCTTTTGCTTTTCCGTGAGTACATGCTTTCCCGCCTTTAGCAGGGACTTGCCTCTCATCGCCCCGACCCCGAAAATGTTCCGCCTATTCGCCTTTTTTCAGCTCGATTTGGGGAAAGGGGAGAGGAAAATAGGCAGAAAAGATCGCTTGTGTGTCCTGGGTGTAAGAAAAATAGATGTGACTAATAGCTCCCCCCCCCCCCCCTAGTCCCCATCGCCCCGGGAAAGGTAGATCGCTGGAGTTCTCTGGTGAAATTGTAACTGATTTAACTTCATGCCCAGAGCAGGCAGAAGCTGCAGGTAGAGAGAAATCCCCTCCTTTCGGCAACCTAAATCTGAATCCCCTCGTTTCTCTTTCCCTATTTTTTTTCTCCCAACAGATGCACTCGCTGGTGGGCTGGCAGAACAAGAAGCGGAAAACCTTTCGGGCTTATCTCCAAATCCCGAAAAGGCTATTTTTGTAGTTCGGGAAAACGGAACAACCTGCCTCATGGCGGAATTCGCGGCGAAATTAGTCGTCCCCTACGAGATTTGGGCCAGCAATTTTGTTGATGTGAGATTCTCTTCTTTTCATTTGAATATCATCTATTAAAAACGGGAGAAGGATGCATTTCAATATGTGGGGGGTATCTGTGGCTTAGGCTTGAGTGTGTATGTGTGTGTGTGTGTGTGTGTGTGTGTGTGTGTGTGTGTGTGGTGTACGCGCGCGCAGGGGGAGAGACAGAGAATCTTAAAATCGCAGCTTTTAAAAAAGCGGCATGTTGCTAAGGCAATGCAACTTCGCTTTCTCTCCCTCCCCGTCACTCACACGGGGGGGGGGGGAACTGCAGCTAAAGCATCGCCAACCCTCCACCCCCCTACATATAGTTTGCAAAGAGTTGTCTATCCTGCCTCCGCTCCTGGTCTCCTTTCGCTGCAGAAAAGACTTTTTTTAAAAAATCGTGGAAAGTGCACAAAGTTTACTTCAATCTTTTCTTCTTTTTCATACCACGGGGGGGAGGGGGAGGGGAAGAGAATGACACTATATAATTACTCATCTCGAGTCCCTGGGGAGAGGAGGTGCGGGGAGGATGGGGGAGCGTTGGTCTATTATGGGTAATTATTATTACATCTCGGGCGGTACAGTAAATAAGGTTACGTTTCACAACCCATTGTGGGGAGATGAAGCTAGCCATATTTATGTTCTTATGATCTATTATATTGGGCAGCGGGAGATGGAGGTGTGAGGATGGGGAACCTCACTTCTTTTTCCCAATGCTCTTTGTGGAAGTGTTTTTTTTTGGGGGGGGGGGGTTCGGGACCTAACGCGTCCTTGTGTCGTGTCGTGTCGTGCCTTCAGATGATCACCGAGCAAGCCTACATCCCGCTTTCCCGCGGAGCCGAGGAGCGAGGCAAATGCAGCAGCAACGAATCCGAGCTCCACATTTCCTGGCTCAACAGAGCTTACACCCTCAGCCTTTATTTTGTCAAGGTATCGGTGGGAAGACCGCCCAAGGTCCGCCTCGAAGGAGAGGCCCGGCAAGGAGGGGAAAAAATGCCGGGGAAGTGGATGGGGGGGGGGGGGACAGAATCACCTCGCAGGACCCGAGAAAAAACCGAAGTGAAGGAATCAGCCTGAGGTTGGAAAGGGGGGGGGGAATCGGTAGTGTGAGGGGGTGAGAAATAAAATGAAGAGACCCACCTCAACGCTAGTTTGACGTAGCTATTATTTGACAACACGGAGAGTTAGGAAACTTATCATCATCATCATCATCATCATCATCATCATCATTATTATTATTATTATTATTATTATTATTATTATTATTATTATTTATATACTTTATTCATTAAACATGCAACTCAGCCAACTGAACATTCAAAAATGCATCACAAATACAATTGACTGGTGCTAATGGTTGATACGGTTTGCTGCCAGCGTCCTAGGTATCAACCAAGTACCTTCTTAAAATATATGATGATGATGATGATGATGATGATTGATGATAATCTTTGGTGAGATTCACAGCCTTTGGGGCTGGTTGCTAGCCCAACAGCTCGAGTCCTAACCAAGGACCTAGGAATTGCTAAGGTAACGTCGGAGGACGTAAGTTGTTCCAAGTAGGGTGTTTTTTTGTAGAGTCAGAATGTTCAAGCCAGGTAAATTTATTATCATTATCATTAGACCGTGCGCCGTCGCCAAAGGGCGCCGAAGAAGTATCAAGTCAACCTCCTTCCTTCTGTCCCGTGGAATCTCCCTGGAGGGCGGCCGAGCGCAGAAAGCTGCGAGAGGGAGGCGGGCAAATAAATGTCCGCTTGGCCGGGCCGGGCGGGCTGGCGGCGAATCCTCCTTTGCCCTCCCTGGACTTTGGGTCTTTTCTTTGCCCCTCTCGACAGGAGACGCGTAACAAAAGCTCTGGCCCCGAGGCCTGGTGGAAAATGAGCAAAGTCCAGTTCGTTTACGATAGCAGCGAGAGCACCTACTTCAAAGGCGCCGTGAACAGTAAGTGCGGCGCGGCCAAAGCCCTCAGGCCTGAGGGTCTGGGCGGCGGCTGGGGGAGTGGGGGAGAGAAGGATAAGAGGCAGTTGGTGGTAGGGGTGGCCGGTTAGAAAAGACTGGCGCTCTCGTTCCGACCCGAGGGCCGCGGATAGGTGAAGCAGAAGACGGCCAAAGTGGAGAGAGCGAGAGCGAAAGAGCCGCCCAGGCCGTGCAGTTCACGAGCGACTTCGGAACTCATTGTTTGCAAACCTCGAAGTCTCTGCAAGCGCTGCTGCTGCGGCGGGAGGGAGCCTGAATCATTTCCAGCCGGTCCCCCTCACCGTTTACCCCTCCAAACGCGTCTGCTCAGGCCTGAAGCCGCTGCCGCCTCCCCTCCCCGGCCCGCAGTGCGGATAAAGCGGGCGCCCACGTTTCCCCGACGGCTCCTCCTCCTTCACCCCAGATCCCCCTTCTCTATCAGGATCAGCCTGCTGGGGCCTGGATTCTCGGCTGAGCTGGCGGGGCAACGATCCCGCCTGAACCGGGGTCCGGCTTGGCCTTTTGGGCTTTTCGAAAGCCGCTGGCTTTAAGAATCTGCGGTTGGCCTTGAGATTTTCCAAGAGCTTTTCCAAAAAGAAGGGCATCTTTGCTGTCAACCAACCATACTATACGGCCCCCAGGCCAGGGTTTGGAACAAACTGATGCCTGGCCCGACCATCAGCCTGGATGCCGAGCAAAACAAGCTCCCATACTATCGGTAGTAAGTCCTGCTTAGGTTAAAATGAAGCTGATGGGAGTTATAGTTCATATAAAAACAGTGTTACTGTAGGCTTCGATGCCCGGGCATTGCCCTTTTGACATATTAAGATGGAAGCAAACAAATCAATATAAAATATTAGAGAGCCCCTTTTCTATTGAAGAAAACCTCCAGAATTGTAAAAGAATAAAATCACTCCATTCTTAGGAGGAAAATAGGACTGTACTTTTTTCATTTCTAATCATTATGAAGCAAATAAATCAGAATTAAAACAAAACCTTTAAAAAAATCCCTGGGCAAGGTTTATTTAGCTAAAGTTAAAAAAAAAAACCTCTTCCCCCAATTGATATAACAGTTATTCTGCTTGTTAGGAGATAGCATCTGTAAATCATTTCTGATTATTATACTGTAAACCCATTTGTAATGAAGGAAGCATTCTGTACTGTAATCTTGGGCCCAGCACTTTTTAATGCAGTGTTGGGTTTGGACAGTTATAGAGGGAGTTTCATGTAATTCCCTGAAGGGCAATTAGAATAACTTGATTTTATTTCATGGTTGCCTTTACTTGGATTTTGGAGTTGGTAATCCTCTTTTTTTGGGAGGGGGGAATTTGAAAATTCAAGTAATCTAACATAGAGAATGGTTAGTAGATGCTGCACATCTCAAATATAATTACCGTGCTCTAAAATATGACCGCTTTCTATTTATTTGGGTGGCTTCTATTAATGGTCAGTGTTACCATTGCATTTCTTTGTGTTCCTTTCTTATGGGCTTCCTCTTGGTGTTTCTGTTTGTCACTGGGCACTCCTGCACTGCAGAATGTTCTAGGGTATGTCCTGCCCCCCCTCTCCGACCATTGCTGCATTGAAGCATGCCCAAGGCATACCCATCTGTATTTTATCTGTTCCTGAGTAATTTGAATCATTACATCTTTGCCTATTTCTAAGTATTAATTAGGAAGAAAAGTCTATTTTAAATTAAAAATAATGTATACAAAATGCTATGGTATCTTTTCCATGTGGCTTGAAATACATCATCTCTTTCACATATAACACAGTAGTTTTGGTCATTATATGTGAATGTATAGCTTAGCCAGACTGGATATGCTACAGAAATCAGGATCTTTTTAAGCTCTTCAGTGTAATTCTTTACATTTGTATTCCAAAATAAATCCTGTTGAATGGATTGTTAGATGAGTTGTTGTACATGTGCAGTCCATTTTAACAAAAACAGGATATTTTGTTTTACTCTTTCTGATTCTCACTTTATTTATTAAGATTTTCACATTTCTTTTCATCATGCGGGTTGTTTATATTTTGAAAATTCACACAAAAACATACACACACACACACCATTTTCAGTCTTAAATGTTTGCAGTATGCTTATTTATCGGTCCATTTTTTCCTATACTTTGGAAAGTTGATATTTTTTTGTGTGAGAGGGTTGTGGACAATACAGACCTTCATGAATGTTTCCCCTTCTGATGAATCATTCTACAATTCCATTCATCCCCACAAGCATATACGTCTGACGAGTTGTGAGTAGCGATCTGCAATGTCCAGAGGTCATTCCAATAGGATTTGTCATTTGGGCTTTTTAAGGCCCAATTCTGCCCCATCAGCAGTACTTTGCGTCATCCAGGCACTCAGGACCCATTTGTGATGCGGCTCTGAAGGGGTTACATGTGACTCTACATGACTGGTGGAGTGTGATTCCCTGGGAATGTTATCTGCAAAAGGGTGGTGTGGTTTTTTTTCAAGCTGGATCTGGTCATAGAAAGCTAATAATAGCACTGCTGGTAATGCTGAATTTCTAGTTAGGATTTGCTATTCCTTGTGGGATCATCATAGCTGCTGCCATCAGCATAAGCCATTAGGTGTTGAACTGTGAGCATCATTTTAGGATCCTAATGGGAAATAAAGCATCTTTTGCTTGTGCATTTAATGATTTTCATCGCATTGTGCTATGTAGTTTTGAATACAAGGACTGGAGGAATGTTACGAAAACAGAAATTAAGGTTTTATGCTTATAATCATGTACAACAGAAATGAATGTTTCCTGACATGTATGAGAGAACATATGTCTGTTCATCTGCATATTGTTCAGCTCTCTCTTGCTGTCCAGTTCCTTCCAATATCTGTCTATTAGAATTTCAGCCTAATTTGTAAGAGCACATATTAAAATCTCTAAATATACTAGAGAAACTATTTTTCTTTCCTGCAAACACAGGCGACTAGGCAAATTCTTAATGTCAATATCTGATTTGTAAAAATAGACTTTTCATATTAACTAAGTATATATATATATATATATATATATATATATATATATATATATATATATATATATATATATATATATATATATAAAAGAATACACAAAATGAAAAGACAAAAGTGAAAAAAGACTAAAAGGGGAAAAAAAAGTCTAAAAACATACAAACGTACAAAGTGCATATTGACAGACAGTGTTGCTATTCATTGTCGACATTTTTCGGTCCCTTAACAAACGAAAATGATTTTTTGATCAATTTGTTCTTTAGACATTCTTTTTAATGTTGATGCTATTAAAACCTCACAGATGTGGAGAAGATATTTATAAAATATATTAAGTGCAGTTGGTCATGGAATGCTGAATTAAATAGTCATTGGTCTAGAAATTTTTTTTACAATAGTCATGTAATAACAATATTTTCCTCTTGACAGCGGGGAAACACACAGTCACAACACGTCACCTCTCTGCTTTAGTCACCCCAGCTGGGAAGTCTTATGAATGTCAAGCTCAGCAGACAATCACCTTAAGCTCCGGTGACCACCAAAAATCGGTTGTTCTCTTGCTGTCAGAAGTCCGCCTCCAGCCCTTTGACATCAGCTCTGATTTTGTTTTCAATGAAGGTAAGGGACCTCTGGATGCTGGGCAACTTAAAAATGCAATTTGGAAAGTCAATGGAGACTCTCTTGACTGAGGAAGGAAGCAGTTTTTGTGGAAGTTTGGGGTGGATAAAGAGCAGAATTTCATATCGTAGATGAAGACTTTCTTCAATGGGGAAGCCTCCTTCCTTTAATTTAAAAAATAAATGGTGTGTCTAGTGCACTCACTGGGAAATTTTAACGTAAGATTAGTGATGTCAGCAAGGCTTTGCCTTGAGAGAAAGCATGGGGCAGAGGTTTGCAGCAGTTATAGGGAGGAGGGAAATGTGAGCGACATGAGCAAACCCAAGGAAATATGGCACCGAATGAAGAGTAAATGATCTCCAATGGCATTTCACAATGCCTTCTTTCAAGGTTTGCTTTTTGGGGCGTTTTGCTTACTGGAGATTTTATTTCTCAGTAGGTATAGATTCATCACTATTCTGGCAAAATGTTTATGATCCTAAAGTGAAAATTTCCCTTGTCTTTTTTATATAATGCATACTCTATATTCTTCTGGCTCAAGGATGTTTTGGGAAATCATAGATAATTTATTAAATGTTTGTCGTGTGTGGGTGTAACAGTGCATGGATGTTATAATCCGGTGTGCCTAAATAAGGATCTGAAGTTATAAAGAAATCCCTGATAGATTAGGCTAAGTATCCAAATAGTCAAGCAATCCAATCCTGACAGGGCTTTTTTTTTTACTTCCAGTGATAGCTGTCCATAGATACTTTCCTTCTGAATAGGAAGAGCCTGACCCTCTATAAAATAGACATTTTAAGAATAAAGCAGATATTCTCTGTATTTCTTAAGGACAGGGTAGAATCAATGGGGGAGAAATGGTAGGTGAAACCTTAGAATCTCTTCAACAGTGGAATGCTGAAGGAGATGGGGATTTCTATTGACAATTGGAAGTGGCAGGTTTCTTCAGAACTATGATTCTACCATGGCTAATAATAATTAGCCTATCTAATCTTCTGTCAAGGGATCCATAAATTCCTAAGTACTGTATTGTTTACAAAAACATACAGTTTGTATATTGTGAGTCTATTTTGTATGCTTTTTAATAGATAAGCAGAAGCACTTAGTAGGGATTTGCATCTTATGTACTATCCTGGGTTTATGAATCATTAGTATTTGTAAAGTCTAATCAACTTGCTTGGTCGTTCCTCCCTTTTTTCTAATTTCAAGATCATTCATTGGTGAGATTTATGAAATTCCACATGTACAGGAGCTGTCCTGGTGATGTTTAATGTTTGTAATATTCTCTAGTTTGCATTTTGCATTTTTTAATACTAGAGTGCTAAATGCTACATTGTTGATGACACTGAAATTCCCATCGTTGCCCCTTGACCAGCAACAGGAGGGCAAATTAAAATCATTGAGCTAGTTATCACCATGGTAAGGAGGCTAGTAACCATTTTGTAAATAATCTCAGGTTCAGTCTGGCATGCCTTATCAAAGAAAGAAAGAATGAAAGAAAGAAAAGAAAGAAAGAAAGAAAGAAGCATCCTCTCTCTTGCATCAAGAGTGTATGAAGAATAATAAATCTGACTATTTTGATTTGCCAAGATAGCGATTCCTATATGAAAGCACTTGCTGTAATTTCTGTTGTTATGGCAGTTTTTCCACATTCATTTTGCTAATCTGAGTTTGAAGAAGTTAGTTCTTTGGATTAATTGTCTTTAGTATTCATTGTTGCTAGAGAAATCAGAAATTTGGCATAATAATCAACTGTTTGATCCAAGGCCTCAGGTTGGTTATGCTATAATTGTTTTCCCTGATTAATAATTAAAATCCATGTTAATCTCCACCTTAATCCATCTTTTCCCATTGTTCCAGTATGTACACATTTTATATGACAGCTTGATGCTTCTTCATATTATGCTGGCAGATTGCACTACACTTGCATCAATTTATGATAAAGGTTATTAACAGGGAAAAAATGTGATTTTTTTTATGGCTTTCCCCATTTCCTTCCCTTCCCTTCCCTTCCCTTCCCTTCCCTTCCCTTCCCTTCCCTTCCCTTCCCTTCCCCTTCCCCTTCCCCTTTCCTTCAACAGTGGGAATTGCTGTCTACCTTCTGCTCAGTTGTTGCTCTCATTTTGAATTCTTGACATTAGTTGAGTTCAATCGTGGTTTCATATAATGAACTTTATGTAGTTCTCAGTCTGTAAAATAGAGACATATGCAACTTTGGCTTGTATAGTGGACTGACTCCTAATTGAAATTTCCACATATGCTTTCATGTCCCCTGGGCAAATTCTCTATTGCTTATTGATCCAACTCAAAAGCATTATCATTATAGTTTTTACTGCAATACAAGAATAGCACCTCAGGATATCTAGCTATTTTAGCTTACCTGTCACATTATTCAGAAAGTGTATCCTTTATAATCCCAGAAATTCAAGAGTGGTGTAGCATGTCTTCCTACATTAAAAAGAATAGTACGAAGAAAAGAGTGAATTTTGGAAAGTTTTGAGGGATATTTAGTGCATTAGCATTCTAATTTGAGTAAAGTATGCATTTTAAGCAGGTAGCTTTTGCAGGCATGGTGCAGGATATTTTTATACCAGAGGTAAAGGACAATATGTTATTTTTCTCTCTTTTTCTGAATTTTCCATCAAGACTGAAAAGGACTATAGCAGTACTTGAAAACAGCTGTCTTCTTTACCGTCAGTTTTTAGCATCTATCCTGCGGCAACTGCCTCACACTGCTTAGTGCTAGGACTGACCCTGAGTTTTGGGCAAAAAGGCCTACTACCTCTAAAGTTTCTTGATTGGTGGACCACAACTGTCCACAAGCACAACTTGGAGAAAAAATGTGTGGTTCTCTTTTATTTAGCAATACAAACAGTGGTGAGTTTGATTGAGTTCCAGGGCTGGATTTATGCATGTGTCTTAATTTTATTTCTCAAAAGGCAAACATTTTAAATGACTCTAGCCATTTACAGCAGGGATGCAGGGGCTCAGTGGCTAAGACACTGAGCGATCAGAAAGATCGCCAGTTTGGCAGTTTGAACCCCTAGTGCCATGTAACAGAGTGAGCTCCCGTTACTTGTCCTAGCTTCTTCAAACCTAAAAGCACATAAAAATACAAGTAGAAAAATAGGAACCACTTTGGTGGGAAGGCGTTCCGTGCACCTTTGGCATTTAATCGTGCCGGCCACATGACCATGGAGACATCTTCGGACAGTGCTGGCTCTTCGGCTTTGAAACGGAGATGAGTACCGGCCCCTGGAGTTGTGAACGACTACCT